>NC_034610.1:33672001-33722212 GCF_900095145.1 Mus pahari
TGTCGGATTGCTCTGGCTAGGACTTCAAGTACTATATTGAATAGGTAGGGAGAAAGTGGGCAGCCTTGCCTAGTCCCAGATTTTAGTGGGATTGCTTGTGAGTGGACTTTTCTAACTACAAGTTTTGACCAATTTATAAGACTCAGTGAGTTTAGTTCTTACTTGTGGTGAAATATTTCCAAAGCATCATTGAGGATTGATTAAGCAAGCTGTGGAGCTGATGGGAATTGCTTCTGTAGGTGCCTGAATCCTGAATCTCGCGTTAATGTTACACGATAGGCAATGTATTATTTTTGAGAATTGATTATCTCCCACTGCTAAAGCCCTTGTTTGCATAATTACTTTGGAAGCATTTACAAGTACATGAAATCTGGGGGCTTCATAAATCTACTAGAGGAGGATTAGGTGCCTCCAATGCCCCTAAAACAACACAATGAATTGGAAAAAAAAATAGTGCTCAAATCAAACATTCCTTCTTAAAGGCTTTAAACATAGCAAGGGAAGAAGATGAACGGCAACAGAGATAAATGTTTGAAGAGGGCTCAAGAGCAAAATTAACCACTAGGGGGGTGTGAATTAAAGAAAAAATCTGAATTTGAATTGTTAGCACAGTGTTGCCAACTGACCAATGACAACTTAGCCAGGCAACTTGGATGCAAACTCATTTCTGAAAAACCCATATGGTCAACACCACAGTAAGAAGCAAGTGGGGGGGGGTCTGTGTATCCCTTTCAATCTGTAACTGGGGGGTCTGTGTATCCCTTTCAATCTGTAACTGCTACTCTGTCACTCAAACAAGACTACCTCTGAATTCTACCAAAAGGCCATTGCTTTATTAGCCAGCAAGCCCAGAAAGCCTGAGAGTAGACTGCATGGAAGATTCACTTAGGCATAGGGATGGGAAGAGCCAGAGTAAAGCTGAGAAAGGTACTTAGATGGATCGAGAGAACTCTACGTGTCAAAAGCTACATTCCAGGTATTTGGCTTGTGGCTTGCTTGGCCAAAAAAGCGGTTGTGATATCATAATGTACTGTGCACATCAATAAAAATTATTAATATAATATATAACACATAATAAATTCTAAATAAATAATATATTATATATCATATATTATATGTTATTAGTAACAATGATAGTAAATCCAAATATATTGCCATAATATAAAATTCATTATATATAATTAGCCTTTACTATACATATTGCTGAGTATAAGATACATAATCAATCCTGTTATAGGACTAATTTCTACTAAAGTCACTTTAAGTAGTAAAAACAGGAACCAAGCTACTTTGAGGTTTAAAGTCCATTCTCATTCACAAACATGACATAACTTAAATACAAGAAACTTATCGGTAACTTTAGAAGTAGGGTCTAAGAAACCGAGTGTGCAAAAGCCACAGGTGTGTTAAACTTAGGTGAACCAAGGGGTCGATATGAGCTTGTGTAGCTGGTGACTGGGAATTCTGGGATTCTGCCATCCTGACCCACTTCTGTCACGTTCCTTGTGGTGGCTGATACCACTGGGTAGTAGCTTTGCTTTAATCTCCAGTGCTGAGATCTCTTGGTAAGAAGCACTCTGTTGGCACCCATTTATCTCTCTCTTTTGTCATCTCCCTCCACCCTGCAGAAATTAGAATGAGGCTGGGTGGGAAAGAGGAAGAAGAAGCAGCAGCTAATCACTGCCTCTTAATTCTCATTAATATAGAGTGCTGTGGAAGCACTTGTTACTACTCAATTTTTCCAGCGGGGGTGGGTTTGGAAAACATCATGGAGAAGAGCACTGAGAAGGCCACATTTTATTCTCCAGCAGCGTAGTTGTAAAAAAAGGAACCAGCAAGGAGGTGGATATTTCCTAACCTAAGCTTCAGAGGTCCAGCTTTGCCTTCTGTGGCTCGGAAATCACATCTAGGACTGACCATTTAGAGGAGAATGGCTAGGTCAAATGATAGGTGTGTTTACCTTTTTAAAGAAATTGCCAGACTATTTTTCCAAAGTGGTTGTATTACATTTTATCTGTCAACCTGAGAAGAGCTAACATGTTAACAATCTGACCCACGAATCCATGCACTTATAGTTAGGTTATTTTCTCTCAGTAGCGTCCTGTCATTTTCATAATTTCGATGCCTCAAAAAATTTCAAATTTAGTCTTATTTCTATGTGTATGTGTTGCCTGGTTGTCTTCAAAGGCCAGAAGAGACATCAGATGCCCGAGAACTGGAGCTACAAGAGGTTGTGAGCTGATACTGTGCTGAGAGTTAAACCCAGGTCCGCTGCAATAGTAGCAGGTGCTGGTAACGGCTGAGCCATCCCTCCAGCAATGCCTCTCCCCCTTTAAATATTTTTAAAATTTATCCCAGGTCGCTGGCACATCACAGAGATGTGTCCTGACCCCTTTGTCAGCATTTATTCACTCACCTAGCCCTTTCTTTTTGGTTTTCCCTATACCTGCTCCCCTCTCCTGGTCCCCTACCCATCCCTTTCCCACCTAGTTCCCTTCCTCCAACCACCTCCAGTGACTATGTTATTTCCCCTTTCTGAGTGAAATTCATCCACCCTTGTGACCTCTTTCTATACTTAGACAAAGACTAGCTAGAGTATCTACAAAGTACAGTGGAGTAGTACTGACCAAATAGCTATGGAAAATCTTTTAGGAGCAAAACAAAATGTTTCATCTCCCTGAAGCCTTCATTACTTACTTAGGTTTTTCAATTTTATTTTATGAATTCTAAGTGAATGTGTGCTGTGTACTATATGTTAGTAAAAATCTGCACTCTACTAATTTCAGCCTATTATGTTCCTTGTACATTTCCATTGTGAGTCAAAGAGAGCCAGTCGTCCACTGAGGAGTTAATTCAGATCCATTCAAGCACTTAGTAATAAATGTTTTCCTCATGATTTCCCATCTTTATTTCTTTTTTCTTGGTTATTTTATTTATTTACATTTCAAATGTTATCCCCTTTCCCAATTTTCCCCCCCAGAAACCCCCTAACCCATCCATCCCCTTCCTCCTGCTTCTATAAGGGTATGCCCCCACCCACTACCTATTCCCCTCCCTCGCATTCCCCTACACCAGGGCATCGAGCCTTCACAGGACCAAGGGCCTCTTCTATTGATGCTCGACAAGGCCATCCTCTGCTAATATACGGGTGGAGCCATGGGTCCCCTCCATGGGTACTCCTTGGTTGGTAGATTAGACCCTGAGAGCTCTGGTTGGTTGATATTGTTGTTCTTCCTATTGGGTTGCAAACCCCTTCAGCTCCTTCAGTGTTTTCCATCTTTATGTCTTTAGTACTAATGATTTAGTTATTTCAATGTTTGTGAATCAAGGAAATTATTTTTACTCTCTGGACATAAAATTACCATGACATTTATGAACATTGCTGACAGCATTTAAAAATAAGTCAATCTAGGCATGGTGGGAAATATCTACAGTGCTTGGAAGGTATAGGGCATGAGGGTCATAGGATTACATAGTCAGATGGAGTGTGAAAAATGAATAAATGAACATGTGAATCTAGAGATGTTGGGTGGAGTGAAGAGAGTGGCTCTGGGGCAGTGATATCTGTCATCATTAGGCTCCTCTAATGATGATGTTATATTAAGCTGGCCAATATATATAATGTTAATGTGATATTAAGCTGGCCAATAAAAAGTGTTTAGTCTTGAATGTACACTCTATACACACTTTACCCTTTCAAATACTGGTCACATCATACCATAGTTACCATTGCTGATTATTAAAAACATGTTTCTCTCTGGCTAGATGACTGAAGCCCAACTCTTCCACATGGTTTTAAGGTTTCTTTTCTGTGCAGTTCGAGCCAACCCTTCTTGACTCCTCATATCCTTTTTACAATCTTCCAGGGAGTTGACAATCTAGTTCTATCAAGGTTGATTATGTTATAGCTTCGTGTAACGTCTCATACACCACTCTTCCTACTCGGCAACCCCTCTGGGAATGTCTATTCTCTCCAGATCTAGTCTCTTTTCAAGGAATGACCAAGCTCAGTCCCGTCTAGCTCCTGAGATCAAGGGGACCCGGTACATTCTGTGAGCTGTGGCCATAGCCTTCACAAATGCAACCCACCCTGTGAATGCTTTCCCACGCTCCTTCCAGACTCAGGTCTCCTGAGCAGTGATTTTTCAACCCGAGCCACATGCTAGAATTACTAGAGAGTTTAAAAAAAATATGTCAATACCTAGACTCATTTTTCTAAGCAAGAATAATGCATGGTGTGGAAAAGGCTCTTAATGAGGATTTTTAAACAATTAACCTATTCAGTAGAAATGAGAATTGATTTTAGAAAAAAAAAAGCAATAACAGAATGCATCTTAAGAACATGTAGAATAGTTTTAATATGGACTTGTACTTTTTGTTCCTAATAGTAAATGCTATTAATGACGATTGGGTGACATTATTTTTGTTCAACTTAAAAGGTATTGTTGCATGGAAAAATTCCCTAATCATAATAAATACGCAATGGTAACTTCAAAGGTCAGAGTCATCAAGATGGATTAACTGGGAAAGCAAAGTTTTCCTTTGGTAGAAAATTAATGGACAAGACTTTCAGAAGGAAACTTTAACTGATACATAAAACAATTCTCATGATCTCCAAGAGATAAGTTATTTTATGCAAAAAACAAAAACCCAAAACAAAAAACAATAGGCTAGGAAAATGGCCTAGATAGTAAGCCACTTGGCAGGAAAGCACGAGCACCTGGGTTTGGATGCCAGCACTCACATGGTGCATGGAGTGGCAGGTACCTGGAACCCCAGTGCTGCGGAGGGAGAGATGAGGAGGAGGGAGAGATGGCAGGCTCCGTGGGGCTTCCTAGCCACCTGGTCTATTCAAATCAGTGAGTTCTAGGTTTAGTGAGAAGTTGTGTCCAAAAAAAAACAAGGAGGAGAATAGTTGAAAAAGACATTCTACATTGAACTCTGCCCTCCACAGATATGGTTTCAAACTCATGACCACATTTATCCACACGCAAAACACGTAATTAATGCATTCTGGATCTTTATAATTCTCTTTAAATAAATACTTACATTCTTTGAGAATATCATACAATACATTTGGTCACCTTGACCGCCTCTCCCTTAATTCCTGCCGGATCTACTCTTTGATCCTTTCTCTGTGGCCTCTTATCATCATTATTAAAAATGTACAATGTCAGTTTTGTTATCCATACACTTTTAGGTGTGAGACCATCCACTGGAGTGTGGTTAACCTACCAGAGCTATACTTTTAAAGAAAACGAATCCTGTTTATCCCAGCAGCCGTCAACTGTCAAGAGCCCTTCAGCTGGATGCGGGACTTCCTATGGGGATTTTTGTCTAGCTTGAGTTTGCCCAGGTCTTGTGCATGATGTCCCAACCGTTGTGAGACTTGTTTAACTGCCCTATGGTGTCTGGAAAGCAGCTTCTTCATAACTGTCCACTGGCTCTAGCTTGTACAATCTTCCAGCCTTCTCTGCTGTAAAGATTCTTGAGTCCTGCTAGGAGGGAGTATGATATGGAAATCCCATTTGGGGATACGCATTCAATTGTCTCTCTTTTGTCCAGTTGTGAGTCTTACTGTTAGTCAGCATCTACTACTACTTCTCTGGTGAGTGTTGATCTATCTATCTATCTATCTATCTACCTATCTATCTATCTATCTACCTATCTATCTATCTATCTATCTACCTATCTATCTATCTATCTACCTATCTATCTATCTATCTATCTATCTACCTATCTATCTATCTATCTACCTATCTATCTATCTATCTATCTATCTATCTATCTATCTATCTATCTATCTACCTATCTATCTATCTATCTATCTATCTATCTATCTATCTATCTATCTATCTATCTATCTATCTATCTATCTATGTATCTATCTATCTATCTATCTATCTATCTATCTATGTATCTATCTATCTATCTATCAGCCGATGGGTATAGTGACAAGTCAATCGGGGTCACTTTAACACTCTGTCTATTTAACACTGGGTTCACCTAGGGCCTATGATGTGTCTGGCCACAGGTTCTTGGCTACACTAATGGTGTCAATTAAGAATCTTTCTACTTCTCTTAATTTAACCTATTTTACACATATGTATACATGGAAATAAAGTGAGCATCATTAATATATCCAATTACAGCATGTTAATAAAAAAGAAAATGCAAAGCTGGGGATGTAGCTCAATAGTAGGGTGCTTTGCACAGAATGAATGAAACCCAGGGTTTGAATCATGTACACTGGTTATAGTAGTATGTGCTTGGAATTCCAGCACTCGGACCTGTGGGTCGGGAGGATCGGAAGTTCAAAGTCACCCTTTCTATATGAGGTTAGCTTAGGGTACATGAGACTTTGTCTCATTTTTTTTTTAAAAAAATTAAATTAAGAGATACACAGTAAGGTAGAGAAATTCTCTTTGGAGACTATACCATGAGCTGCCTTTTTGCATAGTTTTTGGATAGTTTAACAAGCGTTCTCAATTGGTGGTGGACGAAATTACACCTAGTTGCTTCATGATTGGTGTTTATGGAACCTTGTGCTGTGCCCACAGGCTCACATTCCGGGATTTGACTTCCTAAGGAGTTCTCCTAAGTGTGTCTGGCAAAGAGGGCATTACACCTAACATTCTTTACAGAGCTTTTGCTCTTCCTTGAAAAGCAGCTGCTTCTTAGAATCCGTATCGGGGGTAGGGGAATCCTGCTACAAAGACCGGGAGCAAAAGGACCATGAAAGGAATTTGCTGTACACAGCATTGATGTATCCCAATGGCTCGAGCAGCTCTGGGTCGTCAGAGAGCATTGGTGTCAATCTGTCCATGCTTTAGAAGGTTGCCAAAAGAGACGTCAGAATCAGCATGCCCTAACAAACTTTGAACTCAGCATTAGGCTGCACGTCCTCTTTGCTTTATAGACTCTTGACCAGTGAACCAGAAGGGAGACGTTGCTCAGTAAACCAAGAGACAAGAAAGATGAAAGGATGTTTTAAACAGCCACAAGAAGTGTAGATGTTGGGCTGTCAAGATGGCTCAGCAGGTAAAGTGTTTGGTGTTTAAACACAAGATCTGAGTTCAAATCTCCAGTAATCCCAGTTAATAAAGGGAACAGGGTCTGTCCAGAAAGGTAGATCTTTCTAGCCACGCTAGTGAATTTCAGGTTCAATGAGAGACCCTTTCTTAAAATATAAAGCAGAAAGCAACAAAACGCTGAATTTCAGTTTCCATGGACAAATGCACTGGTATATGCACCCACGCACATGCACATATACAAGAAGAGTAAATGTACACATACTTCTCACATTTAAAAATATTTCATAAAATTATTTACATTAGTTATAATATAAAGTGAATTCATGAGAGTGTGGGAGCGTGGGGTAGGCCTGCATCAACAGAAACAGCAGTGTATTGATTCGGGACTAGAGTTAGTTTTTGCCTGTCACCTTATCAGAATTTTAAGTGTAAGAGGCTGGTTGTTTCCATTGTTCACTGTGAGTTCTGCTCTTTTGTTGTGTGTCATAGTGATAAAATCGCCAGGAAAAAAAATGAAAAGCGTGTGAAGTGACTTCTGTGGGTAGTTTTCAATTAAGGAGTGGTTCTCAACTTATTGTGAAGTATCATCCCTTTCAGATTTTGTCATTTTACATATTTCAGTTCAGCCTTAAAGGTACAGCTTCTGGCTAACTCGCTCCTCTTTAGGTGGAATCTTATGGTTTGGGGAATGGGGTACCAAGACTTTATTGAAACGACTAAGCATGTGTCTACGATATAGTGTGCAAAGTACATGTAAAAGAACACAAAATTATTTTCAGAGTTTCAAGGATTCCTCTCATTACAACTAAGTAAAAAGAGAGTGACACTTATAATTAGTCATATTTTAAAGTTTTCTTGGAATTGTTATTTATATTACTGACTTATAAAATCCGCAGATACCGTAAGTTACCTCAAATTGTAATGTATGGTGTACGCAAACACAGTAAATCTGTAGGATGCAGAAGCAGCTACAAAGAAGCGCCATATCCCTGTGTGCCAGATAAATAACTATTGCACATCATGAACATTGACAATATTTATGAACTGTAAAAATGGTTATTATATTTCCCTATAAATTTCAGGCCTTTCCAAGACAAATGCTGTTATATATGAAAGCACAGAACTGGAATATGTATAGTACTTTGGGAGTTTTATAATATTAGACAAATGTCATTTGACTAGTGACTATATTTTGAAATTATATGAAACTGTTGGTTTTATACCGAATAAACACATACACATGATACTTCACCATGATTTGGAAAAATATCTACATGTTAACATGGTTATTTCTTTCACTATATAACTCAAGTGAAGCTTTTGTAATAAAAAAATCTGGGTTTTCTTTTCTTTATACACTGTATTGGGATAGTCAAACTCACATGGCTCGTTAGATCAGCAAAGGGGGATAGAGCCGATGTTATTTAATTCTTAGGGGTTTCGGGATAATGACTGTCTTCCCCGACAACAGCTAGACATCAGGGTCAACCAGATGGCTCAGTGGTTAAAATTGCCTTCCATGAAAGCCTGGCAGCCCAAGACTGATCAACATAGAAAAAGAAGACCGGCTTCCAAAAGTTATTCTTCAGCCTTCATGGGTACCTATGCTCACACACAGCACACACAGAGAGACTAATAATAATAAGCAGATAGTAAAATTTAAAATAAAATAATGTAAGAGTAGATCATTCCTTGAATGTGACAGATGTACTTGGGAAAATGTCGGGTCCAGCTATCTTCTATTAAGCGTAGATGGTAAATAAATATCTAGATTTCAGATACAGGGGAGTTATAAGGCAAGGTGGGTTGATCTTGTAATGCGGACTATTGCTATTTCTCGTTATGTGCATGCTAGATGGGCCCTCAGCTTGAAGATCTGCTTTCCAGATAATAATTGTCTCTCAAGATGATTCAGCGAAATGTACTGAAATTCAAACTACAGCATAATTTTATAAAACAAAACAAATACAAATACAAATACAAACTGAATCCAGGAATAAGTCACCAACAGGCCATCTTTCTTTCCTTTTGCAAGGGACATACGAGAGCTAAGAATGAATTGCTATGGAATTTTTGTTGTTATTGCTGAAATAGTAACTTTCTATAATTAAAAGTTCTTATAAGGGAGCTGGAGAGGTGGTTTAGTTAAGAGTATTGGCTTTTTTTTCCCCAGAGGACTGGAGTTCAGTTCCTAGCAACCATAGGCTCACAACTTCCTGTAACTCCAGTCCCAGGGGATCTGGTGTCCTCTGCTGACCTTTTCAAGACACTGTGCTCACGTGTAGTGTGTGTGCGCACACACACACACATACACACACACACACACATCAATTAATTAAAACAAATCTTAATAGTGTACTTTTACAAAGTTCTTCTAAAAATGGTCACATATGTAATTTTATTTTCCATAGTAAAAACAACTTTAATTTTAAATATAGTCAGTGACTACCTAATGTGACAAAAAAACAAAAACAAAAACCCAGTTTTCATCTTTAGCAAGTCCTACATTTCATACACTTGTGAGGTTAAATATATGTGTATATGAGGGTTGTATATGCACACACACATATGTGTGTATGCATAAATATATGTGTATATCACTTAGACATATGTGTATGCATGTATATATGTGCATATATATCTGTCTATCATCTATCTATCTATCATCTATCTATCTATCTATCTATCTATCAAAGTGTGTGTGTGTGTGTGTGTGTGTGTTAATTTGTATCTGTGTATCTGGGGTGAATTTGTATCTATGATCGGTTCCTCAGTGTGGTATTATTTAACTAACCTGTAATAAGTACATTATATGTCTCACTGCTCATTCAAAGCCAGAAAACCTGAAGTTTGCTGGGTTGGCCCACATGTTTTCTCAAGATTCCAGATTCTTCCAATGTTTGTCCTGATACTCTAAGTCACTCTGAGGAAATGCCAGGTGAAGTTTAAATAAACCCACTAATGCTTCTGTACAGACATATCAAGCATATCAGACTGTCTCCTGCCATTCTGTTTCCTTCCTCATTTTCTTTCCCACATACCTTGTTACCTAAAATATATCTTTTTTAAAAATTTTTTCAATAAATACCTTTACCACTATGTGTTAGAACCTCACTAAAATTTGACAGCTGCAATGTAGATATTGTCTTTAAACGCCATGCAGAATATCAAATGCTAAATCCTGCCTGGGTCGACCCTTATCTCCAGCCTGGGTCTAGCTTTTGCCTGGACAAAAGCCTCCAGTGATGGGCTGTGTTCTTTTTCTGGAGACACTGGCTGGGGACAGGCTTTCAGCACCAAGTTAACATACAATGTCATCTTTCCTCACACATGTAGGCTTGCCTTGGACTAATTTGCACAATTAATTCTAAAGTTGCATAGATCAGCAATAACCCACTGTAAGTGCTAAATCAGGATATAAAAAAATAATACTCAACTTCCATTAAGCACTTTAGTGCCGACATAATACAATTCTAAGAGTACTAAAATATGACCTTGGATGTTGCTTTGGAGTAAATCAAAACCCTTGTACATAAGTCATCATTTGGAGTCATCAGATATATGATATATATCATATATATATATATATATATATATATATGATACTGACATATACTGATCATATATATATATATATATATATGATACACACACACACACACTCAAGAAATCTCAGAACAAGCAATGAGCAAAGTAGTCATCTCTGATATTTACTTATATCAGACAACATCCAGAGGAAATAAAAGAAAGAAAATTAGACACAATATCTTCTGTACTCAACAACGTTTTACTTCTTTCTATTACATGGGAAGTTTTTCTTAAGACTTTAAAGATCGCTTTTCAATATGAAGCAGTTTTTAAAAGTTATTATATATTAAGGGATATCAGCTTTTATTCGATCACTAAATGCAACATATTAGAATGTATAAAGCAGAACACATCTTTGACTTGTCAAAATAAACCATCGTAGAGATTTTTAAGTCATGCAAAAGGTATGTGCAGTGTTTATAACTGTTCATGTGGATCTGTGCATGTATTTTGAAGGTATGTATATGCGTATTAGGGCATGTAGAAGCTGGATATTGGTATTCTGTGTTCTTCATCTCTCTCCAACTTATTTAAGATAGGGTCTCTCACTGAACTTGAAGCTCATCAATTCAGTGAGTCTGGCCAGCCAATGAGCTTCAGGGGCCCACCTGTGTGTCAGCCTTCCCAGTGCTGAGACTACAGACACATCCTGCCATACCTGGGTTGCTGTCTGTTCGTTTGTTTTGTTTATTTGTTTGTTGGACGTAGGAGCTGGAGATTGAATTTAGGTTCTCATGCTTTGCGAGGTAAGCACTTTACCAACTAATTTACCTCATTTGCCATATTATTTTAGCCAGTTAAAAAGTGTTCTACTTTGAAATAATTTTAGGTTCACAGGAAATTGCAAATCTACTAATGTATCCATCCATCCATCCATCCATCCATCCATCCATCCATCCATCCATCCATTCATCTGGAAGGAAGTTTATATTCCATTTTCCAGACGTTCCCTAGGTTTACTTCTATATTATGAAAACCTGGAATTGCCTAAAAACGCCTTGCTGGGTAGGGTTAAACAACCGCATGCATATTTAGTTAGGTAAGGAGCTGTTGAGTTGCTTTGCAGAGTGGTTGACCTGGACCCTCCCGCCAGCCCTGCAGGAGCGCTCTATCCTCCTGCGTCTGCCATCCCACCAGGTACTACTGCTCATGGCCCCGAGTTCTCAGTCACTTCAGCCAGTGTGCAGTAGATCACACTGTGGTCTTCATTTACAATTTGAGTGGTGAGGTGAACATCATTTATACTGCTTATTTGTCATTTATATTTATTTTTTTTGGTGCAATTTATTGTGTAGTTTTGCTGTTTTTTATCAATTCTTGAAATTTTAGAGTTCCTTATATAGTCTAGCAACACGTGTTTTTTCAGATATTAAATTAACAATGATTTTTCTATTTTATGATTTACTTCTTATCCTGCCAAGTGTTACATAGAGTAAAGATTTTTAATTTCAGTGCAGTCCAAATAAACCATTCCTTTGATAGATGACTTCAATGTCATTTTAAATAATGTCACCAAAACCTAGGTACTGAATATTTTTTCCTACATATTTTATAGTCTCAGGTTTTCCATTTAGGTCTTTGAATTAATTTTGTACAAAGTTATTAAAATATTTGAAGCAAAAAATAAGATCAGAAATAAAGCCAAGTTTATTGAAATTGTTATCTTTTTTTTTCTCTTTAAAAACCACTTTGCTAGCTAGAGAGGTGGCTCAGTTGATACTTGCATGATGTCTTGAGTTCAGATCCCCAACAGCTATGTAAAAGCTGTTTGTGGCAGAATCTACCTATAGCCCCAGTGCTGGGACACAGGAGGATCCAGATGGTGTAGCTGAATCACTGAACTCCGTGGTTTAGTAGGGATTCCATCCCCCCAAAAATGAAGCGAAAAAAATTGAAGATGACCCTGGGCATCAATCTCTGGTCTCTACACATATATGCATGCACACCTTTACATATCTATGCACATATACCACAACATACACTCATATATACAAAATCGACATGGTGATATTTCAACGCAGCAAATAATACAGTAGAGTGTAAGAGTAAGTAGCAATAACTAACTACAGTAGAGTAATTACTATGATCAAAGTGTAAAGTAATGGGTACAGAAACCTCTTGCAAGATAAGAAAAATACCAAATAAATTCAACGAAAAGCCTAATCCACATTGCTCCCAAAGTCACAGGTCAAGTGGGCACCCTATCCTTCTCAGCTACATTTATAATCAAAACACATTCTAAAGTTTTGAGAAATGTTACTGAAAATAAAGAAATACCTTCTCCCATCCCATCCAGTTTCAAGTTCCCACGTTAAGAATCCCTAATTTAGAAGTAAGAATGGGTTTGTTCCATATGGTTCCAGAGATAGGAAACCCATGATCCACTGACAGATACCACCCGGCCTATCCCTAACGTACTGTTTATTCACATAAATCACAAACGTGCATTAAATATCAGCTCTTTATAAATGGTCCCCTGCTGCTTACTAAGGAAGCACTTTTCCTTATCTAGAAAATTCTGCAAACGTTTGAAAGCCTTTCCTAGGAGCCCACTGGGGACGGTTGCGGCAGGCAATGGCTAAGACCCTCTGTGAGGCACAGGATTCCGCTCTGGGGAGAAAGGATGCTAGGTCCTGTACTTCCAGATTTTCCTCCAGCGCCCATCAGTTTGAACCAGAACTAATCAGGAAATGACTTCCTATGCTGTCTGCTCCTGAGCTACGCAGTGCAAGGCGTTTCCAAGTGTCCGTTAATTTCTCCTTCTTGTTCTCCAAAGCCTGCACTGGATTGCTGACTGGTCAGTATCAGGGAACTGTGCCGTTTTCATTATTACATGTAAATTAATCTACTGAAAGAAGAAAGCACAAATGTTTAGCAGCACAAGGTTGTCCTGTTTTGACAGCATTTTAGTTATAGGTTCAAGAGTAATTACTGGAATAAATCATCAATAGGTGGTGGCGACATTGATTTTGTGTCAGCACCTGAGTAAACTATAACCCAGCCTCGGTGTGGAGACTTGTTCATTGTCTTTTCTGCTTTAGTTTTGAATTGCTGTCAAAAAAAAAAAAAAAAAAAAAAAAAAAAAGCCTTTTTAGCTTCCACATGAAATTGCCTACTGAGCTGCTTCTCCCAGGGAACCTTCCTGCCTGCCCATGTCACCTCTCCCTTCCTGGAGCTCACCCTGAACAGTCTCTCTGGACCACTTTTCCTGCACTCCTAACTAGTGTGAAATGCTAATATGGATTGCTGTGACTTTCCAACAAAGCAAAGGAAAATGTGATTAGTGGTCAGAGGGATCCATATTAACACTTGCTTCTGCTAATTTAAAAACAGGTTGGACCGCCATGCAGGAAAGGCAATTTCTCCCCTTAGCATTAGTTTCTTCTGCTGCTCTTTGTTTAATAAATATCCTCTGGGTCTAAACTAATGTGAATAGGGAAAAGGCAACCAAGCTCCCATTGTATTAAATGCAAGCTCAACATCCAGCTTGATTTAATCCTCTTCAAGACTGCTTGAAACCTGATCTTTAGAAACCAAAGTAAAACACCCGTCTATAGTTTTGTGTATTTATTTATTTATTTAGTTCTTCCCTTTTTTTTTTTTTTTTTCTGGAAGGCTCAGGTAGAAAACTGGTCTTTGATGCTCTGAGTTTATTAAAAGTGAGTTAGGGAACTTTGAATGGTGGGTACTGAATCAGGATAATCAAACCTTAAATAAAGTCAGACGAAATGGGTTCTCCAAGAGAACGGTTACCTGGCTGATAACGAAGGCAGATAGTGAGGCAGAAATAAAGACAGAACAAAAACAAAAACCTCCTCCGCATCCCTGTTCTGCTTGGTGGTCTCTTAGGTTCTGATGAGGATGCTTTTTCCTGGCCTCTCTTGAATTGTGCTGTCAAGGTCTCTTACGTTTCCGATTTACAAGCCAGGCTCCTCTTCCACCTTCTAGCCCTTCCTCCATTTCTGTGGATGGGAATATCTCAGGCAAGCTCTCCCTCCTCCCAGCTCCGCATAGCCTCCCAGGCCAGCATCAGTCAAGCACTCTGTCCATTTCACTGTGTACTGCCTTCTGCTCATTTCCAAGGCTGTTAGAACGTCAAAGAACGTTTCTAGAAAGTACCAATAGCTGTATTTTTCTAGCATTTATGCGTGACATTTTTTCAAAAGAAAAAAGCCATATTATTAGTATCATATTTGAGAGAACTATCAATGCCTGTATTTCACCAGTTAGCAAACTGAGCTTTAAGGAGTTAAAGTATATCTGGAGTGATGGGCTCAGATCTACAACCTCAGAAGGCTGAGGCAAGGACATTGGCAATTCAAGGCCAGTCTGGGCTACAGAGTGGGTTTGATGCCAGCATGAGCAATTTAGCAAAAACTCTGTCTCAAAATTAAAACTTAAAATAAAAACGAGGGACATGGTTCAGTGACGGAGCCCCTGCCTGGCATGGCCAAGGCCCTTGACTGAATGCAGTGTTGAAAGAATCAGCTTTAAGTCATGAGTTTGGGATTAAACATTCCCAGAACAGCAGGCATAACTCTTAAATCCTATTCCACACTCTCCCCCTATTTCACGACATAGGCAAAGGAATACTTAAATATGTGCTGTTGTAGTTAGTTGTTATTGTGTTTCTCCAATTTCTTTAATTCCATTTTTATCCTCCCTTTCAGTTCTTCTCTTTCTCAGCTCCCAACTGTCTCTTGTTTGGGTCACTAACTGCATCCCTGGTGCTCACAGGAAAACCCTTCCACACAGTTACATGGGCCCTTGAGCCTCTGCGAGAACAGAGCCATAAGAATGGGTCATCACCCTGCAGTGGATGATCTACAGAGCTGCACAAGTAAGATATTGAATGTTTTCACCCAAGCCCTGTGCCTTGAACATAGTATACATGCAAAGGATGTTTGTGGAATGAATCAGTGACTATACATTTAGAAAATTCTGACATGCCATCAAAACATTTCCAAGCCTTCTCTTGGGGGATGTCAGGCTAATGTAAATGTGAACGGAAAACTCAGCAAATGTCAACAGGCTATAAATAATCACTCTGTCTATCAGTGCGGGAAATTTACATAAACAGACATTTCCTTTGATGAGTGTTAAAGCTCATAACGAAAGGGAACACGTATTTTTGAAAAATTAAACATCAGAACTCACACAGTGGAAACGGGTGGGCCTCACATCAGAGGCCTGGCGCCCCTCTTTGCTCTGTCACGTTTCTTAGGCAAGTTAATGAATACATCTGAGCTCTGCTTTCTTCTTCTTTTATTCTTTTACAGCATGCATAATCATACCTCCCTTATTTGACATTTGCAAGGGTCAAATGGGATACCAACCTGCCAAGTGCCTGTAGGCACACAGTAGGTGTTTCATACAGTTTACTCCTGCCCCGTTTTTTTCCTATAAAAACATGAGGGCAGAGATTATACATACCTAGAACCATAAGATAAAATACATCACTTCAGTAACATTCTGGAGTATTATGCTGGTCTTCCCCCTGCCTCCCAAGAAATTATAATCCATTCAAAGACATGATTTATAAGAATAGGACGAAAACACGCATCTTTTCCTTATTGTGAATTGGCTATTGCATCTATCCAGATATAAAGGTCTCTGTAAATATATTACAACTTTGAAAACTAAAAAGCATATTTTTTCTTTTTATTTTTTTGTTCGGGTGTTAGGGGCTGAACCCATAATCTCATGCACCAGGCAAGTGCTTTGCCACTGAGCTATGTCTTTAGCCCCACAACACTGCACTGTTTTTCAAGATGTATTTTTATCATAGTGGTGTATTTTAAACTCTGATTTGCTGTAGATAGGATTCTGTTTGTTAGAAACCTCTGATTTCTGTTTTATGTTTTTGTTTGTTTGTTTGTTTGTTCCTAAATCCAAAGCTTGACTCTTAAGATAATGAAAAAAAAAAAAAACAAAAAACAGGATGTTATTCCTTTCAAGTTCAGTTTGGGGAGGTGCTGAGCACATAGACAATAGAGCAGACAAGTTCTGGAGTAGACCTTCTGGAGTAGACCTGGCTGGAAAGACTTCATAGGTGGGTGAGAGCTGTAGAAAGAAGTGCCAATGGTATCTCATAGTTTGTACCATCTAAATAAGAACAGAGAAATGTATGGCTTTTTGTTATATGTGTATAAAAGTGTTGGAGACGATGACCCAGCCATGACATTTGCACCAAGTCTCAAGACGGCCTTGCTTTCAACCTTGATACCATGTTGTCCTGGCTATCACACATGCTGTAGTCATTGGCTTGGGTTGTTTCTCTACTCATGCAAAAATCAGTCCACTGATGTTTGAAGAGTCGCTGTCTATTCCCCATATAGCCATATCAGTAGTGTACTAAGAATCATCGTTTAAGTCTGGCCCAAAGTACATCTCATCCCTTATCTGCTATCCTTGGGATATTTCAAGTCTCAGGCTTTTGCACAGATCTTTGATTGGGGAAGTCTCACTCCTGGAGAGTCAGGTTGACTGCACCAACTCAGAAAAAGAGCAACAAGGGACAAAGAGTGGGAATCTGAGAGGATTTGCTGCAGTGTCAGGAGTAGTAGTAGGCTATTCTCTCAGACCACCAGGATTTAGGCAACATTCTGTAATAATGTGCATGCATAGTCTTGGCCAACTCTTACAATGTCACATGATGCGCCACGGTGCTTTGGTGTTCATTTCTGTGGAAGTCAGCTGAGAGAAACAATGTGAAGGTGAAAAGGTGTGCTTTGGCTCCTGGGCAGGCTTCAGCCTGTGGCCTCCTGCTCCTTTGCTCTTTGGCCAGTGATAAAACAGAAACATTTTCAGGGTCAGGGCAAAGCAAGAGAAGTCACCTTGTGGCATCCAGGGGATTCACAGGAAGATACCAGAGATAACATGTCCTTTAGAGGCACTTTCTGGCCACCTATTCTATTCAGGAAGGTCCAACTGCCCACAGTTGTCACAGCTTCCCAAAATAGCACCACAGTTGGGTATGAAGAGCTTGACACATCAACCTGTGGAGAGCATTCTGTACACAAACTGTACCACCATATTTTGGTGAATAAATGGGCAAGTAATTGGTCTAAGAGTCAGACACAAAAGGATAGCTGATTCCAAACCCCACACACTTAGACCTTACTAGGTCCTCAGCTAATCTCAAAACACTGCTGTATCTTACTTCTACATTTGGCAGAACATCTCTGTTTTCAACACACATGTCTTTCTTCTCATCCCACAGTTGTAAACCTCTTCTCATCTACATTAGTGCAAATGCATTCCCCTAGGGCTTATGAGTCACCAGTATTTTTCTTTCAAATTCCTGTTTGTAAGGACCCTAAACTCTTTGGGAGTCTATGTAATGATACAAGTATTACCTACCTACACACTCTCCTTTAACTATATATACACAATATATATATATATATATATATATATATATATATATATATATATATATAATTATCTATAGGTGTGTGTGTGTGTGTGTGTGTGTGTGTGATGAAATACTATATACTGAGTGGTCCATGGTACTGTGAGCATTTTGTGACAGTAGCTAAAAATAAGGGCAACAAGAAGGAAAGCTACCTCACCCAGGAGGGATGTGATTCTGTTTCTTTCCTTTATCTACTGATAGTCTAATTTTGCAGCTTGTATTTAGAGTCATCAATGGCTAAGTATGTGAGTGACTAATCCTCTCAGCAATCCAAGAAACCTATCTATTGAGAAGCCTAAAAATACATTTCAAAGGAAACTTTAGTCAAAGAGTTTGGCTCATAAGGATCCACTTCTCTGCTCTGCCTTCCACAAGGCTGCCTTCATCCTATGGCTGCCTTCTGTCATGGAGGGAATGATAGTTATATGTACTTCGCAGCTCCATGCCATGCTACAAAGGATGACACAACGTTTTCCCCCAGCCCTTTCTATATAATCCCTTCAATTCCACCCTGACACCTTGCTGATTTAATTGGGTCAGAAAATGAAGTCAATTTCCTTTCGAATTGGTGGTGAAGTGCCACAAGCTGATTGGCTGATGTTTGGCTTATCTAACCCAATCAACTGATAAGGAGAATAAGGAACTCCTGATTTGCTTAGAGCATCACATACCTCGTCCTGAAATGATGGTGGGTTGTTTTATCCTAGACTAGATGAGCTAAAGATAGAGGCACTTATGAAAGACTAAGAGGGAAAAGACACCAGGTAGATCAACAACTATCAGTGAGATTACTTATTTAAGAAAAACTAAATTATCCATAGGAATACATAAAACAAAACGGGGGGATAATCTCAGACTTGTCATTCAATTATGAAAACATTGTAACAAAAGCTTGACATTATGGAGTGCATTATAACGTTGGTGCTAGAGAGATGAAAATTGGCAGTCATCTTGGGGCTCCCTGATCCGCCTGCCTACGCTAGTGAGTGAACCTCAGGCCAAAGGAAGACCCTACGTCAGAGGGCAGGTGGACAACCCTTAGGGATGACACTGGGAGATGACTTCTGGTCTCTACCTGTGTGCCTACATATGTCTCCACCTACACACACACACACACACACACACACACACACACACACACACCCTCAAGAACTGCCTGAAAAACTTAATTAATACTCTCAGTCTCTGAAATATGAATCTACCTCTAGAATGCCATACAATGAACTCTCAACATGAATGAATAATTGGCATGTACTTGTTTATAACCATAGTCTAATTCTTTCAAGATTCTAAAAACAAACAAACAAACAAGAAGTCAAACTCCCTGTGCTTGCTTTTCTCCTCCCAACTCCTCTGCTCTCTTCCTTTCTCCTCTCTTTTCACCTTTTTTTTCTTTCTTTCTTTCTTTCTTTCTTTCTTTCTTTCTTTCTTTCTTTCTTTCTTTCTTTCTTTCTTTCTCTCTACACGACAATAGCAATATCATTAACAAAAAAGTGTTTTAAATAGTTTTCTATCTATCTCTATCTATCTATCTATCTATCTATCTATCTATCTATCTATCTATCTACCTACCTGACAATCTATCTATCATCTATCTATCTATCTATTGTGTGTGTGTGTGTGTGTGTTGTCTTCCACACACCTGCATGAAATGGCTCACATGTGGAGGTCAGAAAACAATATTCAGGAGTGGTTTCTCTCTCTTTTCAACACAATGGTCTTGGTACTGAGCTCGAGCAGTCAGGTTCGGTACCTTTACTCATTGGGTTATCTCATCAGGCCCAGAGATGCTTTTTTATGACAAGCCATATTTCAGGTTGGAAAGTCTCTCCAGGGGGTACTGAAGTCAAAGAGGACAAGAAGCTATGTCTGAAGATGATGCCTGGGCAAGGGAGGGAGACAGGGAGACGTGTGTGTGTGTGTGTGTGTGTGTGTGTGTGTGTGTGTGTGTGTAGTTTTGCTAAGTTCAGAAGAAAGAGAAAAATAGCATGATTGAGATGATTGACCCTAAGAGCTTTATTATTTAGTAATTTGGGAGATTGTGTTTCTAAATATTAGATTTAAAGCAACTTGCCACACATCTTGTTTTTAGAACAAAGAATTATAAAAGTATGCAAGTAGATAAATAATTTCTGGACTGTTCACTAGACAGGAAAAAATTGAGATAGTAATTTCAGTGCATCTGCAAACCAGCCAATTAAAAACTGGGCATATTATATTCCCTGGGAAATGAGATAGCTCTGGCTTGATGAGAAATTGTGGTATTATCTTGCTCAGAAAGCAGTATGCAGGGAGTGTTTATGACACAGTTATGGTGAGCCTGTATGGAAGGCTACAGCTAGGAAAACAGAAACCACTCCTCGCATTTAAAAAGAATGAATCCAAAGCAAAGACTTGTTTACCGAGGTCAGGGAAGAACTCAGAAGTGGAACACAGGCAGTAATGCTAGCTGCAGAGAACAGAAAGAGACACTGTGACCTTTCAGAAAGAGAGATAAAGGGCAGATGTGGGTGTGCTAATCAATGTTCCCTTGGTCACTATAATGAAATAGGCACATTCTGGAGGCGATTAATTTATAAAGAATAAACGGCTACTTGGGCTCATAATTCCAGAGATTTTAATTCAAGTTTACGTGGCCTCACTGCTTTGGGCCTCTGGGGATGGAAGCACAGGCTGGCAGGTACCCACAGAAGGGTAAACTGCTATATCATAAGCCAAGAGGTACAAAGGAAAAAGAAAAGGAAGAGACCAAGGTCCAATAATCTCCACTGAGAGTGGAGGACCCTATGAAGCCTCACCTCCTAAAGGTCTCTCCATCATCCTAAAGGGCGACCCTATGGGCTAAGTCTTCAATACAAGGTCAGACATCTGGGGACATTTAACAGGTAAATTGTAGCATGGGTAACAGAGACCAAGCAACTTAGCTACTTCGCACAATCTAGAATATCGGAGAGTCCACCCAGGGGGGATCTGGAATCAAGGACAAGAAGCAACTTGTGAGGATGAGGCCCAGGGCAAGGGGAGGGAGAACTCCTCCCTCCCTCCCACTGCAACCCACTGCCAGGGCAGCCTTTCAAAGAAATCCTTGCAGCTTCTTTGAGTTCTGCCACAGCAGCTGCCCGGAAGTGGAGTAGCATAGAAAAATGTAGTCAATAGCGACAAAGGAGGTAGATCTGGGAATGCCATAGGTGATGGTTGATCCTGGCTATCTACATGACTATATTTGGAATCTCAAGGGGCTGGTTACTCCTGTGAGAGATTTTCTTTCTTTTCTTCTATTGAAAATAGATTTTTTTCTCCCTCATACAATATATTCTGATTATGGCTTCCCCATTCCCTACGTCTCCCAGTTCCTTCCTACCTCTCCATCCAGACCCACATTTTTTTTTTTTTTTTTTTTTGGTCTCTTGTTAGAAAACCACCAAGCATCAAAGGGATAATAATAAAATAAAATACAATAAGATAAATAAGAAAACAAAGAAACCGGAATATGACAAAGCAAATAAGAAAAAGAGCCAAAGAAAAAACACAAGAGTTGTCTTTACATGCAGAGACACATAAGGTCTGCATACACAGGAATTCCATTAAAAAAAGCCATGATTTATATACAAAGAACCAGTAAGGGAAGGCATAGGGGAGCCCTGACTAACATTATAAGACAAAGAACCTCCAAAGATGCCATTGAGTTTGTTTTGTGTTGGCCAACTACTGGTGGGCATGAAGTCTACCCTTAAGAGTGGTTTGCTTCCCCAGTGAGACTAAGTTTTCATTTGCACATGGCTACTAACTGGATGCAGCTGCTGGGTTAGGGATGGGGGTATGTGTCCAATTCTTCTTTCAGCTCTAGGGCCCCAGGGTCCAGGCCTGTCCACACCGCCTCCATCTCTGTGAATTCACATGTATGCCAGCCCTGTTGTGTCTAGAAGGACTCGAATCCTTGGTGCCCTCCATCCTCTGTGGCTCCCACACTCATTCTACTTCTTCTTCCTTGAGGGTCCCTGAACTCCGAAGGAGAGATTTGATGGAGACATCCCTTTTGGGGCTGAGTGTTCCTAGGTCTTTGTGAGAGATTTTCTTGATCAGATTATCTGAATCAGGGGAACACCTATTTTCTCTGAGTCATCCATTCTGATGCCAGTCTAAAGGGATACAGAAGAAGGAAATGCTTCTGTTTGCCTCTTGCCTGTACCTTTGCTGGCAAGCTCACCCATCCTGTTGTTTCAACATTACTTCACAATATTAGAACCTACTTCTTCAGGCTTCCAGTGTAGACGGAAGATTGTCATCTCTCCAGGAAAGTTCTAGGCTCCTAATGTCAGATAAGGACCATTGAGACATCCAGTCTCGTAGCCCGAAGAACTACAGGATGCTCAACCTCTCCGGGATGAGACAGCCACTATTATGTACCACAGGATGCATCCTATAAGCTGGTTTCATATATTTCTGCCAGTTTCTTTAGAGAAACCCAACTATTGCAACACATGGGGGAAATGCCATGAAGACCCTGCCAACAGAATTGTCTGTAATAGGTGACAGTGGCTATTGGGGGTTATGAAGGGATCGAAGACAGACTTGGGGCATTCTGATTGTTTGTGTTTGTGGTTTGGGGTAAAGTAGGATGATCTAGAGACAAGGCAGCATTTATGACTACTGAAATATCACCTGAGCACACAGATGCCCCTGGTGAATGGATGGCTGTCACTATGAGACAGCCTGCAGTCAGAGCCAGGAGTCTGACAGAGTCTCGAAGGAACAAGCCAGCAAAACCAATCCAAACATCACAGGCGTACCTTTCTCAAGGTCAGCCAAATCATTCTTCTTGTGTGTCAAAATATAAGGACATGTATGTCATAAACAACTGAGGCATGCCAGTGATGTTTACACGTCGCTTTCCGTTGAGTCAAACCAAGAACTGCAGCTCTCACTCAGGCCACAGTCCCAGATCTCAACTGCAGCTTCCCACCTGGAGACTCAGCACAGGACTTTCAGATGGGGTACCCTAATCTGAAAGACCACACAAGATGGAATAAGGAGAGAAGATGATGTAATGCCTAGAAAAAAGCCCTGGAGAATGTGAACAAGTTCACGTAACCGAGTCTGGACAACCATGTGCCTCTTCATCTCTGTCCCCACCATTCACTCCAGTCCTTAGCACTCTGGTGCCTTTCAGCTTCATCCCAAAGAGTATTCTGTTTGCATAGATTCTTTCAAACCACTACACTTCCCATAATGTTTTCAGGAAGAACTCTATGATGTCTTCCCACCAATAACCCAGCTCGCATGGGTGATTTTTAACCATTCACTAAATCATCAGTCTTAGGACTGACTTCTCACCCTAACCCACCTTGTGTGTCAGTAAAACAAAGAGGAATGCAGAAGGTGCCTGTCCTACGAACACAGCATATGCCATGATTCACGGGAAATGAACGCTCTATTTATTCATCTCTTTTAGAAACATGCATTTGTAAGTTGTCGGCTCTGAGCTTTATAAATTATTTTAAACGTTTATGCCACTGTTCAAAAATACAAATGTGTGTTAATATTGTAGAGTAGGACTCAGCTGCTGATAATACAAGGGAAATTTAACTAGCTTATAAATGTTAAAATGTAAAAGCAAAGGAAGTCTCGCTATTCATCTTCTCTGCAATATTCAGACACTCATGAAATTGAAAGTTAATGTACCAGGGACTTTCATTATCTGACCCATTCCATCCTATCTATTAGATTCTCAAAGCACTGGAGACAGAGGACCAATATGTCACCAACACAGGACTGGAAAGGTCAGAAAAACGAAGCATCAATAAAGCACTTCTGAATTAAATTTCACAGTGCTCAGCAGAAAATATGTTCTCTGGACCAAGAATATTTGTAAGAGTGGGGCCGATCACTAGATTCAACTTCAGAGACATGGAAGTGTAGTTTCAATGTAAAAAAAATTACGTTAAAACCATGTTTGTAAACACAGAATGATGTCGTTTTAGGCACTTCATTAGAACAATAATAAAACTGTAAACCACAAGGTTTATGACACAGAACTGACAAGCGAATGCTCTACAAAAACTTCTCCCCCAAGCCCTGAGCACTGAGTAGACAGTCAAGACTTGCAAAATCAATGGGAGTTCTCAGTGCCTTCTCATAAATCATGGCGCCAGGCAGCATCAGAAGAGTTTACCACGGTAATTGCTGATCGTTTTGTCTAAAACACTTACTTGCAACGAACTTACTTAATCTGCCCAAATTCATAATTTCTCTTAGTTTCCCACCTTTAGAATTATTTGGCATCATTAATTATGCAACGGACACACTTCGGAGATGGGTTGCGAGCATTTAGTTCCAAGTAGGCGTCATGCAGAAGGGATGATATGAGGCTTTCCCGTACGTTGGTTGTGGATACTGGGAAGAATCGCAGAGGGTAAGAGGCAACACAGTGTGGCTCAGCAGCAGTGAGCAGCGCAGAGAGGAAGGAGCTGGCGAGAGGGAATAGAACCAAGTTATTACCTTGTCCCCAAGTGCCACTGGGGGAACTGTGGTCAAATGGTTCCCAGGGGCGGGATTTCAGTTTCAAAGGATTTGAAGGCTAGACACAAAGTTTGAGTTTTTTCCCCCCAGAAAATTAAGAAAAAAATTATTCTACAATTTAAAAATTGCAATGACTGCATTTCCGAAACTGCCATTCTAAGACTTAACATTTAAGCAACTACAATCTGAGAATAAATAAATATTGTCAATAGAGCGAGGCCAGTGACTAGGGTACTACAGTATTGTTGTTGTGTGGTTTTGTTTTGTTTTGTTTCTTCGTATTTGGGGGAGAAATGTTTTATGGTTGAGGAATTGGTAGTGTTAAGTTAATGTTAAGTGTGATGTTTGGGAAAGCAAAAAATGCTCTTAAAGGAACTTAGAGAAGACAACTCTCATTGTGTGTGTGTGTGTGTGTGTGTGTGTGTGTGTGTGGTATGGAAAAGCCTTCATTGCTCTGGAGGTGTCAAGAAGCTATAAGACCAGATATGATGAGTGCCACAGGCACTCAAGAGAGGGCTGCATGGCCAGGACAGCTTTATGATGTGGAACACTGAGGGAGGCTGCTTCTAGATAGGTTTTAGTCACTAAAATCAACTGGAGTTAGGTACACATAAAAAGACAAGAAAATCCATATGGCTTTTAAAAATATCTCCATCCTTAAAACAATTTTCAGCCTATATAATTATACAAGGAAATTCTCAGTCACTACTGTTTCTAATAACAGAGACCATGATAAACATTACAATTAAAATTTGACTGTATTAAGAAAACTGAGGGAAAATACTTAAAGGATTATTAAATTTACTTTTTGGCTTGTGTGGTTTGCTCTGAGCAAGTCTTCTGTGGACTAGGCTGGTGCCAAACTCCTCCCTATGTAGCTGAGGAAAACCCTGAACTCCCAACCCTCCTGACGCTACCTCACAACGCAACTTCACTTTTTATATATTAGAGTATAAAACAGACGTGAAAGTATGTCTAAAAGTCACAGTTATTTTCATCAACTACAGCTTTGATCTAATTATTGTTCACTGCTTTCTCTACTATATCACTCGGGGTGACAATCAAGATTTTACTGAAATATTAAAGGGTTGTTTTTTTTTCAGCTCCAGTTAAAACTTCTTGAACAAATTTGGTATACAATTACTTCTAGATTTTAATACAAAGGAGGGTAATACTCTTGTCCTTGACAATAAGGAAGTATCCATATATGTCCCTTCTACCCAAAGAAATGAGATTTGTTTAGCAGCCCAATGTCAGTGGCTATGTGTCTCCTCAGAATCTTCGCCCATTGAATGAAAAAGAACAAATGAATGAATGAATGAATGACTTTATCTGGAAGTTCAGTGGGCTTATTTAGAAATGCTGTCCTGAGTGCTAGCTTCCGGGGCCACTGTTTCCCCTATTTAGCCTTGGGAATGAAGATCTTGTAGGATATTTTCAAAACAACTCTTTCGTGTTTCTTAGAGCACAAGCCAGGTCCCTCTCCCATGCTTCCGGTTCTGTTTTAAATTCAAATGGAATCCGAGGATCTTGACAGAAGGGACCCCAGAGAGGACTTGTCCAATTGACAGCAGAGAATCCAATAAGTCTTTTCATCTTAAGCTGTGCGGTGTTACATGGGGAGGAAGAGAGGGAGGGAGGTGAGAGCAGGGACGGGGTGGGGGTGGGGCGGGGGTGAAGAATGCTAATAACATAAGCAGATTTTTGAGAGAAGGAGTCTCCTTTTCTGCTCCTTGCAGTCACAGATACCCACTTTTACCAATG
This sequence comes from Mus pahari, assembly GCF_900095145.1. NCBI lineage: Eukaryota > Metazoa > Chordata > Mammalia > Rodentia > Muridae > Mus > Mus pahari. Next base: position 33,698,324 of record NC_034610.1, read on the forward strand.
AGGGTTTAAAACAAGCAAGTGTGGTAGCAACAGAGATGGGAAGAATCACTTAAGTTTAACAACTTATTCAACTTAATTGTAACATTAATATATTTCTGTCAAAATGACTATAGTTTTAATTATTTGAGAATTTTGTATACATTTGCGTGTATATATATATGTACACACACACACACACACACACACATATATATATATAACAAAATCAAATTGTATTTAAACCTTCTTTCTTACCTCAACCCCTCCAAGACCCCCATATTAAACATATTTCAATACAAAAGTTATTGTGCTTGCCCTGTCTCAACATCTCCTGTGCCTTACCACTGGTCTTACACAGGCCGGGTGTATCTAGCCAGACCTATTTATTCCTAGCATCCTATTCACACCATATCAAAAGAGGGAATTTCTTACATTTCTGCAGGAGCCTGTATTCCTTTTACATGTGCCACGAGGTAAAGCTTTTGTGTCCCGAAGATGTGTATGACTTCAATAACTCTCTGCTATATAGACCGTATGTCCATTGAGCCAAGTGTATTGTAAAGGTTATGAGCAACAATATGAGGGAAAAAATGCCTACGAAGAACCAATTAAACATATTTCCTGTTGCTATTCTCAGTGACTGCTATTATGGTTTAATTAGATCCTCCTGACAAAATTCATTATAGAAAATCCTGGTTTAGTGAAGAAATAATAAACTCAGCTCATTCATAAGCTATTAGTTATTCCATTTTAAAGAAACTGGACTGCTTTTTCCTCCTTTCCTTATATCAAGGAAGAAAAAAATGTGAATTCTACACACAGTGAAAGGGAGGCAGATGAAGTAGGGTGGTAGACAATGAGGAAGATGCACCAATTGTCCCACCATCCATTCACTACTTAATGAGATAGAAATATAAATGGAAGTAGTTTATTGAAAAGAGGAAGAATAGAAAAACAGCATGAAAATTCTTGCATCCTTCAGTCAGTCCTGCTGCTATCTTACTGTTGGCAAGTGAGGCTCTCCTTGTCTTCCTCTTCTCTGGTGTGAAGTTGTCCCTAAACATCCATATCTCTTTGGCCACATTCTTCTACATAGTTTGCACCCCACACAGCTTCCAGAGACAACCTCCTCAAATAAAGGTTCTCTGTCTTTCCTTCACATTTAGAATTCACCAATGACAATCTATTACCTCTGAAATACAAGCATATATGTAATACAGCAAGTTAGGGCCCTTAGTGTGTGGCAGGGATGATTTTCATCTTCTTGACTCGACCTCCCACCCCCCACCCCCAACATTCACTCTACCCAGACAGAACCTTTTGGATGAATACCTCCCAGGTAATTCTGTACCTGTGGAATTCATATTAATTCATATTGATCTTTACCTGAACCGTCCCAATTTTGGTCCTAAATGACTAAAAGCATTTGGAGAGGAAAGCAAAGCAGAATGTGTTGCCACATTAGAATGTGGACGAACGTATGTTGTCATATGTTTGCGTATATGAACATATTCATATATGTGAAAGGGTCTCTTTCCTTCCTCAGAGTAAATGAAAGATCAAACATAAAACTGAGGCCATGCAGTCCCATTATTTGCAGACTAGAGGCCACTAGCCTATGCAAGCTGTAGAAAGACACAGCAGCCTGAGGGGCAGAATCTGAGAGCTACAAGTGTCCTCTCCTTGTTTCACACACAGCTGGGTCACACATGAAAACTGTCAGAGGCATGAGCCCAATCAACCTACTACATCCACCTCTGCAGGATTGTGAGGACTCCCTTAAGTGCCTGCTTCACACAGAAAGCAGTTCCTCCCTTTGGCCTCTGTTCATTTCCCTAATCTTTCAGGGAAAGTTGGTGCCAGTGTAATTCTAGAATTAATGGGTAAATTGGTGCTCACCATACTCAGTCTGTGTGGGGTTCTGATCTCAGTCTCCATTCTGAAGGGATAGAACCTTGATAGCTCAACTTGGAGAGCAAACCAACCCTGCGAGCCTTCATGACATTTACAAACATATTCGCAGAATATAGGGATTTTAAAATCAGCTCAGACACTCCCATTTATAGGAAGGCAACAGAGGAGAAAAACCATGGCTACAACTGAACTTGAAGACCAAGATTGTCCTGTTCCTGGTACAGTACAGTTGCTATTACATCTTAGTCTCCTCTTGCTGAAAGTTACTGATAATATGTGGTCATCCTTCTAGTGACATTCCAGACTGACATATTGAACATGTAAATTCACTAGCCCTTATCCTCCCTCCTGTAGTTCCTCTAACATAAGCATAAAAGACATAATTTTTCATGCTCTCTTGTATTTATTTAACTTTCCAAACCCTAAAGTTGGTAGAAGCATGGCCTTAGGCTTTTCAAACTCTGTCAAATGACTCAATCCCCATTCCCTCTCAGGCTTCACTTGTCATAAATATATTCTGAATATATACTCCACTTCCCTTAGCCCCACCTCATTTTGCTACATTCCTCTTTTTGATCGAGGGGGATGATCTGATTAGGATTTGCACTATAAGCGGCCTCATGATCATTCCAATTCCCTATGATGCTCTTGTATGTGGAAAATGCCTGGTATCCATAATAGCCCTTACCCAGCAGCTGCTGTTTGGATGGGGAGCAGCCACTGAGAATACTGCAAATGCCACTGTTGCCTCTTTTGAGACATGCCAAAGAACAGCTATGTGCCAGCCTGCACAGCATGGTCCTGGTAGATGAGAAGGCATGTAACAGCTGATAAAGCCATAATCATGGGATAATGATGAGCCTGGACTGTCTGCTATGGGGTGATTGCACATTCTTTCAGCATGGTGCTAGTTATGAATGTAATATGACACATATGAATGATGAGCAAGGAAAGATCTTGGGTCATTTTAATTTAAGACTTGTCAACATTTTTCTTACACTCGGTTCATTTAATAGATAAGGAGACTAGACACTGAATCAAAAATACAAAAACTAATTCTCACCTAATCTTCATGATGAGCTGGTATTGGAGCCTGTAACATTCTTTGGAGGGAACATTGTGAGATAGCTGAGACACCATTAGATGGCTATTCTCTGTAGCATAAGGCTCCAAGATTGATGCTGTCCATTAAAGGGGGAGCAAGCTGGACTTTGCCAGACATTTGTTACATGGGGTTTCCTCCCAATTCTGCATTGTCACATCCCACTAACACTAGATACTGAGGCGACTTCTCCATACTCTAGGGGTAGGGTCCTATAAAGGGAGGGTTGTAGGTAAGAGAAGAAAGAGCCTAAAAATTGCTCTAATTTCCTGGTCCAATGCATGGAGCTACTGAGCTCAATAGGAACTTATTCAGTGAAAACAAGAAAGGCATGACTGCTCGCCATGGGGCCACCTGCATGTCTAATACGCATATTAAGTACAGCAGCGTCACAACTATCAATGCACATATTTAAAAGAGACTCCTGGCATATTCTACTCAAGTTCTATGTTCCCTGAACAAAAATGTTGCCATGGAAACCTCTACCATAAGGCAGGTGTAGTTCTGCAAAGGACTGTGGGCTATGAAAGCAGGTTCCCATGGCAACATTTTTGTTCAAAGCCTGAAGAATCTTAAATACATGTGCCAATACATATCATTACCCAGCAGGATACACAGGTGGGATTAATAAAGTTCAATATTTGCTCAACTAAAAGTTGTAATCATGGTAAAAATAAATGAATTAAAACTAGTTCCTATGGATAGCTTATATAAACAGAATTTAGAGTTGTAACACCACTCCACACGAATAAGTAAATATATGTAAAGTATGAATAGATTACTTTCTTTCATGAAATTCATAAGGCAGGGAAATTGTCAGGAAGATTATGAGATCTTTAAACTTTGGAATGTATCTTCAATTCATAATTCATTGATGATATTAAATCACAGAGACTTAGTGAGGGAAATTAAGTGCACACTGCCCACCTGTAATAGAACCAATTATTATGCTGACCAAAGAGCTAAAGGAAAAAAATGTCAGGTTGATTCATCTGTGTTATGGAAGCTCACATTGATAAAAAGTGTCAGTTGAGATATTTATGATAATTGCCATTTCCACAGACACAAAATATCCATATAGATATGGCAAGAATCAAGTTAAGAAAACCCTTTCCCTTTATTATTTTTTTTTTACAAATGATCCAGAAAATAATAGCCATCCATTATAATGATACATTTCAGATTATGTAGTAAGCTGTATTCCCAAAGAAAATATTCATTTCTAAAAGGATTACTGCCTTATTCATTCTCATTTCACAATCCCTAGGCCTTCCAACACTACACTGAAACTAATAAACACTAATATATTTTTCTAAGAAGTCAGAAGTTTTGTTTTGTTGCAGTGTCTAGAATATAGGACATTTGACAGTATGCATTGAATGAATGAATGGTGGGTAGATGAATAATGCATGCATGCATGCATCCATGCATGAATGAATGAATGAATGGTGGGTAGATGAATAATGCACATTAGCCATCTGAATAAGAGAGAACCTTATGCCGGGCGTGGTGGCGCACGCCTTTAATCCCAGCACTCGGGAGGCAGAGGCAGGCGGATTTCTGAGTTCGAGGCCAGCCTGGTCTACAAAGTGAGTTCCAGGACAGCCAGGGATACACAGAGAAACCCTGTCTCGAAAAAAAAAAAAAAAAAAAAAGAGAGAGAACCTTATGTTTGCAATGCCAAGTTTTACAGAATTATATATAGTTAGTTGGAAAAGGAGTTACAAGAGAAATTTTCTAATTCTATTTTGAATTCAGACATGCACATCACCCCTTTTGATTATTTCGTAATTAGTATCGATTCCCAAAGCTTTTGCATTTTTTCCTCTTCTTTTGGTCTCCAGCCATTTAATCAAGTGGTTAATGATCTACGATCAAATATTAAATGCACCAGGAGAGCCGAGCACATAAAGGAACCCTGGGGACCTAATTTCATAAAGTAAAGATTCCAGTTCTGAAAATGTAATTAGTCAGTTGCTAATTTATCTGTTTTGTGAGTTACTTTCCCTACCTTAGGTTTTATTTGTCAGGGTGTCATGCCTGGGAACCTTTGCATATTAGATTTTGATCTCCCCTCTATGAAAAAGAATGAAAGCAAATTTGATAGAATTTCTTGAAGTCTGAGAATGTGACCCCAGTTATCAAATTCATTTCCCAAATTTTTATCCACTGCATGTAGGTTCTTGAGAGGTACCAATTAATCACAACTTTCTGAAGCAAGATACAAAAGTTCAAAATGAGAAGACAATTCAGAGGTAGAGATTGCTAAGTGTGCTTGTATATAGAAGATGATGACAGGCTCTGTCTGATCTTGAAGACATCAGTCCAGCTCTGATGACAACTGTATCCTGCCTCAGTATCTCTTCTCTGCTGAAAGACTGTGCCAAGTGAGTGAGGACCTTCCTTGAGCCTCAGCTTGCCTTCATTCTCTCTCAAATGGCAATCCCAGAGTCTTCATACAGATGGGGTTTGTGAGCATGAAATGAGAATGTGTTAAACTGCACCATTGAATTATGCTATCTGCCTGTGAACAAAAGCGAATATATAATCTAAGTGATCACTGCTCTGTTATTTTACTTAAAGTCTTGTGGAATTAAATAGAGTAAGAAATAACCATAGTTTTTATAGATGTGTGTGTGTGTGTGTGTGTGTGTGTGAGAGAGAGAGAGAGAGAGAGAGAGAGAGAGAGAGAGAGAGAGAGAGAGAGAGAGAGAGAGAGAGAGAGAGAGAGAGAGAGAAAGAGAGAGAGAGAAAGAGAGAGAGAGAAAGAGAGAGAGAGAAGTGAATTTAGCAGCCAGCTGACATTGTTTCTCTAAAGCATCAATTTCACTTTTTCCAAGGTCTCACCATCTTCCAAAAAGTAGAACACAGGTGTGGAATGGCAGTTTATATACTACTGCCACTCAAGCACTGAAGAGCTGTGATGGCTAAGTAAAGATTTGTGTTTCCCTCTCCTCTCCTCTCCTCTCCTCTCCTCTCCTCTCTATCCTTTCCTGTCTGTTTGTCTGTCTATCTGTCTGTCTTTTACCACACGAGATAAAGTCCAATAGTATAAACAGGGTCAAGAAATCCAAAGGGTTCCTGAGTTTAGGGATCTCTCGGGCTCTGGGGAAATCTGAGTTGAAGTAAAATTATGTAAGCCAAGTTTAATTTCATCAAAGGGTATTGCAGGTAAATGTACCTGATGGTTTTCAGAAGTCCTCCAAGGAAACACGTCGTTTAGCCATGTCACAATTGTAATATTTCCATTCGGTCAGAGGGAAAGTAGCAAGCATAGAAATTCGTCAAGCACAGGGGGCCCTTGTTAAGTTGCATATGAATCATCTGTCCCATGAGACCACGCGCATGCCTCTCATCTGTCCACTCGAAGCACATTTACTGCAGTTTCTTAAACTTTGGAGAAAACATGGAGGCATGATTGCTCTATTTACAAACCTTGGGGGAAATCATAGCCCAGTTGCATGGGGAGGACTCATGATAACCAAGGTGTTATAACCCCCTCCAAAATTTTCCCAGGGGAGAGGGAAACTCATGAGAATGTTGAAATTTCCCAAGATGAAAGAAATTTAAAACCTTGGAACCCTTTGCAATGGCTGTGAGAACCATATTCAAGCTGGGCCCTGGATGTACTAGCATCATACATTTCATTTGTAGTAAGAATAACAGCAATAAATATATAACTGGGAGTTTTCTTTGTATCTTAATGAGTATTTTATATTGAGGTGCTCTATAAGCCAACCAATTTGTCAAAACAATCAGTGCTTTAAAATTTATGTTCAGGGACAGTAAGTAAATGTGACTGAGACCAGTGTGATGAATTGAGTTCAATTTATGCACTTGACCTACACACATACACACACACACACACACACACACACACACACACAGTACACATGCTAAAGACATAAACACAATAAAAAGTTTAAAGTTTAAATTCATGTTCACTGTTAAAAGGAATACTAACATGACAATTAAAAATGTTTATTTATTAAAAAAATTTAAGACTCAATCTAGCTCAAAAATGGAAACTTTTTTTTTTTTACTTAAAATGTACTTTTATCATTTTTGATTGTGTGTATATGCATGGAATTGTGGGAGGAAAATGCATACACATGTTGGGTGTCTAGAGGCCAGAGGTACCAGATCCCCTTAGAGCTGGTGGTACAGGTCATTTTAGAGTAACTTGATGTGGGTACTTGGAATCAAACTCAGGTCCTCTGTAAGAGCCAACTACTCTCCTAACCGTTGAGGCTTTAAGGGAAACATAATGTTAAAAGTTCATAACTATTAAGCCAGATTCAATGAAATAATATCATCCAATACATGAAGTTAACACCTTTGGTGCAAATTAAATGGATTGATAAATTGGTACACACTTAACAGGTATGCTCGGGTTGTCCTGACCAAGTATGAGATTTGCATACAGGCCATCAGGAAGAGCAGGCATGTGAGTATAGATACCAATGCAAATCAATACTGCCAAGAAACGTGTTTTGATCTGATACAGAAGACCTTCAACTTTTCTTAATTTTTAACTTTAAAAGCCCATGGCTGTGACTTCAGTTTGAAAAATACTTAGAAGCTGTACTGAGTCCCAGAGAGACAATAGCCTAAATCATCTGCACAGGTTTCTTCTGGATGGACAGACAGTCCGGGGACAGAGAGGGAGCATCTAATGTAAAAATACCACGAGAGTGGGGTGGGGCATCGGACTCACTGAGGGGAAAGGACCAGGTCTTCCCATTTCCCTGTCCCAGCCACCAAGAGGACAAAAGACATTAAGTTTCCTATAAGGTTCCTGACAAGAAAACCTCGAGGTAGTTTCCCAGTCGTCTACAGTTTTACTAGAAAACTGGAGTGAAAACTGCAATCTGTGGGCTGTAGAACACAAGGGAGCATGATCTCAAACTGATTACAGACGTGCAGAATCGTATCAGCATCGATTTATAAGGCAGAACCCGCAGCATGTCAGTGTGGCGCTGCTTTGTAAATGTGGCGGGCAGCTTCTGTGCTCCCAGGAAATCCCAGGAGAGTTGCAGCAAGAGCCTTTAGGAAAATCAGGTTGCTCTGCTTGGAACCTTCAGAGGGTTCTTCAGAACAACAAAACAAGGGACTTGTAGGATACGGGCGTTCTTCGGAAACACAGTCAACAACTGCATATGATGCCATTTTTTCCCCTTCTAACAGTACAAAAAGGATCTCCTCAAACCCCAATTTTTTTTTTTAATCCCGCCCACAGGAGATGTTAATTTTGTGTCCCCTCACCCGATGACAGGGGCTGTGTAAGTGGGAAAAGGTGGCTGAGCATGTATCTGACTGTGGACATGCCATGGCCAGCTGTTTCCGGTTCTTACTTCTCTGTCTTCCCAGAACAAACCTTCCCTTCCTTAAATTGTTTTTTGTCTGTGTATTTTTCACAGCAACGAGCACAGGAGAGAAGAAAGAGAGGCTTTAGGTGGGGGAGAGTCCCATCTCAGAGCTAGAACGATTACCATGGTGGAATGCTGGGGCCAGACAGATGTCGTGGGGGAGGGTAAGACTGTGCGAGTGTGGCACAGGGAAGCCCATTACAGTACATGCTAACTGAAAATAGAATAGGGCAGGCAAAACGGCTCAGTGAGTACTGCCAAGCCTGGCTACCTGAGTTTGATCTCCTGAATGCACATGGTGGAATGAAAGATCAAACTCCTGAGAAAGACATCAAAAGATCTCCACAAATACCCTGGGATGTGTGCACCCACACACATCTGCACCTATACCCTGGGAATTGTGCACCCATATGCATCCATACCTATACCCGGGCACGTGTCCACTCACACACATCCACACATATACTCTGGCATGTGTGCACTCATTCATATACCCTGGCATGTGTGCATCCACACGCATCTACACATATACCCTGGCATGTGTGCACCTATACACATCCATACATATACCCAGGCATGTGTCCACTCACACACACACACACACACACACACACACACACACACACCTACGCATATACCATGGCATGTGTGCACCCACACACATCCGCAAACACATACCCTGGCATGTGAGCATCCACACATATCTATACAAACATACACACTATAAATAAATCTAAAACTTTCTTTAAAAATACATTTCGGATACAGTGTAAAAGAATACTCCCCAGAGACCTCTTGCTGTTTGTCAAGTAAATCGGATGAGAGTTGGAAAACTCCCCGAGCCTTTGTCTGGCTGAGGCCGCAGGAAGCTACCTGATGTGCAGCTTCATGCTTCTGCACACAGGAGGAAGGGTTCCTGTTCCTTTATCTTTACATCCAGGTTAACAAGGCAACTTCCGAGTTCAGCCCACAGCCCAGGCCCCCACCCTCACCTAATATCCCTCAGGAGCAAGTTTACTGTCACACCACATGGAAACTGGCTTTGTACCTTAGCAGTCCTTTTGCTCTGACTCCCCAGAACTCCTATGGAATAACTTTTTTCCTTTTATTTTTTTGTTACAGTTAATAGACTAGGGATGGGTTTTGAATTTCACACACATACACAAAAGCGTCACTACCATTTGCATTTGTGCATGGCTAACAAAAATTATCAGGAGCTACCCCAAACCATTAAAGCCAGAAGGAGAAAGAAAGAAAGAACACAGAAGAGAGAAGGGAAAAGCCTATGACTTAAAGCCCATTTAGTATGGATTAAAGTTAAGTATAATGGGATATTTCAACCTATAAAGAATAACGGCTTTCTCTTTCCCAATCTTCAGAAAGGTAGATATGATCAGTTTAATTTTAATGTTCTTTAACACACTGGCATATCAGGATGCTCGTTTGTCAAGCATGCACTGAAAAATAAGTCTGAACCTGAAATGTGGATTCTAATCAGAACAGAGACAGTACTTTAGCAGGGGAGTGGATGTGACATGGGCAAAGACAGAGCTCTTTGCAATTTACTCTGCCACTCAAGCAAATGCATTTTTACCTACCTGAGTATGTCTTGAGAAACTGCTACGTCCCCCTGTTCCATAACATACATTCTAGTCCATATTGTGATCTCTTAGCCACTGGCCTTCATATTCTCCTCCTCCCCCTCCCCCTCCCCTCCCTCTCCCTCTCCCTCCCCCTTTCCCCCTTTCTTCCTCCCTCTCCCTCTCCCTCTCCCTCTCCCTCTCCCTGCCCCACAGTCTTGACCTCAAACTCACTAAATAGACAAGAAGGGCTTCTGAAGAGTGACCTCATAAGTGACCCTGTCACACTAGGCAAGCACTTGGCCACCTCAGAAAAAAATCCTCAGATCTCGGGTCTCTGTTCTCTTTCTCTCCTTATTTTTGTGCTGTGATGCAAGACCTTAGGAGAGCAAGAAAGCCCCCCGCCCCCCGTTTCCACCATAACTGTGGGAATTACACAGATGCACACATCTCTGGGCCTTGGGCCCTCCCCTTTCCTGCTATTCTAACTCTTGATGTCCTTGTCCTTACCCTACCCTTAGGCATGGGCCTTGTGCAAAGGCCAGAACCAAAGTTTTGGGAGCTCTGTTCCTCTTCCCCTTGGGAAGGCTGTGAGTGGGGTTTAGAACTATCACCTCATCTCATTTCTCCGGCATGTGGCTTTTCCAGAGATATTGATCATCACTGAACTTCCCTGGAATCCATTCATATATTTCCTTTATTTTTTTCCTGATTCCTACAATTCTGTCTCTGTGTTCGCTATAATAGCAAGAATAAGGCTATATTGAAGAAACGGGTAAAAGTAACTGAATGCAGCCTGTAAATGTCTGAAGACATCACCCTGTGAGGTAGGAGAGGAACGAGAGAAATGGAGGTCCCCTAAAGGGTAAGGACAATGTGCTTGATTTCACAATCGGGACCCTGGATCATAACCAAGTTACTAACCCTCTCAGTGCTGGGCCCTTGGCTGCTTCTCTTCAGGCCAGCCATACCTTCAGGGTGGTGATAAGCCTTCCTGGGAGAAGAGTGGGTACACGTGTGGTAAGACCCACACTCAGTCACGCTCCATCTTCCTTTCTTTTCTAGCTTTCTGAAGGGTATGGTGGGTAAAGTGCCAAGTGGCATTCCCTGGCTTCAGCACCTGGAGAGGTGTGTACAGACGTTGTCTGACACAGCGTGCCACACCTGCTCTCTATTATTGAAGTAATAAGGTCTGGGCAAGAAGTGCTTGCATTTAAAGCATGCAATTTGCTAAGTGGTTCCTTATGTACGTCTCTCTAAAGCATCACCATTGCCAAGATGGCAAGCATATATGTCATTCCCCAATGTCCCCATGCCCCTTTGCCCAGCGCGTTGGACATTTTGAGCATTAGCTGAATGGAAAAACAAACAAGAACAAACATTGGCTTCACCCTTCCAAAGATCTCACAGCATGCACACACCGCCTTCTCTTAGAAGCGCCTCAGGGAAGACCTCACAGTTTTAATTACTTAACATTCAAACTAGCTTCGCCTCCCCATTTAGTCCTTAGGCAGGCATTGTACATGCTTGTCCCCACCCTCCCTCCTCCCTGTCCCTCCCCCCTCTGTGTTCATGTGCTCACTGCACCTCCATGTGCTGCATACTACAACTGGGTTTTTTGTTTGTTTTTTGTTTACTTTCTCCCACAAACTAAGCAGCACATTTAACTGAAATGAATTTGGGATACCATTTGTCTTAGTCAGGGTTTCTATTCCTGCACAAACATCATGACCAAGAAGCAAGTTGGGGAGGGAAGGGTTTATTCGGCTTACATTTCCATACTGCTGTTCATCACCAAAGGATGCAGGACTGGAACTCAAGCAGGTCAGAAAGCAGGAGCTGATGCAGAGGCCATGGAGGGATGTTCTTTACTGGCTTNCGTCCTCTGGCTTGCTCAGCCTGCTCTCTTATAGAACCCAAGACTCCCAGCCCAGAGACGGTCCCACCCACAAGGGGCCCTTCCCCCTTGATCACTAATTGAGGAAATGCCCCACAGCTGGATCTCGTGGAGGCATTTCCCCAACTAAAGCTCCTTCCTCTGTGATAACTCCAGCTGTGTCAAGTTGACACAAAGCTAGCCAGTACACCATTTCTGCTTAGTGAAGCGGATTATCTTTTCACAAGATGGAACCAACCTTTCGGGCACATTCTTAGTCCCAGGCTTGGTAACTCTTTGACTAGAACTCCAACTAATAGGTATCATGATGATTATGCAAAGGAGCCAACTGCATTGCGGCTGGAAACACATGAACCTGCTACAAACAATTAGCTCTTATGGCCTCACCATGTGACAACTGAAGGATAAACACTCCCTCCAGGGTCCTATGGCCTCATGACCATAGGACCTCATGCCTGCATGTTGCCATCCACAGGGTTCCTGGACATAGGCAAAGCCAAGCTCCCTTAGAAATTAATTCTTCGGCCTTGTGTGATTATCTTTTCATAAGCATACAAGTATCGTATTACAGGACCGTTTTTTCTGTCTTCGTCCTGCTGAAGTGATTTTTCCCTGTAGTACAATAGTGAGACCTTGGCTGATAGATAAGGCTGTTTGTTCAGGAAAAGACACAGTGGTACACATCAGAGGCCACTAATTTTCCAAAGGAATGTCTTCTCTCGCCATACGGCAACTGGAAGAAGCATTACTTGCCAATCACTCAGTTGTCTCTGAGATAGTATGTAGCTACTTTCCCTCATCATGCCCCTCTCAGATTTGAGAGAGAAACAGTTTGCTTGAGCAGTCATGAAGTTTCTTCCGTGTGAGTCTATTCAGAGTCTCACACAGCACTGAACCAATGAGTACTGTGAGGATTTTATAGAACGTTAAAGGAGTTATGGTGCACACACATGTTAACATGATGTCAAACGGCCTTCAGGGAGCTTCCACCATGGCAGAAAAGTGTATAACGCACAAAAGATAGAGGACAGGGATATTGGTAGGAAGCCTGGAATACAGGCATTTAGAGCCAAGGGATTTGGAATGATTTGGCCTAAGCTCCCACTTTACTACTACTATTTATAACCTGTTCAGACAGTCTTTATTACACCTGAAAGTGGTTCAATACTGTTATATACTCATCTCTTTCTTGAACTATTCTAGAGGCCCTTTGAAGCAACAGACAAACTTATCTTTTGTATTAGCATAAAGTCGGTGCCTCATTGCTGCTAAATGCATGAAGAAGAAAAAACTCTATCTTCAGTGCATTAGTTTGGAATAATTCTGTTTACAGTACCTTGTCCCCTAGAGACAGTTGATAATGTCCCCTCTGTTATTTCTTCAGAGATGAGTTTAATTTGCTACCTTCAGTTTTCTACCTATAGGAAGAATTACAGAACAAACATACAATTCTGCAAACATGCAGAAAACTATTAAAACTATGTCTTTTGCACAACTATGCCCCAAATATGCATCACTAAGATTTTTGCCTATTTTATTACCTTTTGTAAGTGATGTCATTACATTAAATATTCTGTCTACTGTTGACATTGCGTGTTCCACATTTAACATTTATTCAACTCTTAAAATATCTCGTACTTGTGTATTTGAGATTTCCAGCATGATGTTGTGGGAAATACACAGCCAATAAACTATAGTGAATTAAATTAACATATCTACCACCTCTCATAGTTTCTTTGTGTGTGTGTGTGTATGTGTGTGTGTGTGTGCATTAAGAATAATATAAATCTATTAATTTAACAGAAGTATCCAATATGCCACATTTCCATTAACCTTGATACTGGGATGGGGGGAACATCACAACTCCAGATAAGCTCTTTCTACAAATCTGTCACTTTGTGTCCTTTGAAATCCCTGTATCCTGTCCCGACTCCCATCACAGGAGGCATTTTAACTTCTATATCTGTATATTTTAACTCTCTGTGTAAAGATAATTACATATAAACAAAATTGTGCAATGTTTTCATTCCTGTGTTTGGATTATTTCATATACACATCAGTGTTTTTCCACAGATAAATGATTACATATAGAGAGATTTTAGTTATTTTTGTGTGTGTGTGAAACTCAATTGTGACTTATTAAGAAAAGGCTTTAATATAGGTTTAAGCACGGGCATTAGGACAGGGCAAAGGGACAATGAAAGGGAAACAAGAGTCCATGCCCAAGAGTGGGCACAGGCTTCTTGAGAGAAAGCTCCCCAGAAAGAAGCTTAATCAGTAATCAAATCCACTTATTTGTTCCTTTAATATCATTTGTACCAGCCTAATTGTGTAAACATGAGGTGCATACTAATTTGTGTGTGTGTGTGTGTGTGTGTGTATGTGTACTAATCTTAAACTCCATAAGGATTTCATTCTTCTTCAATCCATTGTGTGCCTACTTGCTTTCTAACTCTTGTCTTTCAGCCTGGGATAGAATGTTCTATCAGGTTCTATTTGGGGGCTAAGTCATGTGACTTTGTCCTAGCATTTCCAGTCCTTGCCTGGGTCCTGGAAGATGGACTGCATAACTAAAATGACACCATCAACCTCATGCCATTAGGTATTTTTAGTAACTCCTAGAGATCTCTTCTGACCCCTGACAGACACATACCATGAGGGAGAAGTCAAGCATCCCAGGAAAGCCTGGGTTCTCTATCAAACCACATAGAGTGAACCAAATATTTGCATATCTTCCCACCTCCACAGTAGAAATCCTTCCACCTCCAGAGTCCTTTTCTAGAGCTGCCATGTCTGCCTGAGGCACCAGCCGATAGCCATGTCTACTTGATGTACAGTGAACCTTCCCTTCCTAGTGTCCTCTATTCCTACACAGCCCTTGGAGAGATGAACTCATAGATGGCAGTGGTCCTGTAAGATTGCAGAAGACATGGGAAATCCTCATTGCTTTGTGACATCTTTATTTCCTAAATGTCTCAGTGCATTGTTCACAAACTTATGGGGAGGCTGGTGTGAATCTACCTCCTGACCTTCAAACGTGCAGAACATGGGCTATTGACAGTGGTGACAAAGGATCATTCCTGGTTCATTTATTCTCTGTGCCCAGCTTTTAATTGTAATTTCAGAGAACATTCTTTCATTGAAAACACACACACACACACACACACACACACACACACACAAAGTTCCCAGGAAGAAGTCTGCTCTATTACACACACAGCACTGTACATCAGTCATCTCAAGTTTAGTACGTCTTTTGATTGCATGAAAAAGCCATGGGGACACTTGAGCCTAGGAGGTCAAGGCCAGCCTGTGCTACACAACAGCATCCCTTCCTTTAAAAAAATAATTTTTTATTTTATGTGCACTGGTGTTTACCCACATGCCTGTGTGATATGGATATGGTATGTCTGTGTGTGGGTACCAGAGCCCATGGAACTAGAGTTACAGACAGACAGTTGAGCTGCCAGTGTAGATGACAGTAATTGAACCTTGGTCCTCTGGATGAACTGCCAGTGTTCTTAGCCACCGAGGCAATTCTCTCTAGCCTTCACAATATCCCTTCTTAATAAGTTTTTTTTAAAAAAAAAAAGAATAAATAAGTAGGCTGTGTTGACTCACTGACATTTGCCATATAGGTTTGTGCCACTAAACTGACACACTTGTTCTAAGAACCATTTGGCAGACATGTGGATATACGCATTTAGATTTACGTCTTTCTTCTCCCTTTCAACACTACGTTAGTCTCTAAAGAACTGTTTTATTTTCAAACTCTCTTTGACCAACACAGTACCCATATGCTTCTCAACTGAATGGCTTGACTGGGTCATAGGAGAGCAGTAGTGAGACCATACACTGCAGACCAAGTTCACTAATCCAGGAGAAGATCATAGTTTCATGCCATGGCTTGAGATCTCACCTCACTGCCTCACCGTGAGTCCTGATACTATACTTCCCCCATCACATTCTTCTAAATCAGCAACCATGCCTGGAATTGGCCCACTGTATAGGCACCCAGCCACC
Organism: Mus pahari; assembly: GCF_900095145.1. Taxonomy (NCBI): domain Eukaryota; kingdom Metazoa; phylum Chordata; class Mammalia; order Rodentia; family Muridae; genus Mus; species Mus pahari. The sequence continues at coordinate 33,714,188 of NC_034610.1, forward strand.
TTTCGATGTAGCCTGGCATGTGCTCTCTCCAAGGCTTGTTTCTCACAGGGGATCCCTTAGTCACTCTTTCATCTTAAAATTATTTTTAAAATTGTTAGGGATCAATGTCAGACCCAAATATGAAGCCAGAGGTCTCCTCCTGAGCTCCACCCTCATGCCAGATCTTCCCTTTATATGACTTTTCTTATGTCCCCCAGATTCTCAAAATTTGGAAAGAACGATTAAACCTTCCTTTTTTTTTGCCAACTACATCTCCCTCTGGCCTACTCGATGCTAAATACTGGTGTTCTGAGGGAAGAATTTACCAGAATAAAAGAGGCCAAAGGAAATTTGCAAGGCAAAGGTACACAAGTCATTTTAGGCATGCAAATTATTGTTTTTAGGAGAATAAAAGGCTGTAAATATTTTGAGAAGTGGGCCCCCAGTGCCTCTTAAGTATTCTAAACGACACTGTGTGCTTCATAATTATGTAATATATAGAATACCAGCTGCTTTGAATAGTTCTCTGGAGGCTTGGATGGCCCCAGAAAGCTCTCCTCCCCCAGTGAGAGCCATAATCAAGCCAGCATACCGTGAAGCCACAGCCAATTGACATTGAGTTGCTGGGTTTTTTAACACACTTTGAAACAGATGTTAAGCCCGTGTGGTGTGGCTAGAGAGAAGCACATTTTTCCTTCAAAAAAATGGTTTTATGAAGGCGTATACCTGTAAAGCCTGTTCCTGTTTATCATGTCATTAATATCTGTGTAAAGGGATGTAGAGATTGCATGGGTAGATTGTGAATGCACTCATATATTGCATATTTAAATATTTATACCTGCGCATTCAAATGTGTACATGTATTTTGTGAAGAGATAAAACCTGGGATTTCTCTTTCAACTTTGGCGAATAGCAGAGACACATGTTAGCCTCTGGAGAAAAAAAAAAAAAATTAAGCACACCTCTGCTTGTTCTTGGCATCTATGCCTGACGCCACATCATCCTTTGGATAACTCTAGAAAAGAACAGGTTAGTTTTTTATAATCTGAAGAGTCCACGTTCCATTGCATAAACCCTGAACAGCACCACCTGTGGACACGCTGAATCGATAAAATAAAGAGCAAAGAATCCAAGCGCATACGTGCCGTCTCTTTCTAGGATTTTGCACATGGTCAAGGCCAAGCCAAGTGAAACCAAGCCAAAGCTACCCCCCTAACCCCCCCCCCCACACACACACACCAAAAAGAAAAAAAAAAAGGCGATTTAACAAAGTAATTTCAAAAGAAATGGGTCTTCTCCTTCACAATCAAGATTCAGGCATAGATCCATGTGACTCTTTGGAAACCACTGGGATTGAGCTCAGCGAATTTCTTTTGCAATTTCTAGAGAAGTGGAAAGCCCTGGATGTCACCAAAGGGTGCACCCAAAGACAGCCCATGGTTACTTCACGAACAAAATATGAGTTTTGCTCCAGAGGGTCAGTGGAACAAATCCCTTAGATCTTTGGCTGAGATGCCTCTCGATGCAGGCACTGGAGTCAGACAGTGTAACACACCAAGTACAGAGCCTTATACTGGCCTCACAACTGTTTCAATCCATGATGATGATTATAATGAAGACCGATGTCCTGATGTGACAAGTGCATCTTGAGGGGAGGACACAAGGTTCCAGAAGGCCTTTGCTCTATTCTCCCACCTCAGGATTTACTTTCAGGAATTAAGCAGCCTGTATGTCTAGTGTTAAACAAATTATAATTTCCATTCTGTTGAGTTTGCGTAGATCACATGTCTTTGGGATAAAATGGCTACTGAGATATAGATAGAAATAATTCATACAAAGCAAAGTTACAGAGAACCCTGACTGGAAATACTTTCTGTAATCATATTCTTTGTCTCTTCTTCTCTTTTCAAAGGGCTTGAGTCTCAGGTGAAGTCCAAGTGTGGACTTCAATAACACACAAGTTGAGAAATTAAGCCATGGACATAGTACTACCTGAGGACCCAGCTCTACTACTGGCATATACCCAGAAGATACTCCAACATGTAATAAGGACACATGCTCCACTATGTTCACAGCAGCCTAATTTATAATAACAAGAAGCTGGAAAGACCCAGATGTCCTTCCTTCAATAGAGGAATGGATACAGAAATTGTGGTACATTTACACAATGGAATATACTCAGCTATTAAAAATGATGAATTCATGAAATTCTTAGGCAAATGGATAGAGCTAGAAAATATCATCCTGAGTGAGGTAACCCAATTGCAAAAGAACACACATGGTATGCACTCACTGATAAATGGGTATTAGCCCAAAAGCTCCAAATATCCAGGATACAATTCACATGAAACTCAATAAGAAGGAAGACCAAAGTGTGGGTGCTTTGGCCCTTCTTAGAAGGAGAACAAAATACTCACAGGAGCAATTATGGAGATAAAGTGTAGAGCAGAGACTGAAGAAAGGCCACCCAGAAACTGTCCCATCTGGGGATTCATCCTATATAAAGTTACCAAACCCAGACACTATTGTGGATGCCAAGAAGTGCATGCTGAAAGGAGCCTGATATGGCTGCCTCCTGAGAGGCCCTGCTAGAGCCTTACAAATACAGAGGCAGATGTTTGCAGCCAACCATTGGACAGAGCACAGGGTCCCCAATAGAGGAGTTAGAGAAAGGACTGAAGAAGCCGAAGGGGTTTGAAATCCCATAGGAAGAACAACAATATAAACGAACCAGACCCCCCCCCCCGAACTCTCAGGGACTAAGTCATCAACAAAGGAATACACATGGCTGCAGATGCATATGTAACAGAGGATGGCCTTGTTGTGAATCAATGGGAGGAGAGGTCTTTGTCCTATGAAGCCTCGATAGATGCTCCAGTGTAGGGGAATCGAGGGCAGGGAATTGAGAGTGGGTGGGTGGGTGGAGGAACACCCTCAGCAAAGCAGGGTGAGGGAGGATGTGATAGGGTGTTTCTGGGAGGGAGAGAAACCGGGAAAGGGGATAACATTTGAAATGTAAATAAAGAAAATATCAATCAATCAATCAATCAATCTGTTGTGAAAGACTGATGAGGTGTGCTTACCTACTGTCCTGGTAGTATCAGTTTTGAAGTTCTCATTGGTGCTGATTTTCAGTGTTGCCATATGCATACAATTGTGCATTGATCTTTGCTCTACTGCCATGTTCAATTACCAATGGGCTGAAGGAAATCATGCTAATAGGTAATGAGAAGCCCACACTGACAAGGAACTAAGAGCAGTGAGCATTTTGAACAGAAATGTTTCACAGTTTAATTTGAAGACATTCTCTTAACTGCCCTTTGTATTTATATTGATGATATGCTATTGTAAATGCATTAGCTCAGAGCCTATTTCCTCCTATCTAAACATAATCCTCCTATGTCTCTACTCTCTGTCCCTAAGCAATCAGCACATACCAAAGAAAACCACACACTACACTGGGTCTACTCCCTTCCTCTTCACTGAGAACCTTTGAAACTATACTGTCCAGGCCAGGGTAGCAAACGAGAGGCTCGAGGCTACGTTCACCTGATGCTCTATTTTATTTGATTTGAGCTAGGTCTTAAAGAATTTGTGTCAAGAGTTTAGTATATACAGATTTCAAATGAAAAAAAAAATTAAAATAGAACATGGATTTCCTTTGAAAAAAATCAAAAACTGCTAGCAATTTGTGCTTACATTTCCATATGGCAAGCCTCAACTGGAGCTGACATGTTCGCAACTCTCACAACATATGCTATTTTTCAAAGACTAACTGCCAAGGGTGGGATTCACCAAGGCTAGCACTTCATCTTGCTGCCCCTGGGGCATAAGTCCATTATAAGCATTCTGCTTGCTTCATTTCTTGTTCCCACCATGCTTCTAATAGAACATCTTCCAAAAAAAAAAAGTAGTCCTATTGGCAAATCCCAGTTTGGTTCTCCCCCCAGCCTCCCACCGGCCTCAGACTCTCTGAAGTCCATGGGTCCAAGAACCAGGTGATTTCTGGACTTGATCTTCAGCACTTCTCAGACTGTCTTTTGGGTCACTACCCCCCTTCCCCTTCTGCCTCCTCTCTTCATCCATTGGCTATAGTTCCTTGCTGTAGGTCCATTTTCTTCTCTTTCTTTCTTCTCTTCACCTTTGAGCTTTCTCTAGTTTCTACTCCCACCTGAGCACAGACAACTTCTATATCCAGACCAGATTTCTATGTTGAAAGGAGACAAGCTTATGTGCATACCCAGATGGTACTGCTGTTTCAGGATGTCAAATATAGACTCATCAAGCCTTACAGCTTCTAGCTTAGTTTGCTAGATCATTATACAGTTTGCATCTCTGTTTGTTTGTTTGTTTGTTTGTTTCTAAAGCAACAATTTCCTCACACTCTTCCATGGATCTGATCACTTGAACCCTCTGCCCTTCTGGGACACTCATATAACTGAATGCCATCATTCCCTTCTGTGTGCCCCAGTCCAAATTATTTTCTAATCTTCTGGAAGCCTTTCTCTCCCTCTCAAGTCCACTTGACATATCAACAGCAGGCAAATCTTGAGAATCATTTTTATCTGCCAGTTAAAAGCTACCTGCAGTTTCAGAGTGTCCAATGCCCTCAGTTGGAGGACCACAGGATGCCGTACCCCAGAATCAAGTTTCTCATCTTTTATTCTGAATATTGTTCTGTCACCATGTTCTCTACAATAGTCCTGAGTCTAGGCTGTGCCTTTATTTGTATTATTTCTCTCTATGTTCTTACCCCCAAAATAATTTTTTCTTTCTACTGCCACATTACATGATAGCCTGCCTCTTTGAGCACTCATTCAAGTTGGGAGGGGTTGAGGTGGGCTCTGCAGCTGCTGAAGAGCCATTACTTGTCTCCAAATTGTCTGTAGAAGACAGTGTTCACAGGAAAGAAAATCTCAGTTTTCAGTGACAGAAACACCATTTTCTATAAAGAAACAAGCAATGGAAGAAACACCTTCACCTACGTGGGAATGAAAAGTGGAAGAAACACCGGGAACCTCACCTTGACAAACGGTCAAAAAACAAAGTTACGTGTGGGTTTCTGAGATGGATCAGTGATCTGGTACTGAGTGCCTGCTTTACTATAAGGGGTTAAATTCCAGTTCTGCCACAGCTCACTCTATATGTAATCCAAAGTCCACTTAAAAGAAATCTTAACAGCATAAACTTCACTTCCGCTCATAAGCATAAACATCTCTTCGTTAATTCTTCTTTCAAAAGGAAGACCTGACTTATAGGAATACATTGGCTTGGACCACATAGGTTCTCAAAGGAATCCCGTTGTACTTGCTGCTGCCCTCCTGTAGGTATCAATACAGCTTTATCTCTGTCTTCAGGTGGCTAGCTGAAGCTAGGCTGCTTCAAATCAAGAGATGGTGGCTCAAACTGAAGTAACATGAAAATAATGAACACGATTTTACACTCAATTTGCATTGCGGCTGCTTTCGTACTCAGGATTTTTAATTGCTATGACCAAAAGCATATGGAGAGGGAAGGGTTTATTTTAACTTACAGCTTTCAGGTCATGCTGTGTCTCTGAGGGAAAATCAGGGCAGGAACTCAATGCAGGAACCTGAATTAGGAGCCATGGAGGAGTGATGCTCATTGTAGCTTGCTTAGCTTGCTTTCTTATGCTACCCAGGACCGTGAGCCCATCCACAGTGACTTTGGTCTTCCCATGCTTATCACTAATACAGAAAGTCCCTTACAAGACAGACTTGCCTGCATGGCTCTCTTATAAAGTCACTTTCTCACTTTCCTTTTCTTTTCTTTTTCTCTTCCTGAATGTATGTAGGCTTGTGCCATATGCACAAAAACTAACCAGCACACCTGGGAAAATAAAATAGCCATACGTTTACATAACTCTACACTTTAAATAGCCCATTCCCCATAAGGCCAATTTTAAAGATAGAGCACTAATTTCTATAATACTTGGAAAGATAACCTCTGACCCTTAGTGCAGAGTAAGCTAAGGCTTGGGTATCAAGAACCCACAGGGTGTCCTATTGTGGATTTGGTCTAATGCTTGAATTACATCATTTGAGTTCTCAAAATTGCACGAGAATCTGTATGTAAGATGCTGAGGGTCCCTGCCCCCAGTTGGTTCTGATTGGTAAATAAAGTTGCCAGCAGCTAATGGCTGGGCAGGGAGCAGAGGTAGGACATTAGAATCCATGGGAAGAGGGACCAAAAGAGAAAGGAGAGAATCACCATGCCAGGAAAGGAAGGAGATCCAGGCTTGAGAGCTACAGAAGAGAGAACACACCAATCATGTATGAGCTGGGGAAGAGTGGTCCCAGCCCCCCACCCCACCCCATTGGGTCTAGGGTAGCAAAGATGGAATGTAGATGTTAGTAGGAGTATTGGAGTATAGGTGTTAGCAATGTGGAGGTTTGGGAGTGGCTCAGCTATTGAGTTGTCTAAGGCATATCAAAATAGATGGTCGTGTGAGTGTGTGTGTGTGTGTGTGTGTGTGTGTGTTTATTCAGGAACCCAGAACATTGGGATGGGTAGCAAGGAATGCATGCCATAGCTGCCACTGGGGAGATTTGAGTAGTGTTAATCACCTATGCAACAGTATACAGGTTCAAATCAACAGCTATGGTTCTGAGCAGCTGTCCCCATGGGCAAAGGTGGCCTGCTCCGTGGAACTGGTGTACTAGAGTCCTCCAAAGAATGATATTCACAGCTTAGCTGTCCTTTCAATAGAACTGCCTCAGTTTTGGGGAAAAGAGTCAAGGTAGCTTAGGGGAAATAAAAAAATCACATTTTAATTTCAACTTTCTTGCTTGTATAGCTCAATTTCAGCGAAACATGGCAACACATTGTCACAATAAAATATAGTTACACATTTTCAACATGGAGGTATTTTATGAGGCATGTGTTAACTTGATTTGTGTGTGTGTGTGTGTGTGTGTGTGTGTGTGTGTGTGTGAGAGAGAGAGAGAGAGAGAGAGAGAGAGAGAGAGAGAGAGAGAATCAGGTTTATCCAAATATATTGCAGTATAGCTATCAGCTTCTTATTTTGAGGGTGGCAACCACACTGAGACTGTGAACCTGAAAATGGAGGTTCAAAATAATTAGGCAGCAGTTTCTGAATGCCCAGTGACCAGAAGACAGTTCAAACACAAGAAGTGTAATGACCTGTGGTGAGTCCTAACCTCTGAGCGTTGCAGTAGGCAGCCTTGGTCTGCAACAGACAGCCTGGGTTTTTGTACTATGCATGCTGTCTTGTCACACATCCAGATGAAGTTTGCTGAGACACCTTGAGTCAGATCTGAGAAGACTGTGTGTTATGAACTGCAGTGGTTTCTGCTGTGTACATACAGAGTTTACTGTTCTTATAGAAGCATAAGAATTTAATTATGGAGAACAGATTTTTTTTTCCTTATATCTTATTTACTTTGACAAAATTCTGAAAACAAAAGATAACACGGCCTAACAAAATTTGTTTTCCAGAAGCAAATGTTGGGGCTGGGGCAATGACTCTGTAGCCACTGGAAGGCATATATGGCAGCCCACATCTCTAACCCCAGCACTGAGTGTGGAGACAGGAAGATTGTCTGAGCTTGTTGATCAGCTAAAATAGGCAAACCAGCAAGCTCAAGGTTCAGTGATATATTCTAGAATGACAGGAGCCTGACGTCTGCCCATTTCATATATCCGCACACACGCGCGCGCGCACGCACACAAACACACACACACACACACACACACACACACACACACACTGTTTTTAGATGCTTTATATACACATACAAGAGGGTTTTTGGATCATATAACACACCCAATTTTAACTTATTCTTCTCTCATACATTACATCCTGACCAGTTTCCCCTCTGTCTATTCCTCCCAGTCACCCCCCCCCCCCCCCCCCCTCCACATACCCACCTCTATTCTCCCCTATATCCACTCGTCCTCTCTTTCCCTCCAGCAAAGATCAAGCCTCACAGGGATATTAACCAAACACATTATAACAACTTACATCATTAGGCACAAACCCTCATATCAAGTCTGGAAGAGGCA
>NC_034610.1:33723052-33779012 GCF_900095145.1 Mus pahari
GCCTGCCTCTGCCTCCCCAGTGCTGGGATTAAAGGTGTGCACCACCACACCCGGCTTTGTTTATTACTTTTATTGTTACATGGATGTTTTTATATCTGATATAATCTCATTTTTCTAGCATTTTTGAGTTTATGTTCAGTAGATATTTCCTTAACATTTGAGATTTTCCTTTAGAAAATGTATTTTCTTGGATCATCACTAAGCACGTATCATCTATTATTAGTATATATGCAATAATATATTCTTATATTAGTATATTCTTTGATTGTATAGTGTCAAAAGAATTGATTTCAAAAACTGCAGTTTGAGTTGCTGACTTGGGTTTCCTAAGATACCTTTAAATGACTTTTGGCTTGGCATTAAGAGAGTTTTCTACTAATGTCCAAGAAGTCTTTAAACATTCATTTACCATTATGTTTTGTGTATTCTCAGCATTCATAGCTATAAAATCAAAATACTGATCAGCCCCACCCTGAGCTGAGGAGCTGTTGGCAGCTGATGGTGCAGAGCAAGGATAATCAGGGCTCGTTCATGCTATAGGTACTGGTAGGTTGCTCAGGCCCCAGTGGATGCCCCCACACCCATGAACATAGAACTACCATTAGTTGGATGCAGTAGCCTTAGATAACAAAAGAGACATGAGGCTGGTAGCGGGGTACACCAGAGTGTTGGAAGTGAGGACTTGGCAAGAGGAGATGGGGCTTAACACAGCATAATACACCGTATGCTTGTCCGAAAATTTCAAAGGATGAAATAATTAAGATATCTGTTAACACAGAAAAATAGTGAAAATGTTTTGTTGACAATCCCCCAGTGTCAAACAATCAGCCAAGATTTAATCCTTTATGTAAAAGTAAATAAACACATCCACCTCATTAGTATGCAAATTTTGTTTAATCTTTAATACCAAGGATTATTTTTAAACAGAGTTCATTATGATTTATTAACAGTAAATATTTGACTTGTTACTCTACCTGTATAACGGGAACCATGTGAAAATTTCCAATGGGATCAGAAATGGAAAAAGCTTGAGATGTCTCACTGTAACCTACTGTAGGTGAAATTATCATCTACATAACCACATACCTACTGCTGTGTATATTTATATATACATATATAGACTTACAATATCAGATAGTATAGGCAATGTTGAGATATTCATGTCTCTAAACAGAAAAAGTATAGTAAAAACACTAAGGAGTAAGTATTTTTACTGCCATTAATTTTATGAGACCATATTATACATGGGATACATCATTGACACAAGTGTTGTTGCATGATAATTTATATTACTTACTGGGATACTCGTGTGTGTAGTATGCAGTTGAGAGTCTCATTTCAGAGACCCAGTAGATTAAGTCCTACAGTCTTCTGATAGAGATGTCGCTCTATGCCATCCTCTTACACAAATCCATTTGCACATATAAGAAAGACAAATCTTAGAGATGTGTCTGAAGTACAAAAATATTTTAACTATAAGACGCACGTGATTGTCATCCCTAAGGTTGCAGCCCTTGATCATCTTACCCACAAGAAAGATGGATAACTGAAACCTCATTTTAACTTGAGAGATACATTATCCATATAGCAATGAGGTGAAAGTATCCAATTTTTAAGTGACTACTACAAGAGCAAACACTTTTTAGCTCAACAAAGCTCAATCGTACACAATTAGATTTAATTAAAAACAGAGTACTTGCATTCTAAGACTTGTTTCCCTCACTTACACGTTGCTCCTGGTTACACTATGCTTGTATTGCTATAGCAAAATATCATAGACTGTGTGGTTAAAACAACAAATTCACTTTTCATAATTGTTGATCTCAGGAAAGGTAAGATATGGTCTTAGAAATGGAGCCTTTTTCTGACTTGCTGTTAGCTGCATTATGATTGTTTACTCGTGTGGAAGTAGGAATTGGAAGGCTCTGAGAATATTCATCCTTACTCTTTTGAGTCCACCTAAACCTAACCATTATCTCTCAAAGATCTTGTCTCCAAGTACCAACATGTTGGTTATTGGGACTTTTGTATATGAATATTGTGGAGATGTAATTCAGTCTATAGAACTTGCTGCTTGGATTGTATGGTGTTTAGCAAAGAATTGCCTTAAAAATTCACCAAGGTCAAGGGTGCAAAAACACTAAGACCAAAGAAACATGGGAAAGAGAGTAGGCCGGAGGTCAATAGTCAAAGATGCACCTAAGCAATGTATGCTGTGTGTCAGGCACGTTTTTTCCAGGGACGAAGTCTGTATCCAGTATTGCTCAGAGCCTCCTGGGAAGGTTGGGTTCAGCAAGCAGGAAGGAGTACGTTCCAAAGTCAAAATGAGCCAAAACAGACACAAGGTCCTACCATGAAGATGAGACGATGGCAGGTACTTCAACAGGCATTGGTGTTTGGGGTTGAAGGGTTAAAATCAAAATGGCAGCAAACGCATTGCAATGAATGTGTGTCTGTATAGGTGTATGTGAGATCATTAAAAAACCGTTTTCCCATTAACGAATAAGTGAAGAGCCTGTTGCTCCTACCTTCATTGGAGTGAATCTCCCTTGCCGACCAAAGCTGTTGATCCAGCAGCATAGGTTACTGATTTTGCCAAAGGATTTCTCATCGACATATGCACACCACAGTGATTCACACAGCAGACTTGAGAGGCGTGTGAAAAGCCGTTGTGTTGGCATCACACCCATGTCTTCCTTGGTGATCTGGCCCCATGCTTACCTGTGGCTCTTCCTACTCTCTACATGTGGGTGGGTGCTGTGAAGGGCCACCATACAGATGGCTTCTTACATGCTCTGGTCTCAGGGTGGATCTTGCTATAGTAGACCACAAGTATGAAACCAAGATTGAGTAGTATGCTCTAAGGGTTTTGCAAGTCCATTCTTTACTGGTATATTCTAGACCTCTAAGGGAATTTATTTTTCATGTCTCCCATTGGCTCCTCTTGAGGGCGGAAATGAGCTGAGTTTTTATTGTTTTATGATAATCTTTTTGCACTGTACCTGAGAGTATTTCTTGGAAGTTCTGAGACCTCAGTCAATATTCTTCCTAGTTCCTTGCATGCTGCATTTTTTATCATCCTAATGAGGTTATGGGATGGATTCTGTTTCCCTGTGTACCTATGTAGTCTTTAGGGAACCAGGTTCCAACATTCAGGAAATGCTTGTTGGTCTGATACAAAAGTTCTTTTCATGATTTTCTCTCAGTGCTTAGTTTGAATGTTCAACTTTTCCCCTTATCATCCTAATGAGGTTATGGGATGGATTCTGTTTCCCTGTGGACCTGTGTAGTCTTTAGGGAACCAGGTTCCAACATTCAGGAAATGCTTGTTGGTCTGATACAAAAGTTCTTTTCGTGATTTTCTCTCAGTGCTTAGTTTGAATGTTCAACTTTTCCCCCTTATTAGATCTTACTTAGGTCATTGATTTGTGGCATTATGAACGAGAGTGGCCCACAAAGGCCTAAATATGCAAATACTTGCTCACAACTTAGTGAATCTGGTTTGGAGAGGGAGAAAAGATTATGAGGTATGGCCTTGTTGAAGGAGATTTGTCCCTGAGGGTGAGCTTTAAGCTTTTAAAGCCCATGCCAGGCCCAGAGTTAAAACCAAAATGGCAGCAAATGTATCACAATGAATGTGTCTGTGTAGGTGGATGTGAGCTCATTGAAAACAAGTTTTCTCATTAATACATGAATGAAGAGCTGATCCCTACTTCCTGTTTTTGGATCAGGATCTATGTTCTCAACTACTGTCCCATAGGGAGTAGCCATGCTTGCCTGCCTGTTGTCAGGTTTTCTGCCTTGACATTCATGGACCAACCCTCTGAAATGGTAAGCAAGCCTCCAACTAAATGCTTTCTTTAGAACACACCTTGATCATAGTGTCTCTTCATGTAACTAGAAGAGTAACTAAGACAGTCATAATTCCAGTTAAAGAAAGCTGGACTTTTACTACTGTAAGACAACATCATAAACAGAAGTGAGTGATGTGATCTATGCAGAAGGACAGCTGAGATCAGTTAACCGATGGGTGCTATTGAAAAAGATACCACTGACTGGGGAAGGTGAAAGAACTCTTGCCTGCCCGTGAGCATTTATAAGCTGCCACTGATCATGCTTGGTGCTTTTTGCTGGAATTTATATGACCAGGAGCATGGAAATTTCATCTTAATAATTATCATACAAGTAGACACTAAAGACGCTACTCTGATACAACTGTCTAGAAATTAATTGTGATACTGACATTCAAACACCTCTCTTTTGCAATAAAGCCACAAAAAGGGGTGATTACCATTAGTGTGATTAAACACCACCAAGGTCTGTTTTAGTACCTTTAAGATTGCAAGTATTTTATTGAATTTCTACATTCATTGATGGAAAGACTATTTTAACACACCATAGGTAGTGACTAAATTCATCTTTCTAATTTCAGCTTCTTGTTTATGACAATTCTTTCTTTCTCATTTCACTCTAATCAGATATGCCATTCAAGGTCTTGAATTTTATTGAGACATAACAGTGCTTATTTATATGCTGGGAGCAATCCGTTTCCTTCAACAGCTGGCAGAGCAGCTTAATATGTTAGCCCATCACTTGAAGCTCTTAAAAATTCAGCATTCTACAGCTCGGTTAAGGAGTGACCTCAGAATGTTACTGAGCCTCGAAAGCAAGACACCCCTGCAAAGCCCCCCCCCTTTTGATATTTCAGTTTTTCAGATGAACTTGAAACCGTTTGATTAACAGAAGACAGACTGTTTACACAAGGAGAGCAAAATTAGCCAGAGGAAAGTTGATGCTAGTTTGGAAGATAAACATTCATTAAGTTAACAAACAATTTCTCTGAAGTGTCTCTGGGGAAACAATAGGAAAACAGCCTTTATTATAGAGGCACAACAACAAGCAAAGTAGACTATATAACTATGTCTTAAAAAAAAAATGACAGCACCAAGAATGACTTATGTCCAGCATGTGTTGGCTGACCAAACCTGTAAGAATGACTCTGGAGAAGTCTGAATGAATCTGATACAAAACAAACAAACAAACAAACAAAGATGTATACAAGCACCAATAAAGGAGCATCAGACTCTACTTCACAATGTATGAAGTAGCTTGCTTATATAGTGTTGTATAAGAACATATAACAGACACACACACACGCATGCATGCATGCACATGTGCATGACATTCTCAAAACTTTACATTTTACAGAGAGAGGAGTTGTTTCAAGTATGCCATTTATCAACATTTGCTAAGTGATTTTTAAAATTAAAGTGTAAATTACATACAGTGCAATCAGCAGATCCTAAAATATTCAGTGTGTTTCCATGAATGGTGTCTTTGTATCATATATGCCCAGGCAAGATATGGATGCCCCTAGAAAATTCTTGGAGAGCTTTTCCTAGTCCAGAGATGCCTACCCAAGACAAACCACTCACACAACATTTATTAAAACAAGAAGGTTTACTTTCTGCAGGACTTTTTATACACTAAATTGTATAGCATACTGGGATTTTATACCTAGGTTCTACTTCGCTTGTTTTTTGAGATTCTTCTTTGTGTTGTGTGTGTTGATGGCTAATTGATTGTATTTATATGATCGTATCATGAGTAGTCTTTTCAGTCTCTATTTGATCCTGTGTGGTTTTGATAAGACTGTCCCCAGGGTGCTCTGAAGTTTTATTACTTGGACTCTAGTTAGTGGTCCTGTTTGGGGATTTTAGGAAGCATGGTCATGCTGAAGGAAATATGTCACTGACTTTAAGAGTTGAAAGACTCACTAATTTGGGTGAATTCTATTTCATGCTTGTAATTCAAGATATAAGTCCTTAGCTTCCTCTTCTGCCACCATACCTTCAGGCCACCATCAAGGATTCTAACACTCCAGAACCAAAAACCCAAATTATCTTTTCCCTCTATAAGATGCCTTGGTCAAAGTGTGTTATTAGAGCGATAGAAAGGTAATAATAGAGGCTGTTTTGTTTTGGACTCATCTGAAGAGTGCGTCCATGAAAGTTTCAGTACCAACCTTTTGAAGACATATGTTCTTTCTTCTTTTTAATCTGGGGGATTGAATTGCTGATTTACATCCCTTCCAGATTGACTCTACCATTTTGTACTCACATAGCCAATTTATAAAAATCTCAGTTGGCTCACATGTCTGCCAACATTTCCAGTTGTCAACCTTTTTAACTTTAGGGAATTTAATATTTTTACAGTGGTGTTCATTTGGGTGCATTTTGAATTTCTTAGACGACCAATAATGTTGAATACTTTTATGTGTAATTGCTATGCATTTTATATTTTCTCATTATTTTCTTTTTAATATTTTGCCTGCTTACATTTTTAAAATAGCCGTTTTATCTTTAGACAGCTAGAGTCTAGCAATTTGTTTATTCATTGTAGATACAAGTCCCTTGACAAATATGTGTATTATAAACTTTTTATCTCAGTGTGTGGCTTGCCTATTCATTTCCTAATTGGGTCTCCTAATGAACAGAAGTATTCAATTTTAATAAAATGCAATTTATCAGGTTTTCCCTGTACTGTCTGGTAAGTCCATATCCTGGGAAGCTTCTGTGTTTTCAAGGTCATGAAGACAGACCTTTCTTTCTTCTAGATGCTTTATAGTTACAGCTTTTATGTTTAGACTTATGATTCATCTCAGATTAATTTTGATATACAGCATGAGATGAGGATCAAGGTTGCTTTCTCCATATGGATACCAGCAATGCCAACATCACTGATTGAAAATATTCTCTCCTTTCTTCATTGAAGTTTTTTGTGAACTTGCCAAACATTAATTGACCATATGTGTGTGGATCTAATTCTGTCTTTTCTATTCTGTTCCATGGATTTGTTTGACTGCTCTGATGCCAATAACACAGAATCATCTCTCTTTGAGCTCCATGCCCCTGGGTGTGGTAGAGCGTCTAGAAAGAAATCCTTGGTGGATGTGGAAGTGTCCTTCTCGGAAAGAATGCTCTTTTTGTGTTACCCACTATTGGAGAACAGTTGGGGTGCATAGAACCAGCATCAAAGCTGGGGATGTCATCTCTGCTTTCCAAAGATTTCAGTCTCCCCAATTTCCCAATTCCTTCCCTCCGTTCTAATACTGTCCAACCACAACCCACAAGAGAAAGGGCTCTTGGTTCTTGGGTTGGATTTATGCTTCTATCTGTTATTGTTGCTAATATAGGACTTTCGGTCTTTCTTGCCCACCACTGAACATAAACCCCTTGAAGTATTTATATTTGTGTGTATAGCACCAAGCAGACTGCCTGGCACATGTAAAAGAAATTAAAACTATGGCACTTATGCAAACCATTAGAAGCATTCAAATGATTTCACAGTTATAAATTTAAAACTTCATAGACTTAAAGCATTTATTTGCTTCAAGCATATGGTTTGTCAGACTTTTAATAATAATAGATATGTGGAAATGTGAATAACTATGCTTGTAATATAGTCCATTTCCGATGGCGGACAGAAGAATACCATATGTGGGGGCTAGGGTTCTTCCTATATTACATTAGTTATATTACATACAGGAACAGAATTTCATCATCTTATATTATAGCAATAAATATGTATTTTTAAAGATTTGTTTCTTTTTATCTTTTGTATGTGTGAGTACATGCATGCATATATGTGTAGCATGAACATGTCTGGTACCTGCAGAGGCCAGAAAAGGGAATCAGATTTCCTGAAACTAGAGAGTCAAAAGGTTTGTGAGTCACCACATAGGTGCTGAGGACTGAAACCGGGTCCTCTGAAGAGTATAACAAGCGCATTGTTCTTGTTTCTGCTGAGCCACACTTCTAAACCCCCAAGGGTATATTTTAATGAGCTTTAATATGAAAATAAATGAATATAAATCTGTTTTGTTGTGTACATTTTTACATTTCCCCATTAATAAAATTTTAACTCAATCTGATAAAAATTTTCCTTAGAAATTTTTTTCATTGGGCTGGAGAGATGGCTCAGGGGTTAAGAGCACGCTGACTGTTCTTCCAGAGGTCCTGTGTTCAATAACCAGCAACCACATGGTGGTTCATAACCATCTGTAATGGGATCTGATGCCCTCCTCTGGTGTGTCTGAAGACAGCTACAGTGTACTCACATACATTAAATAAATATATCTTAAAAAAAGAAATGTCTTCATCTTATTAAAGGCAAGTATTTGTTATAATAATGTAAAAATCTTACTTAGACATTGTAACTCCCTACTTATTGATTTGGTTCATTATAAGGAGTCCAATTACTAGTGCTGTTTGATACATTAATAAACCAAACTTTTAACACCAAACCTCTACCCACTAACATAGTCATGTCCAATAATTATTCTGATGAGAATATTTTGAGATTGCATTTTGAGAACAGAAGGATTCAATGCATAACGTGTGTGAACTCGCTTTCTTTTGAGTCAAATCACCAGGGATTGTGGTGTAGCGTTAATGCTTTGGCATTATACAACTCACATCTACAGTCTATCTATTTTACAAATTCAAATTACCAAGCATGCTGGAAATCTATAAAAAGTTCTCAATACTTACAACCCTAACATATTTTAAAGTGTTTACATAATCTGAGTTGTGCTTTTAATAACAATTTAATACTTTCTCACACTCCATTAACTGTAATAGGACAAATGTTTAATATATCTGTAGGTGGAATTAAATGCATTTACATGGCAATGGGCTTTTATATAATGTTGTAACATGCTTTTAAAAAGCATATGAAATTAAACAATAGATCCAGAAATAATACACCTTGAGTAGGTTATTATGTAATATTAAATACTTTTTAAGTTCTGTTTTAATAGCAAAATGGGTTAAATACAAAATTAAGTAGTATTTACTGAATAATTTAAATATTTTAAACTCTTACTAGTTTTTTAACTTGACTATACCAACAATCCTGGGTAAGGGTGTCATGGTCAAGATGTAGGGGAGGGGTTCTCAGCCTGTGGGTCATCCTCCTTTAGGGGGTCCGATGACCCTTTTACAGGTGTCATATCTCAGAGATCCTGCATATCAGATATTTACATTGATGCATGACAGTAGCAAAATTTCAGCTATGAAATAGCAACAAAAGCATTTTATGGTTGGAGGCCACCACAACATGAGGAACTGTAATGAAAGGTCATAGCATTAGGAAGGTTGAGAACCACGGATATAGTGTAATGTTTTTCTACGAAAAATGGGATTTAAATATTTAAACATTCAACATAACACACTGAAATAAATACTGGGTATTAAAGAGATACCTTGGGAGCTTGCAAAATATAATGGCTCAAAATTTTTGAAGATGAATACCATACCTTGAAAGCCAAGTTTAGAAAGTGGATTTGAATTATTGGAACAGGAAAGGAATATTGAGAGCCAAGTATGACAACTGAGAAGGAATTCTGACTACTGAGTGACTTTAATGATATTCAGAAACTCAATTTTTACCTGCATAGACATAGGATGATATCAGCCAAGAAAACAAAGCTGGAGGCCTCACCGTATACAATTTCAAGATATATTGTAAAGACCCAAGACAGTGTGGCACACGGAAAGGAATAAATCATAGGACGGAACTGAGAGCCCAGATGCAGGCTTACAAACAGAAGGCAATCTCTGGATAAATATATGGAATCAATATTGTCTAATAGACTCAAAATTCAGAACTAATTTAAATGGAGAGTCAGGGAGTGTTAGCTTACTCTCTCCACTATTCTTCATCTCTGCAGTAGAATATGAATTATCAATGTCCACACTAGACTGTATTCATACTTGTACATATTTTTACATATGGAAATACATTTTTAAAACTTCACTTTCCTTAAATATTATTGAGTGTCCTCTACTCTGCTCCAGGTTCATCCTGTACTGCAATGACTGAATTGCCATGTGCCTGTGAGTTGCTTTTGGCTGTGAGAGTTTCTCAGGCTTCCCTTCACTTGATGACCACAGATCTAAGGTATATTGTTCGAATATATGTATGCACGCCGAGGCCAATCTGATTTCATACACGATGTCTGCAATTCTAACCCACCAGCAAATGGGTCATTCTAAGATTCTCCTCTTGCTTCTTTGTAACGCCTGCCTCCAACAGGCAAGCAAAAACCTGACCAGCCGGCTGCTACCATTCACTATTCACCGACATAATTGGTCTATTTTAGTACACAAGGATGGTAGTGTAGACCACAACACAACGCTCGTGGATGGTTTAGTTTGCATCTAATCTTATTATCTCCACTCATTCTAAAGTTATATAGGCTGGCAGCCTTCCATGCTGCCTACATCAGTAAGATTATATCACACACTTGAAAAAAATTTCCTTATCATTCTGCATTTCATTCTGAGATCCCCTAATCTTCTAAATTTGCATGTATTAAGGGTCACTATTGTGTTTTAAGGTTGTATGGGGTTTGACAAATGTATAAACCATGTACAGTACCCTGCACAGTAGCTTTACTGCCCTGAAAAATATCCTCTGTGGTTCTTCTATTTAACTTACTCTGTCTTCAAACCCTTAATACCCATGAGTCTTTTTGCCAGCTTGATAATTAATACCATTTGAATTCATATGATGCAATGCCATGTTAAAGCATCTTTTGTTTCTTTACTTAGTAATAGGCATAGACAACTCCTCATTTTATGCTGGCTTTGAGCCTATTTCTTTTATAACTGTGGTGTCCTGCTGTATAGACAAACCACAGTTTATGCATACATTCATCTATTAGTGCACATTTTCCACTTTTTTATGATAGTTAAAAAAGCTTCTATAACCTGTTATTTGTTCATCTATGGGCTTTTTGGATGAGCTGAGTGATTACTTAGGAATACAAGTACTAGATTACATGGTTTAACTATACCTAATTCATAAGATACCACCAAATTATCTTTCCAAGATAGTTGTTACATTTTTAAAATTTTCACCAGCAATGAGTGAGAGTTTCTGTAATCTTTTATTCACGCAGTGTCTGATATTGTCACTTGTTTTTTAGAATTTTTCATTATAATATGTATACAGTAGCATCTCCTTGTATATTTAATTTCCATTCTTTCCATGGGGAAAACACAACCAAAAGTCCAAGCTAAAGGACTGGAATTTAACAAAATAGTTAGCCAGCTCTTCTCAAAATGTCAGAATTATCATCAACAAGGAAAATATGAGCCATTGTTACAGTCAAAAGAGCCTAAGACAGGGTGGTGACTAATAGTGATGAACTGTCTTGGATGGGAACTTGGGACATAGAAAAGATATCTACTAACCAAGGTATAATATCAGAGTAAAGCATAGGCATTTGTAACAATTATATATTGGTAATTATTGATTGATTTTTAATAACTGTATTAAAGTCAATAAGATATTAGTAATGGGAAAGTCTGTACAGGTTATATAGGATAGTACTCTTTTAAAAATATATTTATTAGTTTACAAGTATAATGAGGGTTGAATTCATACAATGTAATATGTATATAAGTTAGAGGAAAACTTGAAGGTAAAGGTTCATTCTTTCTTTCCACTATACAGATCCTGAGATCAAACTCAGCATTCTATCCTGCTGAGCCATACTGGCAGGCCTAAAATAGCATTCCTTACAGTAATTTTAGTAAATCTAAGTCTATTCTTATATATTAAAGAAGTCCCTTATAGAACATCCCTAAAACATCTCTTAAAGATTTTCAGTAGACATGGAAAAAATCAGATGTTAAATGTGTAATTCAGTGGCAATCTGTAATATACCTTCATTAGCTAAGGCCTTAGTTGCTATGTAAGACTTGCCATTTCCCAGACATATTCTAAACACTTCACAATCCAAGTCATTATGCTGTATCACCACTAAAAGGTGACTACCCTGACTTAGAGACTCTTATTCTGAAAATATATGGAGGCTCTTATCCAACAAAAGGAAACAAACTCTTATGAATTAAGCATTAATTTGCTATGCTCATACAAATCCCCATATTTGATAGGCACATTTGGGTAAGAAAAATAACTCCAAGCATTTCATCATTAATTTGATAGTCAATTTCCATTCCTTCTCAAGATATGATTCTAGGTTCATGTGCCTTAATTTTTACTCAGGAAAGGAATATGCCAAAGTCTCCAGGAATATAATTTTTTAGTAATTTTAAAAAACATTTTATTGGTGTCATAAACAAACTCTCTCCATTGTTATCAGCTTCCAAAACAATTTAGATAGCCTTAATCATAATGCTAATGCATTAAATATCCACAGGGTTCTGTTTTAATATAAACTTTACGGCATAAATATTTTTAAAACAAAGGATTTAGAATTGTAAACCTTTAGGGCGGACATCTGTCACTTTAGTGTCTGGCATTTCCAATAAACTCATCCATGCAATTCTGATTTCTTCATCAAAGAGGAAGCTGAGCTGTTTGGGTTGACATCCAGGCATACTTTTTTCAAGTTACTGCCTTGTACTGAAAGAAAAACCTTATTAGCCATTCATCGAATACTAATGTAGCTCTTGATATAAACCAAACATGTTTCTCTTTGATATCTGGGGAAGAAACACACAAGGTTCCTTTAAATGGTCAAATAATCTATGTAGCTGGGGGCATTCCCTTTGCCTTCACCATAAAAATGGGATCTATAAGTGTATCATAACTATATTGCAACCCAATGCCTGTGTGTACTTCCTATTTATTGCTGTAGAAAGGGCCCTCCATGCTTGATGAAGCAGAGACGGTGGGTCTTGACTCATGGGTTAGTCAGAAGCAAATGCAAGGCTTTCATATGTGTGTGTGTGCGTTCATATATATTCATATATATGAGAAAATATAAAAATATACATATATATTTGCTTCCCGAAAACACTTCATATAAATTGGCCACAACCGCTATTGCAGAACATTACTCTCTTTTTGGTGCCACCGTGGGATACCATATTTACTGGCAAGATTGAGAAATCCTGTCAGTGACAATTTAAGATTTGTTCCCATTGCAACATCTAAGTACAAGGAGGTGGATTTTTTATTTTTAAGTTCTATTTGTGCTCCTCATTAGTACTTATTCATATCAACTCGTCCATGGCTTACATGAAAATTCAATGCAACAACAGCTTCAGCTCTGTGGTAGCTCTAATAAGAATGACACGTGTAGACTTATGTATTTGAATGCCCAATCACCAGGAAGTAGAACTGTTTGAAAGGATTAACGGGATCAGGAGGTGTGGCCTCATTGGAGTGGGTGTGGCCTGTTGGAGAAAGTGTGTCCCTGGGCGTGTGCTTAGACATTTCAAAAGCACAAATCTGGCCCAGTCTCCCCCTACACCATCTACCTGTACATTAGGATGTGGCTCTCAGCTACGGTTCCAGTATCTGCCAGCCTGCTGCCAAGCTCCTTACCACGATGATTGACTGAATGTCTAACAGTATAACCAAGCCTCTACTTTTCTCTTATAAGAGTTGCCTCAGTCACGTGCATCTTCACCGCAATAGAGCACTGTCTAAGACAAGCTCTGTGGCTGTCCATTTCATCAAAATCCAGTATTTATAGTCATTTTTAGAAATGTCCTCATTTCCCCTAACTGAGGGAAGTCATTTCCCCTAACTGAGGGAAGTTTATTTCTTTGCAGACTTGCACCTGCTATTCATAAAACTCTATTCCTTCTACATGGAAGATATCTATCCCCTACAGAAAATGAGACCTGATTCCATTTCTACTTCCACGAGTAATCGGAAGAATAAATTAGCCATGCCATTGAGACATCTCTGTAACAAAACTTTTATGTCTTCTGACATTGCCACGAATCACAGTCCTTTTAATGGACATTAAAATATACTTTTGAGAATAATTTTGAAGGTTATTTGCTTAGCATTACATCATAACATCTGGCTAAACGGTTAAGTTCGTCAGTTACCTGTTATTAATTACTTTTTCCTTTAGTACTCTTTCAGGAAATCACTTAATTCTGTCTGCGTGGAATATAATCAAGATTGGAGGCAAACATCCTTGTGAATATTTTGTTTAAAAACATTTTACCTTTATTGTTACTGTATGCATATGAGTATTTTGCCTATATGCTGTCTGCACACCGTTTACATTCAGTTCCTGTGGCAGCCAGAAGAGGGGGGTTAGATCCCATGGTTCTAGCGTAATAGAGAGTTGTGAGCCGCCAAGTAGATGTTGGGAATCGAACCTAGGCCTTCTGGAAGAACGGCCAGAGCTCTGAACTGCTGAGCTAGCTAACTCTCTAGCTCCAACTGGCAAATAATATTTTAAATGTTGTGAGATGGAAAACAGAATAAGTGTGTCTGTTGAATACAGTTTCTCATGCCTTGTAGCTAAACTAGCAAGTCAAATGTATGCAGTATTCTAGGCCAGTTGATGCTCAGAGGGAAAGTTCCTCCTCTAGCTCTTGCTTTAGAAGAGATTTTAAAAGTAAGTGCTTCAAAACAAATGTAAAAATCATTAGTAGCAACATGGAATCCAGTTCTTGTAATCTAGGACATAGAAATGAAACCCTGTCACCCTTATGCTAAATAATCAGCTCATCTGTGCATCTGTAAAAAGTTTCCACATCTGCCCCTCTCCTCTAAGTAGGTTTAAAGCCAAAGCAATGCACGGTTTGTTTGATGAAATTCAGAAACAACAGTCTTGCTTCAAGGCTTCTTAACTAGGTATGCGTGATCTATTCTGAAGCCATGAGAATATTCATTTAAATCTTCCATGAACGAGCATATGAGCTAACATTTGCTGCACACAATGAAGTTTTGAGTTTCTGCATGAATAAATTAGACTGCAGAATCGCTATATTCATCCGTATGAAAATAACAGCCATTATACAAGCTTCTAGTTTAAAAAAAAAAAAAAAAAAAAAAAAAACGAAAAAACAAAAAACAAAATTAGTCTTTTTTCCAAGGATAATAGATTCTCATGGAATGTTTACAATTAAATAAACAAAAATATGGGCACTACATTACAGCCAGGTATTTGAAATTGTAATTGTTGTAAATGTTATGAGGCCATTGAAACCGGCTAAGACAAAAGGGAGTACCTGAACCAGGAAGCTGAAATAAGCAGGCTTAGGAGACTTTGTATGGAGCGCTCAAATGTCTTTGTTTCCTAAAATTTGAGAGTCAGAGGCAAACTGAAACTGTAATTTTAAACAGTGAGTGAACATTGTTCAGGGAATCACAGAGTCAATTTGTTTGGCTGGAGGGGATTAGGTGGACTTGGGAAGCAGCCAGGACACGCCCCTCCTCATTGCTATCACTGTAAGAGCCACCTGGAGAATTCCCTGGCTTGTAGACTATAATTATGTGGCTAAATCAAGAAGTGGTTATTTAAAATTCTTGACTTCGAAATGAAGAATTTATCAAAAGTTGTTATGTGACAGAAATCAAATGAACAATCTCTTGGGACATCCCCGTGAGAACACTGTTAATAACTGATGCTTTTTTTTTTTTTCTTCGCCATGTGTCTTGGTATCTCAAGGAATATCGAAACACATCCTTTTACACTGTTTTTCTCATTATATCCATTAGTCATTCTCTCAAATGCTAATGTACTATATATTCAACATTGTCTAAGACAGTGGTGCCCAACCTGTGGGTTGTGATTCCTTCGGGGGTTTGAATGACCTTTTCACCGGAGTCACATATTAGATATCCTGCATATCAGCTAGTTATACTATATGATTCACAGCAGTAGCAGAACTACAATTATGAAGTAGCAACAAAATGATTGTATGGTTTGGGGTCACCACAACACGAGGAACTGTCTTAGAGGGTTGCAGCCTTCGGGAGGTTGAGAAGCACCAGTTTAGGAATTTAACCACAGATAGATGTAAAGCATCCCTGAAACACCTATAATACCCCTTCCCATTAAACTATTAACATTAAAGAGCAATCGATCGAGTCTTAAGGGCTGACTCTGAGTGTTGGGGCCTGTGGAATGCCAAAATAAGGTTGACTGGTATTTGACTGTGGTGGCTCAGATTTGAAAACCAGGCAGACTTAGGAAGGTTTAGAAAGAACACCCGGTGTTTGTCTTCAGCCCAATAGGAAATGGTCCCTATCGGCCAGGTGGTCCAGTGGAGGCCAGTGTTTGGCAGGGCCCAGGGTCTAAGACATTCAGAGCTGGAAATTGAACTTGTGAGGAGGAGAAGAAGTTTGGGGGCAGGAGGCCAGTTCTGAGACAAGTAAGGTTGGTAAGAACAGCAGACAAAGTCACAGGGAGCCCAACACATCTCTTTAATTCCCTAAGTAGCACAACTCCAGAACTGGATCTGAGGGGAAAGACTTGGGCATATGTGAAAGGGGGTGGTCTAGATTTTCATTGCCAGTTCCCTTCAGTCTGTAAAAGAAAAGCTACCATTTCATACACTTTGTATTTATTGGAAAGAACTTGGCTCCTGGCTAGTCTAGTCATCTCCTGTATTAGATGGCATCATTTGTATTGTCTGGAAGAAAAAAAATCTAGGGCATGCTTCTGAAGCTCAATTCACCGTGATAATTACCACATTCGCAAACTTACCAGGCAGCTCAATATAAAACATACCAATGAAATTAGTAGGGTCTAGCAGTAAACAAAACATACATTCAGATGTCACAGGGGTTAATAAGAAAATTTTCAGTTTTTATCGGAAATCAAACAAACAGTGAGATTGCATTGTTTGGGCAGATAACCCAATGAAGCCACAGGTGCTTCAGAACCGCCTTTCAGGTGTGTTTTATGAACTGATCACAGCAACAGATGGAAGGAAGTTGATTATGGAAAGGAAAGTGCCCACAGCATCTACCAAGCCACAGTTAATTATTAATAACGAACATCCTCTCCCATGCTTCCCATGGTTAAGAAAAGAAATGAATGTTTAAAAGTTTAAAATCCCTTCAGTATAAGAAAGTAAATTCTTCTTCAAGTGTAAATATGTTTGAAATTTATTGCTTAGAAGGGTAGAGATGTGAGACTTATTCAGGGAAGGTTGAATAAGGCATGAGAAGATTACAATAAAAATGAGCACTTTTCTCAGTCACGCCATTGGGCCCACGACACTTCTGTCCTCTTTCTGAAACTAAATTTCTGTCCCAGATCCTGCTCTGCCCCTCAGACTCCAGCAGCACCTCCAGGCAGACACGACAGCAATAAGATTTTATTTCAGATTTGATCTCTTAATCCACCAGTATACTATCAATAAGAGGAATTTTGAGGATACAGAGGGAAAACAAGATGATTTCGAATCCTAAGCATTTTCTAAAAGAACATGGAAAAATATATCTCAGTCAAACTTCCCAGACTTAATTAAATCTCATTATCAGTTTATCAGAAGGTGCAATTGGTGGAATACTATGACTATCTTTAAAACTGGAGACTTCATGAATTAGTGTGAGTCAATGAGTTTTTGGCGTATTTTGAGGTTCCTGGTGTTAGTGTATCACTGTTTTTACATGTCAGCATCTGTAATACTCTTTTAATACCATCAGGGGCAACCATGGCTAGCTCCCAGATTATATGATTGTGTAACTGCCACCAAGTAATGCTTGAGACATACAAAATGTCAGTTACTCTTCCACACATAGTCAATAGTATAAAGATCTGTGCTACATATAAACTGGAATATCACGGAAACATTATACAATGAGAAGTCCTCAGTCACAGAAAGAATTAAATAATTTTTTAACCTTACTGTTTCATTTTTCTGTATGCAGTTGAGTATAAAGTATTCTACATTTCATATTCAGTTACACACACACACACACACACACACACACACACACACACATGCCTCCCTAAGTCACCATCTATCATAAAACAGCTCCAGCAGACCCCGGATTAAGGGCAGGCCATATCACAGTGGCAGCGTGTTAGAGAACATGATTGTTAATTTAATGAGAGCTCAGAATTCATTAGTAAGGGACCATTTGGTGGAGGAAGATTTTAAGTTTTGCATAGAAAGCTCTTCCATATCAATGGTCTCCTATCTTTCAGACTCTTTTCCTTAAGCTCCTGGACATCAGGGCACCTGATTTTTTTTTTTTTTTTTTAACGACGCCTTTGCTCTATGTCATTAATCCTTTCTGAATAAGCAAATAAGTATCCTTTTAATCACCAGGGCCGATAAAACCCTGTTGATGGGACATCAGATAGTCCCCTGCCGATTCCAGAATAATTTCCACAACCAGGAAGGCGTTCAGGGTAAGCCTCTTCATATAGGATGTCATGGCTAAATTAAAAGGCGCTATGTTAGGAGCAGAGATGGATTATGATTTTATTGCATCATAATCCGCGGCATCATTACCTTGGATGGCATATCCATATACACATAACTCCCTCCCACATATCTCCCTTCCTAGCCATGGCTGTGTGCAGATAACTGGCGCCATTTATATGGCTCCACAAGAATGAAGAGAGACTGCATCTGGACACAACTTTTAAGCATGAAATACTGTGCCTGCCATAAAGTGTTGGGACTGTGTCATTTTCCCTAAATGGAGCCATTAAAATTAATCTTTTTCAACCTTTAGGCCCAGTGCTGAACATATTTATCTTCTTTGACCTCTTCCAAGGTGTGACTTCCAGCCATTTATTCTTTATAGTTGATTTTTTTTAACCTTATCTCAAAGAGCTCAGTGGGGTTTTGTAAAATGGAATTATTAGGCTTGAATGAATCCCATCAACAGCTCTTAGCGCAGTTTCTGAAAAAGAAAAGTGTACACATCTGTTTTTGCAATAAGATGAAACCTCGCTTCCATTTTACTTCACCCAATGTCTTCTACGGCATCGTGTCAGATAGAGAAAGAAGGATGGGACATTCTGCTGCATTTCTTTCTGGTATCAGGAGAGACTTAGTATAACCATTGTCACCAATACCATCACCATCACGTCATGGCTAATACTTCAATGAGCATATAGAGTGGCAGGTTCAATTTTCATGACAAATATACATTTGTATGCAATGTGCATCTATTTTGCATAAATTATACTTCTACAGTGAATATAATTAATATCTTTCGAATATATTACTTCAATTCTACCTATCCTGTGACAGCATTTCTGACATTTTCCTTATTCGTCGATGAACTGAGGCTCAGAGAAGTCAGGTTCTTGTTCAAGGTCACAGAAGTAGCTAGTGACAGAAGTGGACAGAGCTCAGTCAGTAGTAGTAGTATACAGCAAGACTATGGGGACTTCCCTTCTGAGCAAGAGAATGCTATTGTAAATACGTCATCCGAAGCCTTCAGATAGGCTTCTATGGCATACTGTGTCCAAATTGAAATTAAACAAGGAAACCTGCTCTTAAGGGTTCAACGGCAGAATGATTCTATGAAACAAATGTGTTTCACTGTTTAATATTCATATTTTAACTACTTATATTAATGTCAATGATGTCCAAGTCAGAAAACGATAAGCACACTGCTATGTTGCACATGGGCTGACCTGCTTTTGGCAATTGACCAGCAGGACTTGGATTTCATTTGTTGTCTTTTCACTTTGAACAAAATAGATTATTGTCTTATATTTTATAAGGCTAAACTATTTTATGAAGAACAATGATTTATTAAAAAGACAATTGGATGAATAACAAAAATAGCTTGTTAGAATGGCGAGTTTGGAAGATTACAAGACTTGTTAAAATAGGCCATTGATGTTTAAAAGTTTCATAATTTTTCTCTGAATGGTTCTTGCTTTTTAAGGGGGAATTACTATTATTTGAATAAGTTCATTATTTTAAGTTTTTTTTTGTAGTTTATATGCTATGGAAACAGAAAGCAAAATCCATCTAAATATGAAATCTCTCCTTTCATTAGTGTGCATATTTTAATAATAACGCAGAAATCACTGATTTACAATGCTTTGTGATAAAAATGAATCCACACCTGACTTTGAGGATATTTCAATAAGGGGGCTTTAAATATAAAAGACCAATTCAAGTATTAAGTCCTGGCCAGGCTTTATGGATCACGACTTTAATCTCAGCACCCGGGAGCCAGGGGCAGGTGGATCTCTGGGAGCTGGAAGCCAATTTGGTCTACACAGCAAGTTCCCGGCCAACCAAGGTTGCACTGTAAGATGCAGGCTCAAGGAAAGAAAGAGAGGGGGCAGGGAAGGAGGGAAAGTGAGAAGAAGAAAGAGA
The DNA here is from genome assembly GCF_900095145.1 of Mus pahari. Lineage (NCBI taxonomy): Eukaryota > Metazoa > Chordata > Mammalia > Rodentia > Muridae > Mus > Mus pahari. Next base: position 33,743,149 of record NC_034610.1, read on the forward strand.
ATGAAGTTTCGAACTGGTAGTAAACCCAGCAGAACCTATGCCTGCAGGCACCGTGAGCTGACAGGAAGTGGGCATGCTGCAGAAAAGGCTTGCAGAGCCCCAGAGCCCCAGCTCCATGTCCAACTCTGTTTCTGCTGAACTAAAAAGATTATCTTGCTCTTGTTTCATACATGTCACAAAAGCCTCACAGCTGGTAAATGCCAGATCAAGAACCCACATCTGTTTTCCCCTTTCTCCATGCCACCTTTACTCAGCATGTACTTACCCTCCATTCAACAGACAAACAAACCAGATGCTGAAGAGCTTCCAAGACACCATTCTGGCTTCAAGGAGCTTGGGGTTTGACAGACTCTCTAGCCCTGAGTATGAGTTAGGTAATTCTATAGTAATGCTATAATTACTTATTATTCGCCTGCCACTAATGTTTTCGTAATACAATTCATTTTGTGTTTTAATAGCAGCATGTTCATCTTTATTAATTAAGGCAAACTAAGGGTGGTGTCTAAGAAAGATAACTGTACATGGGGAAAGGCTCAGTAGAGGAAGGTTCTAATAAAGGAAGCACAACCCCAGATCATGATTATTAACCACAGCAAGCAGTACCTGGTCAACTAGGCTGCTCAGAAGGATGGTCTCTAGCACTTTCAGATTGAATGGACATATTCTATTCAATAAAATAAGAATAAAATCGGATTTATCTGGGAAAGCCACTTTTCCTGAAAGAAAATCAAGGGGGCATCTACCACTTAGACTTGCTTTACAGGTATCTTGATTTGATTGCTTCCTCAGGGGCAGACATATTATTGATGGCGTACTCGTCAATAATCCATTTGGTAATTATCTATGGAATCGGTACCATTCAAGGAAAGGAGACAAACTACTGAAAAAAACCAATGTAGCTATAGAGCAGGGAGTGAAACTTAAACAAATATCCATGGTGTCCTGGCCTGGGGAACAGAGCTGCTGAGGAGATTGGGAATGAGAAACAGGGGTCATTTCCGATGAAATACCAGCGGTGCAGATAACATTTGCACTGAGACCCACCCAAGGTTCTGGATTTGTTTGAGAATTACGGCAGCAGAATTTGCTGGTAGACATCAAGGGTAAGTGAAGCAGCAGAGGATGGGTCTGAGATCTGGACCGTGGCAATGTGGTAGAATAGATCCGTTCTACACGCCCTTGACAGAGAGAGGCCTACTTGGAAGAACCAAGCCTGTGGTTGGGAGGGAGAGGAAAACACAGCACACAAATTCAGCTTTGGACAGTTTGCTGTTGAGCTGCCCACCAGGCAATGACATATATATATAGCTTTATGTGGGGGAGCTTAGGAAGATATACTGCAGCACATCCCTGGCATTGAAAGTCATTAGTTCACCACACGGGTGGAAGGCTCAAGAGGAAGGAAAGACACAGAGACAAAATTATCAGGTGTCCTGGTGATGACAAGGGTGTATATGACAATGAAATGTCCTCTGAGACCCACTGGGTAGTTTCTATAAAAAGACAAATGAGCAATGAAAAGTGCCAATATGAAGGGAAATTGGAATCCTATTGTTCTGATAGTGAGAATATCAGATGGGACAGAGGACACTGTGGAAACAATTGTGTGTGTGTGTGTGTGTGTGTGTTAAACAGCCTACTAGGAGAAGGAAAAAGGGAAGACATGGATATAACTTAGTGGTACAGAGGTTGTATTTTGAATGATTAAAAGATTTGGCAATAAACCATGGCAATCGCCATGGAACATTATAGGTGTGTTTAAGACTTTATTTTTACTTTTTTTCTTTTTAAAATTATGTGTGGGTATGAGTGTATGAATGTGTGTGTGAATGTGAGTATTTGTGTGTGTATGTGTGAGTATTGTGTGTGTGTAAATGTGTAAGTGTGTGAGTTTGAGTGTGTGTGTATGTGAATGTGTGGGAATGTATCTGTGAATGTGTGAGTCTTTGTGTGTGTTTGAGTGTTTGTGTGTGTGTGTGTGTGTGTGTGTGTGTGTGTGTAAGTACATGAGTCCAAGAGACATCTGATCTCTTAGAGCTAGAGTTACAAACAATTATATATCACCTGATGTGAGTAATAAAACCAAACCTGGGTACACTGAGAGTGTTTAAAGCCAGTACACTGCACAATGAAAAATAGTGAATATGGGAAAACTTCAATATATGTATACTTTTCCATAATTAATAGACAACCATCAGTAGAGACTGCCCCACCTAGAGATCCATCCCATCTGCAGACACCAAATCTAGACACTATTGCTAATGCCAAGAAGTGCTTGCTGACAGGAGCCTGGTATAGCTGTCTCCTGAGAGTCTCTGGAAGCATCTGACCAATACAGATGTGGATGCTCAGGATGATCACAGCTAACCATCAGACTGAGCATGGGGACCTCAATGGAGGAGTTAGGGGAAGGAGTAGCGGAGCTGAAGGGTTCAAAACCCCATAGTAACAATAGCAAAGTTAACCAACCAGACCCCTCAAAGCTCTCAGGGACTAAACTACCAACCAGAGTACACATGGAGGGACTCATGGCTCCAGCTGCATATGTAGCAGAGGATTGCTTTATCTGGCATCAATGGGAAGAGAGGCCCTTGGTCCTATGGAGGTTTGATGATGCAGCATAGGGGATGCTAGAGTGGTGAGGCAGGAGTGAGTGGGTGGGGGAGCACCCTCATAGAAGCAGCAGGGAGAGGATGGGAAAGGGGTTTGTGGAGGGGAAACCGGGAAGGGGGATAACATGTGAAATGTAAATAAACAAAATAAGCAGTTAAAAAAATAACCCTAAGACACAAGGGGAGGGGGGGTGCACAACCAGCAGATGAGAGTAAGAAGCTGTTAGTGAGATAGAAAGAAAAGCCAGAGAGAATGGAAGCCAAACAAGTGGCATATGATAGAAAAGAGGGTGACTCTCTTGACCTTACATGGATGGGGGCACTGGGGAGGCTGAGTTGGGAAGATCAAGTTCTACTGGACCACATAGTGAGATCCAAGTCAAAGGAAGAAAGGAAGGGAGAGAAACAGGGAGGGGAAGGCGCATTTGGGTTAGAGGTCACGGAGAGGTTGAAGAAATGATGGCAGCTAGAGCTGAACCAGTCATGAGACCTTACCTAATTAACATAATTGCAACAGTCCTCTCTCTCTGGAAGACCCATTCAGTTCCCTCTAATATTATCAGCACAAATATTAGCATTATTGAGAAAGCATATATTTCGAATACTTGCATGAGGAAACCAGGTTGTATTAAAAGAAATGTGAGCCTAAGAAAACCAGAGGCAAGGGGACAGAAATCCTACAGCAGACACCTTTGTCTTTTTCCCCTGGGCCTAAAATTCACGCTTTTATTCCCTGCCCTCATAAGTATGGAATTAATCTATTTTGAAAGAAAATAGGGGACAGGGTGCTGATTGAAACTAATCAATCAGGCAGGGGGTGATTAATAGAAGGTAGTCTTGCGTGTGCTGCAGGCGGATCAACAATGCAGGTTGAGAAGTGGTCGTTTTATAGTTCATTACATATCTGGGTGATGTTATTTATTGTTTACTTAAGCAATAGCAATTGAAGCATAGGCCAATTCCTGGGAATTAATGACCCACCGGGAAAGGCCATTACCTCTAGACATTAACCCTGGTCAGTTCAGTTCCCCCAGAAAGGTTCCTTCGGATAATTCCCAGTTCTCTGTCTCTTGCCACCACGTTGAAAAAAATGAAACTTTAAATATTTCTTTAGTGGAAAGCCATTAAACTCTACTGACAGTTCCATGTGATTCAAAGCAATAGTTTCTTTAAACAGGGGGCTACAAAGACCTCCTCCTGAAGGGCTTTCTGAGTTCTGTCCCTGTTTTAGAGAGAAAACCACGGGACAAAAAAACTGCGAGTTAAGATATTCTAAATGCTCCACTGGGCCCCTTTTAAAGTAAACATTTTGACTTCAAACTTTCTAGACTCTCATGTATCTCCCAACCAGAGCATGAAAAGCTCATGCCTATAGATCTGTCCCTTCATAAAAGTATAGAAGAAAAGAAAAATACAGACGTTAATAAAATTATGTAATGAAAGTACCTGCTCAGTCAGGCCCTTCATCTGGGTGGCAGCAGTGTGGCCCAAGACCAACAGGCTAAGGTTAAGCTTGCAAAATAGAAAATCCACTAACAGGCCTATGCTTTCAGAGCAATATTTTCTGAACAAGAAGTAATCTTGATATTGCCAGGGCAAGAGTTCCAGGAATGTCAAAACCCCAAACGTCCTCAGTGATTCCCCAAGGAGAAAGAACCAGCATCACTACCTCACGTACAAAGAGAACCATCATCACTAGCTCACGTACAGAGAGAACCAGCATCACTAGCTCACGTACAGAGAGAGCACAGGCATTCTCCCTGCCTGGGGCTACTTTCGGATGCAGACTTACAATAGTGCGGATAACATCTACAGAACACTTCTAGTGCACAGGTAATGTTGATAGCACAATTGGCTGTTTCTTTCTGGAATTCCCAAACTTTCAGACCAATTAATTTCTAGCAGATCCTCTCCCCTTCATTCTTCCATTTCCCACGTGATTCCTAATTTTCTTTCCACATGTGGTCATCCATCGGCCAAAGGAGGAAAAGATCATAGTATCATTTCTGATTCACACTAGGTCAACATGTGGAAGGAATTTTCATGACATCCATGACATGCTTTTGACATGCTGTTGGTCAGCAGTACAGTATGAAACAGGGAGACAAGTGTGAAAGGGGCTAACACAGAGAAGGTTAGACGAGAAAAGGAATATTGGCAGCTTAAGTCCAAACTCCAGTGAGGATGACAACAGTACGTGCGCATGAAAATGAATGCACACACATACAGACGAACACACACACACACACACACACACACATACATGCAGGCATACTTACCAAAACTCTGCACACACATCACACTGCACATACTCACAACATACACATATGCATGCACACCACACTGCGCACACTCACACCATACACACATGTACACACACACCACACACACATACACACATATGCATAGACACAACACCCTGCACACATACCATATTGCATACACACACCATACACAAATCCATAAATACCACACTCTGCATACACACACACTTCTGCACATACATGCACACATACCACACTCTGAACACATACATAATACACACACATGTATGCATACATGCTACACACTGTACACATGCCATACTGCATACAAACACACCATGCACACACACTGCATTCATATATATATATATATATATATATATATATATATATATATATACCACATGCTGCACACACACATATATACCACACTGTGCACACATACATACACCACACTGAACACCCCACACACACACACATACACACACTGCACAAACACAATGTTTCACAGTATACATGTATATACCTTTTCTCAACAAACTTACCCTGGCATTATACTTATAAACACTTTTTACTCATAGTGATAATAGCAGGTAATTTTCCACTACACTCCTTTGCAAAAGATACTGTCTAAATTCTCATTTCAGACAAGAAAATAGAGGCTTAGAGAGGTTAATTACCTTGCCATTCTCTAAGCCAGAAGAGGGCAGAGTCAGGACCTGAGCCTATGTTGTCAGACTCCAGAGTCTGTGATCTGTACCTGTGTACCTCTGGCCTACTGGGAACCCAGTCCCGGCTTAGATCTCTCGATGAGCCTGTGAGACGAAGACTTGCTAACTCAAAGTCCTTCTAAAGACCCTTCCCTTCCAGATCAACTCCTGGCAAAGATGGAGACTTAGCGGATAACAAAATGTCACTCCTTGGCTTTGTTTAAAGATATTGTTGGGAACAATGCTTGTTCTACAATTTTAGGAGATCCATGAAATATAAAGAATCTTGAGTGATGGTTGTTCTTATACTCATGACCGTGCTATTTTTAACCATGTGTATTTGAATGTAAGGAACACTCTGATTCAAACTCGAGAATAAAATTTCAAAAAATATAGACAAAAACAAATTTTACTGGGCTCTCGAATGCTAGGCACGGCATACATGTTATCTTGCGCATGCTTACTGCAGTAGACTGAATGTTCCTGGCTGTGCTGAATGTCACATTTCCCTAACACCATGCATGTATTGAAATCCTAATCTGGTGTGATATAATGAGGGTGGGGACTCTCTTTTATGACTAATAATGTTTTTTAATTAACTGATTTATTTAGTTATTTTACATCCCAATCACTGTCCCCATGTCCCAGTCCCTCCCTCCCAGGGTCCTTCCTCCATTCCCTTCCTCTTCTCTTCTGAGAGGGCGGGGCTCTTTTGAGTGAGTACTTAATAGCTATTTCTTCTGAATGAAAACGTTCCCTCCCAGGAGAAGAACCAAGACCCAAGGAACAGGAAGCTCAGAAAAAGTAAACAGCTTAGGAAGTTCATGAAACATACAAGACACATGAGGCCCATCTTTGGGTAGCTGACATAAAAGCGAGAGCACCTGGAGACATTTGGTGGAACAGTCTGCAAGCTATGCTGGCAGTTCTAGCAGCGATGTACCTTTGGAGTGTTGACACACGCACGTGCTCGGGCTTTCCAGCATCCGTGATGGAGGCTGCCCCTACCCACACCCCTGTAAGTAACATCAATAAACTCGTTGGTTTTTTTTTTTAAGCTAGACATCGGTGGGGTTGTTTCTGTGGTCTGCTGTTGGGGTGTATAGATGCTTGCTCACATCTCTCGGGAAGAAGTATGCAACAGAAGATAACCGCTCTATAGAAATGAGTCCAGAGGCTGGGAGGTAGCTGGGTGAGTAAGGACATTTGTTAATGCAGCTATGAGGATCTGAGAGGGACTCTCTAACAATCAAGTATAAGGATGAGCAAGACCACACACATCTCTAAACCCAGAAGAATCAGGGGTATCGCCTGATCTTGCTTTCTGCCAGCCTGCCTCCAAGTACAGTGATGGACCCCCATCTTAAAGAAACAAGGTCGAGAGGGGTAGAGTAGAACATCAGACAACCTCTTTTAGCCTTCACACATGTGTGCAAGTGAGTCCGCAAGTTCCTACACTGCACACACCCAGATGCTACTAGCATACACCATACAAGAACAAAAGAAAGAAATATAAGGTTCTCTGAACTCCCCAATCTAGCAGGAGTTTATGTATGATTCAGAGGCATCATGTAGACCTTCACCAGACACTGGGTCAGCTGGGTCAGCCAGATCCTTAGTCTTAGATGTCCTCACTTCCATAACTGTGGAAAAGAAGTGCCACTTGTTTTAAACCCTCTAGCTTGTGGTTATCTGTCAAAGTGACCCAAAGGATTAAGAAACATTCCTGAACTCAGTCATTCTCCTTTCTCCTCTTTCCAGAAGAAATCACATGATTGAGAGACATACAATGAATCCCCCAAGTAATACCAAGCGATGGGGGCTGGACCTTCAAATATAGCATGTGGATTTAACTGGCAAATGAGAAATTAATTGCTATAACTCGAACTTGCTGGCATTTGTATAGCATGCTCCCTACGATCTCACATATTCATCTGTCAGAAATGCCCCCCCGAACCTTCAGCACAGTTGGGGGTGAATAGTACTCACATGTCACAAGAAAAAATGGCTGTGGATTAAGTGGAGAAATGGCTGGTGGCTGAGAGTACTTGGTTTGTATATAATTTATCCCATTTACCTGGAACACCTGTCATGTGTCACTATAGTTCTCCCAGTGACAGCTACACTAACATATATCTTTCTACCAAGGTATGTCCAACCACAGCAGGATAGGTACTTCATACTTGCCTAATGATCATATCAGTTGTTTCCAAGACAATGTCTGGCTTAGATGCTGTTACTTGATTAATTCTTTTCCCCCAAATTAATATACTGAATTTCTAATCCCCATTACCTGGGAATGTGACTGTTTGGATATAACCTCTAAAAAACCCATTAGTGTCAAATAGGGTCCTGAGACTGAGCTTTGACAAAATACGATGCCTATCCTTAGAAGAAGTGGGGGTTTTGGATTTACATAAATAACCAGATACAAACAGACAGGAGGGAGACAGTATAGAAACCCAGGGAGAAGAGGAATCTTTGAAGAAACAAGGACTATCAATGTGTTGACCTTAGACTAATAGTCCTGTAGAATGCTGAGAAAATAAATTTCTCTTGTTTAAGACTTCAATCTGTGGTATTTTGTTATGGGACCACAAACAGACTAACACAAACATCAAGTTTCACAGTCCTAAGGTTTGCTTTTAATATTTGTCTAAAGCTTAAGCATTCAAGCTAAGTGTGCAAATTAAATATTTGAAAACTATTTGATATATCACCATTTAGGGTAGAGACTCTTTCCTGTCCTTCATTAAAGTTCCGAGCAACCCATGTGTCCACTTGACTTCTAAAAGTTCCACAGTGTGTCCCGTTGCGTTTGTTATAGACTAAGTTTTCCCTCCGGGAAGGCTTTTAAATTAAATACCTTCCAACATTACCTGGAGTATTCCCAAATAATGCATTTGACATTTCAATGCAAATTACAAGCGAATATTTAGCAGTAGATCCCACAACTCAATTATTGTCCTGTGAAGGATATAAGGAGACCTGAGATGCCAGAATTCTCATTTCTGACTGGTGAAATGAGAATGGAGTTTTAACTCTCCCTGACAGATTGGCCCCCTCTCCTTTTCAGAACTAAACTTTCAACTGCCTAAATCAAGTGTAGCTCTTTAAGTAAATGGTTATGGAGAACCAAGCATGTGCAAGCATAAAATATGTTTATGTGCCCATTATAGAATTGAGGTGTTGGGATTATGTTAACAGTGGAGTTACTTTCATTAGAAATAAAAGGTTATATTTTGAAATAATCCAATAACATTAGTTGTAGATATTCTACACCTTATGTTTACTTTTTGACAAGGCCAAAGATGAAGAAGTACTGGTGTTCAAGGAATGATGTTAAAATGGGTACAGAGCCTTTGTCAGGATAGAGTACAAAATGGGGAGTTCCAGTCAGAATTAAATAATTAAATACCTTACATTTGGGAATTTAGTGACAAGAAACTTCACAATTTGACTCAACTTTTACAAAGTATTCATATTGGTTCTCTCTGCTGAGATCTATTATTATAGTATTCTGAAAACAAGCCCTTTATGAAAGTTTGAATTACAAGTACCTCCTAAAGGACCATGTGAGAAGAGCTTTGTCTCCAGCAGTGTTATTTAGAGGTGAGTGGGAGGGATGTGAAGGCCTTGGCCTAGCTAATAGTCTATTGGTGGAGGAATGGATTATTGAGAGTTGCTGGAGTCTGTGGAAGTTGGGCCTGGCTAGAGGAATTGGCTTGCCTTCTGGCAACATGCTTTGAAGCATGTATAATGGTCTTGGCCTCTTCTTCCATCTTTCTCTGCTCCCCAAGTCACTACAGGTAAGACTGCTCCTTTGTCATTCTTTCCTTCTGTCATGAGGCATTACAAGCCTATGTTAATGGAGCCTCTGGGAACAAAAGCCACCACCATTGTTCCTTACATTTAGTCAGTGGGAGAGAGTTAATTGAGACAAAGCAGAATACCATGAAGACTTCAAGAATGGAGAGATGTTGTCACTGTATGAATCCACTTATTTGACAGGAATAAATTTATTCTAAGTGAAATGGGGGGAGTGGATGGTGGGGTGGGGAGGAAGAGAGAGAATGTGAGGTGATTTTCAAGCACCAATTAACTGGGCATTCATTCCATTTTACAGCCAGAGTAGAGGGAGGCTCTTTTGGGAGTGAGAGTAGATAGAGATGCAGATACAGCCCCTAAGCCTCAGGACTTGTAGGACTGAAAGCTTGAGTGTACACCATACAGTCTCTAGAAAGGGCAGAAGAGCATTTAGACCACAGAGACCATCCTGGAGAGCCAGACTGGACCTGTTCACAGATGTGTTTTGCAGGTAGTTGCTACCAAATGACAGCCTTTAAACCCCACCCTACCATTTTCTACATATTTGAGAGGCACCAAACACCATGTGAAACCCTGACGGATCTTCACCAGATTTACCTGACCAAAAGGTCACATGGAAAATATGCTTAGTAAAACTTCTCAAGAAAGAGCTGCTGACTTCAGGTATATTGGGGATCCTTAGGAAGGATAATTTCCTGCGTTCTACAAGTCTGTGGTTCTTGGGTGTTCATACTCAGCGTTTTTAAAACATCTGTTGAATGAGCCTTATCAGCAACTACTACAGAAGATCTCTCTCTTGTAATGTGTACCAGCGAGCTCCTAAGGCTTGTACATGTTTCTAGCTTATGAAGTTGAATATATGAAATCAGCATTTTAAAAGGCATGCCTTCACAGATGTTGTGAAGTAGCAAAAAACAAAAACAAAAACAAAACAAAACAAAAAAACAGTATTGGGGTTTAAGTGAGGATTGGAAAAAAAAGAGATGGGATAGAACGAGGCAGGGAGAAGACTTTATTGAAACTAAATGTATATGAAGATGTGACAGAAGAGATGCCACCTTAACCAAGACTTAAAAAGACTGTGAAAGAGTGGACTGAATCACAAAAGTTCCTAAAATCAAAATAGATCTGAAGGGAGAGGTGTATGTATCAAAAATATGAGATAACCATTAAAAGTTCTTTTTTCTAAAGTGAATCTTCTGCCAGACTTGGTGGCTCATGCCACTGATGGCAGCATTGGAGAAGCTGAGGCAGGACAATTATCATTTTGAGGGCAGATGGGGTTACATATTCTTTGGTTTCTCAAAATAAAACAAAGGAAAAAATATCAAACACACAAAAAAACAGTCTTTTTCTTATAAAAGTAGCAGATCATATTACAAATGACATCAAGTCTCTTAATTTTTCTTACAATTCACTCCACCAATATATTGCTCATGGCAACACAAAATAAAAAGCAAACCCCTCCAAGGACTCAGTAAATTGATTTTAAATAAGCTAAAACCATACGACAGCCACATTTCATACTGGAGTTGGGATTAACACTGACCTAAAGAACAATATAAGATCATCTTGGTTTCATGGTTAACACAATTAGTCAATTAGTGTCAAAAGTCTCAGATATTCCTACTGGCACTATCAGGATTTCACTCACAGTGATAGTCATACATTCCTAAGGACTTAAGCAGAAATTGTCCCTTTGAGCAGGTCCATGCTCCAGATCCTTAATCTCCTTCCCTGTATAGGAAGGTGATTCTTTCTTGGGAGACCTCAATCTAAATGGAGAGCAGGGATTTTAAAAAGTCAAAGTACAGTCGATGGTAATAGGAAGCAACAGAGAATCAGATAACCCCCAAAGGCTGCTAATCCAAAATGCATTCAGCTTTGACCAAATGGAGATTTAAGATGGATAAGCTGGGGACTGATTCGATCGTAATCCCCAGCTTCATAACCAAGTATTTCTTTTCCAATCTTAAAATCATCTCCTAGTTCTATCTAAGAAAGTAGAAGGAAAACCAGGGAGCCTTCAGCCTCATCTATTCACAAATAGGATGCTAGTCACCGGCTGGCAATGGATAGTTAAATATGGTCCTTGTCTGCCACAGGATTTTCCACCACTCTCTACTTGCTCAAGTTCTCAGCACAATCTACCTCTCTGAGACATATTACGAAGAATAAAGTCGGGAACTTGCCGTTTAAACAGTGTCACACACCAAGAAAACAAGCTCATACTGGCCAAATGTGACTAACCCTTTCTGATCCCCTAACCTCCATTATAGAATAAGTAGGATTAAACAGAAGTGAATATGTCTCTGCTCTATAAGTGGGCCAAACTGTGCAAATATCATTACTTGAACATTGAGAACACATCACTGTCATGAGCTTTTAAAAGGGTATAAAGATATCCCCTTTCAGCCAAAGAAAGCAAATATGTACAAATGATCATAATTTATTAATCTTGTTTTCTCTTTCAAAAGTTAAGGCGTGGGAAGACAGGAACATTACACCTGATGTGAATGGCCTGGGAGCGTATGTGCTGGGAGGTGAGGAATGAGGGCAGGCATGGAGCCCAGCAAGAATTCATAATTGAATTAGATTCTCATATGAATGCTCGAATTTTACACATCTATTTCTACATTCAAAAAGGAAGAGGGAAACACAATGCATAAAAAGATGAGGGATTGAAATAAGAAAATACCGGCATTGAAAAGAAACAATGAAGCTTCATTCTCTAGAAGCCAAGTAGCTCTTGGGCCATTGCAAACTTGCTTTTTTTAGACGCCTGTGTGATGATACCTAACACTGGATGCATGCAAGAGGTCAGGCACTAACTCTGTGCTTCATGTATCTGAATTCACAGCATCTTTCAAGGACTTAGTGGGGCATGGAGTATTGTAATGTCTATTTTCCAAAGGTATGGTATATTTAAGTCTTGCTCCATGGGCTGAGTATGCCTGCCATGCCCACTCCAGTGAAGTCTGCTTGACAGGCCTGGAAGCACTCATGAGGCAAAGAGTTTCAAGGAAACTCAGCCTCCTGGAGCCTTGGCATTCTCATAACCCGTATACTCAAACCCTATCCCCACGTTAGTATGGTATATGCTCTCTTTCAGTATTATAAGTGCCTTTAAAGATTGAATTGTATCATAGGTGAGCCTCCCAGTGTTCCAACGTCCTAGAAAATCCTTAAAGCCAAAGAGCTTGGAATTCAGTAGGACTCAGTGAGAAGGTTACCTATTCATTAACATTCAAATTTACTTCTAGTAGAGACAGGTGAGGCTAATTGGGCATTACAAAGAAGAGAGCTAGCATAGCTCAGGGCTAGTCTGCAGAGTGATTACTGAGGACAGGGAATACACATTGGCCTAACGAATTGGCTTTAACTATAACTAGCTTTACACCTGGTGGTAAACAACACCGGCCTGGACCTCACCATCTTTTGATGTATACAATCCTTTGTTTTGTGTCACTGTAACTCAATGTGTCCTGCCTGGCTTTTCTTGTTTCTTCTCCTGTATAAAAGTTTGATGCTCAATTTAGAAAAATACACTCAGATTCTACACGCTCTCTCATGTTGTCTCTGTTTGTTATTTTGCAGAAACCTTGCCCATCTGCCACCAGAGATCCGTTCCATGCAGATAGGAGACCCAAAAAGGAGGTCATCTGCCACACATACCTATAAGACCATCTTTATGACCTGGAGTCAGAAATATCATGCATGAGTTTAAAGCCAGTCTAAGCTATGAAGAGAGTTCCAGGCAGCCAGACCAACCAGGGATATGTAGCAGGGCCCCATCTCAAAAAAATACAATATATGTTAGATTTCTATAATTATATATTTATTGTATACAATAATTATAAAAGTAATATAATTGTGAATAATATATTTATTATATATTACATATTACATATTATACACATATAGCATCTTATACATTATATATTATACAACATATTACATATTATATGTTATGTAATGCATTGTATATTATATATAATTATATATATGTTATATACAATAATAATTAGTAACAACTTTCATTGGGAAAAGAGTTAGAAATAGCCTGGCTCCAAGGTTCACTGATATTCAATCATAGGCTCTTCTTTGTTTATTCACTGGGAACAAGACAGCATTTCTATGCATGCCTGATATGGGATGTCTACTAAAGAACCATTAATCTCTAATATGCAACCAGAATGCTGTAAAGCAAGGTAAGGTTACAAAAAAATGCAGCTTCCAGATGACATTCAGCATCCAAGTTTCAGGACTCTCCATGTTGGAAGAAAGGTTATGTGGGTCAGCAAATTATGCACATGGAATCATTTTTGAAACCCTATGTACTGCAACATGAGGGTGCTGCTCTCTCAAGGCACAGTGGCTAAGCAGCCAAGCTTTGGCTTCAGTTCTAAGATCAATCAGCAACTCTGCCACACATTGGGTACTTTGTCCTTAAGCCATCAATATAATTTCCTTCAACACCAGTGAGGGTAGTGATGTCCACTTCACTGGATAGGAAAGAAAATTATGTCTGGAAGTCATTTAGCACGGGGGGGGGGGGTTGGCATAGTTTCATATAGTCATATTATCATTGTGTGTGTGTGCACACGCAAGAGTGTGGTCTCTCTCTCTCTCTCTCTCTCTCTCTCTCTCTCTCTCTCTCTCTCTCTCTCTGTGTGTGTGTGTGTGTGTGTGTACAAGCTCCTGTCCACATGCCTATGCCTGTGAAGACCAGAGGTCGACACAGGGTTGCCTTCCTGAATCATTACCTTATTTTTTTGAGACATGGTCTCTCATTGAACCTAGAGCTCAACAATTCTGACAGAGATGCTGACCACAAGGCCCCATGGAGCCTCCTGTCTTTGCCTGTCCACCTCTAGGGTTGAGGGGGCTCACAGTCATAACCCAGATTGTTACATGGATGCTGGGGATCAGAGCCTCAGGCTTGCATGACAAACACTTCACTGTCTAAGCTATATTTGCAGGCCCTCATTCTTCACTGTTAACATTTGGTAATGGTGAATTTAAAAAGATACTGGGCTATCTAATTATCATACACCATAGGTTAAAATGATACTATTCTTAACATTTTATGTGCACAGATGATCTGATTTATCTCTAATGAACCCTTAAAATTATTAATTTTATTAATGCTATATGTGTAGGTAACTGAAATCAGTATGTTAAATGACTCACTAAATTAAAAGCCTTTCTTTTCTTCATGTGACCACTGTTCTTGTGTTTTGCCAGTTAAAGTTATTTTTGCCTTATTCTGTGCTATTTACCTCCGTATTTCTAGATATGGACATCTTCAAGGGAGTTGCGATGGGCTAAATGTTTCATTTCCTCCCACATCCATGCACTGATGACCTTAATCCTTAATATGAAGCTATTTGGGGATAAGCCCTTTAGGGGATAAACTGCTAATACTTCTTTTTCCTATTTAACAGTTTTAAGTAAAAATGTGCGAACCAGGCTCCCCACTTTGAACTAATCCATCAGTTCCTCAGCTGCTGGGAATGCTGGTGGTCATTAACCTCAGAATTTTCCTTCAGTCATAAAGAACTACCTTGCCTAAGGTCACGATCCACCCTGACCTAGATTGAGATGCTACAACAAAATCTCACAGGGCGGGGAGATCAAGCATCAGACTTTGATCAGGGCACCAGTATATCCAGTTCCTGGTGTCAATGCTTTACCTGTTTGCACTGGAGATGGTTGGCTCTCATTCTAAGGACATATGGTTACATCATGGAAGTCCCATCCTCACCTCACACAACCCTAAATCCCTTAAATAGTTAATACCCCACCTGTTATCCCCACCCCCAAAATCCACATTAAGGATTAAAGTCTTCAATGCATGAATTTGGAATGAAAGAAAACATGGGCCCATGTGATTTCCTTGAAGATGTCCAGATCCAGAGGAGAAGGCAGTATACAAGAAACATGAGGTCAGCCAGTTACATTGCTTCAGCAGCCCAGAAACAGAGAGAAAGCAGGAAAGTGGGGGTCAGGCTATAAACCTTCAAAGGCCTTTCCTTTGAAGTTACATGGCCTACAGTATAGGTCCACTTTCCAAATAATCCCCATGGTGTGAAAACAGAACCATTAGCTGAGGGACTAACTGTTCAAATAACAGGCCTGGGGGAGACAGTCTTACATACAAACCACAAGAAATAACAGTCTGCTACCCAGAAATGTACTACTGTCCCAATGCAACTACTTCAACTGCCATAGATGTTGGTCCCAAAGAAGATTCCTAAAGAAATATTCTCCACAGGGCATTTTGCTGAGAAACTGGCCCAAGGACATTGCTTATAGAATTCCTGCCATGGCAGCAAATCTAGCAACCTTAAATACTTGTTTTCCCCCATCCTCTCATACATACATATATCAGTTTTTGTCAAGCCAATAGTGACAATAGCACTGAAATGCTACTTTGTTCTGAGCCAAGCACTAGCTAATGATTATAATTCCTTTCTTTTAGAAATTAAGGTTTACTTGGATGTAATGACATTGTTGTTTATTCAAAATATTTGTTTTGATGAACTTTATTTTCTTGAAATATGTCAATGGTTCTGTTAAGTGCCTTTATAAATATTGAAATTTTAATATCAGTACCTTAGCAAATCTTCCTGATTCTTGCATATATCTCTACTACAATCCTCCACCTGGTTGTTTTCACAAACACAGCTCTGTACAGATGTCATCCTGACAATTGATTGTATCATTCTTTTGTCAGAATTACTACTTCACCAATCTCATACATTTCTTTCTTGGTTAACACTGTTTTGGTTTGCTTTGTCCACAGAGTTAATATTTCTGTAATTTCCTCTAAGATGGAATATTTAGATGGTATCTTCTAGAATTTCATCTACATTTTTTTTTTAAAGATTTATTTATTTTTATATGTAAGTACACTGTAGCTGTCTTCAGACGCCCCAGAAGAGGGCATCAGATCCCATTACAGATGGTTACGAGCCACCATGTGGTTGCTGAAAATTGAACTCAGGACCTCTGGAAGAGCAGTCAGTGCTCTTAACCGCTGAGCCATCTCTCCAACCCCCTCATCTACATATATTTTTTTAATTCTCTATTCGCATATGACTGTTAGTTTACCTGGGTATAAAATTCTTAGTGGGGTAACATGTTATCTAGATCTTTTAGCTTTATTATTGTTTAATTTTTTTCATAAAAAGATCAAAAGTCATTCTTATGTTATTCTTTTTTGAATATGAATGATTGTTTTTGAAACTTTGGCAGCTGAAGACAAATAAATTTGTTTTGTTGTTTCCTATTCTCAGGAATTTCTTAGAATGTAAAAAAAATTCTTAGATTGATTCTATAATTTTATTTCCTATTTCTGACCTTTAAAATATTGTGTTTATTAAGTTAAATTCCAACTTCTTTATACTTTGCTGTCCGTGTATGTTTTTAATTGTCAAGCACACCCTCACACCCTCCTTTTTGCAACAATACCTGTTGCTATAGCCTTATTTCTCTTTCCTCTTAGTATTGGAAGCCTTTACTGTTTGATTTTCTTATTGTTTCTATAAAAAATCTGCTTTGTCTAGATGTTTATATCTCTCTCGTCTAGATGTTTATATCTCTCTCAATTTAAAGCTTTCCTAAAGTATTAGATGATTCTTGATATTTTTCTTAATATTTATAAATGCTGGCTTTATTTGTGTCTGGAGCTCACTGCGGCCTATATCAGGTATCCCTGAGTGTTTTCTGTGGAAAGAACCAGAGCATCCTCTAGGGAGTGTGGACTGGAGAAAACTATGGTGAGATCTGTCCATCAGCCTCATGCCAGCCCCATGCCTCACCTGATGCCTCACCTGATGCCTCACCTGAGCCTCCAGGAGTGTCTTAGTTTCTGGCATCCTTAGGTATGTTTCATGGAATAGGCTGAGTCTTTTCTTGGTCATCCTACCATCTGAAGGTTCTGTAGAGTTAAGTCTGCTTGAAATGTTGTCAGTTGCCATCTGCTTTCTTGCTTCAGCGAGATGCTAACAGATGTCTGCTACTATCATCCTCTTTCTCCTTTTCCCCTTGGCTTTCTTAGGGCCTTTGCATTGGGTTTTAGGCTGGGAACACTTCACATTCCAGTGAGAACACTGTAAATCCTGTAATGTGTCTTATTTCTAAAAATTCCCTTCTCAGTTGAGAAATTGAGATGAATTAAGAGTTAATTTAAAGACAAAACTTCTGGCTTCTATATGAAATGAAAACTCTTGATTCACTAAATATAAGGTTGCATTTGATTTATTATATAGAATCAACAAAGGGAAGTTTATACTTTCAAAACAGAAAGAAAGATGTGGTCCAAAGATACAGAAACAGCTTTATTGTAGAATTTGGTGAGATTTTTAAAATGAGTTCTTAAATATCACATTCTTTATATAATGTTTAATGAAGCATTCAGGTTAAAATATACATTGTGGATTTAGTACAGAATAGACAGCATAAGGCAAGGAATGTGTTGTGTATTTTTTCTATTCTCCAAAGAGAATTGTATTATAAATCAGAATGCCGCCATTCTCCCAAGCCCTGTGCCAATCATTCGAAGGATGATGTAAGCCCACTATGCATTCAAAGAGAAGGCTAAAGGCCAATCTCAACATCAGAATTATATAGCAAACAAAGTACTGGATGTGGCTATATTACTAAACAGAATCATTTAAAACAGGTATAGGGAATTATGGCATATAATAAAATAGAGTCTTTTGATATTTGCCTCAAAATATTGGTGTATTTTCATGTATAAGGAAAAGAGGCCTAAGAAAAACTCAAATGAGAAGACTAACAAATATGGCATGTGTGTGGACTGTGCAAGCCAGCTCTGGCAGAGCACCTACTCATCCCAGCATAATGACGTCTATAAATTATTGAAACTTCTAGCCTCGTAGTAATGATCAGTAATAAGTCCAAATGCATTGGGGCATGAGAAAATATCAAAACATTATACTGAGTGTTAATTGTTATTGTTGGGCCCAGAGATTATTTCAATAAGTAACATTTGGTGAAAATAATTATCCATATTTAAATTGTAGAGTCAAATTGTAGACTATTTTGGAAGAGACAATATAAAATTAAATTTCACTTGTTACAAGAATTGAAAAATGGTCTTTAAAGTAAGGTTTGGATGGTGCTAGTTGTGCTACAATGAAGGTTAGACCCATCTATGATTTCTAGCTTGTCATGTGTATGTCTTCATTTTATTACAGTGACATGAAGCCCGACTGGAGAGCTCAGATAAGACATGCGCTGCAGTGGAACTTTGCATATTTATAGTAAGAAATATTCTGCTTCATTCACATCTTCCAGTCAATATAACCAAGTGATGAAATGTGCTTCTAGCTTGCTTTAACTACAAGAATCACATTTTTACATGAAAGGATTTTCTTTGGGATTAAAAATAGGTAAATGAACATCTCTTAATGAAAAATTAAAGGACTCCATATATGATATCCATGTGTCGTGTTTACCCATGCCAGGTCTATGGGGAGACAGGTAAGTAAGCCACTGATTTCAGTAAAAATCTAAAAATTTGTCAAATATTCCAGTCACTCTATCGAATAATAAAACTATTATTATGTATATAGTATTTAATAATACTGTAAAGGTAAATAAATTAGTTAGATTAATTAATAAATTAGAGGTAAATAAATTAATAATTTAGAGAGAAATTATATTTTAATGAAATATTTTTAAATTCGTATTACAGAAAACCATATAGTACAACAAATAAAGGTAGCATATTATGGGCAAGATTTTGAAACAGAAAAGGATATTAGACAAGGAAATATCAGTCAGTTATAGACATTCGTTAATAAATACACAAGGGACAAAATATCAAAACTGTTGAATCAGGACAATTGATGCTGCTGATGTTTGCTTCTGTAACTATGCCATTATGGCTTGGTACAGCGCTAGCTTGTCCTTGCATATTTCTCTTTTTTTTTCTTTTTTCTTTCTTGGTTTTATTGCATAATTGAAAATTAAACAAAAGAAAAATGTAGCCACAATGACTAAGGCTGGTACAATGCAAAAGTTACTAAACCTTACCAACAAATACTATTATTTTTAGAAATAATTCAGATTTCTCAGTTAGTGGCATATTCTCTATACACGAGAAATGGTTTATATTTTCTCATACTCATATTCTTTTGAATTATTTTTCCATGAGTTACTAAGTATTTGCCTGATATATGTATGGTAGTAGGCCAGATATAAGAGTCCTGATTTCTGCTGTTGGTACTGTTCCTGTCCTGCATGAGACAATTCATCTCACTTAAACTGGGTACTTTCTGTGTTAGGTTGGCCAGCCTGTGTGATCTGTCAGTACTCATATTGACTGTGGCTTAAACTGGCTAATGTATGTTATTAATGTTACATTTTAAAATGTTATTATATTGCTAAATAGCATCTCATTTTTCAAAACAATAAAAATGACCAAATAAGTCCAATAAGCTTTTGAACTGGTATGGTAGTTTTTAGTGAAAACATTATGTCTTGTAAAAAGCTATTGCCAAAAGGTATTCGAACATATCCCTCGACTGCCTCTTACAAGTAGGTAGATAGAAGTCGAGGACCCATTATTTAAATAGGGAACCATTTTTATCAATAGTCTTATTGTTTACAAAGAAAACTAAGCTACATCCTGGCCATTATTTTCAGGCTTATGATATGAAAAATGATCTTTTAGTCTATGTAGCTACAAATAGGTTCCTTTTTCTAATTCTGTGTGTTCAGCTGAAAAGCAAATGTATCATTTGTAATTGAGCCATGCAGAAAGGTTAGATATAGCCCTGTTGATTTTTCTCCAATTTTGAGCTATAATTTACACAATTTATTCATAGGGAAGAGTAGAGAAATGGAATTTTCATGAAGTTATACCCCATTCAGGAAGAGTGATGCTTCAAACCCCACGTGCTTTGCATAATGCAATGGTGAAAAAAATAAATTGCATTTGAATTTGTTTTCTTTCTGAGATCCACTTGTGCTTTGATCCTAAAGAAAGATGGTTCTGAGTCCTTGGAAATAATCCACGTACAATACACTGATGAATCCATTTGGAGGCTGCACTGCCAAATGCTGAGTTCTCTTCATTGACTCTACACAATTCTCCCATCACTCCAAACTCGAGAACTGACTGGGGGGAAAGTTGCTTTTGATGAGAGTTGGCAGTTTATACTTTTGGTTAAAAAGAAAAAAAGTCTATCTATCTATCTATCTATCTATCTATCTATCTATCTATCTATCTATCTATCCATCTATCCATCTATCTTCTATCTATGCATCCATCATCCTAACATCTATTTACCTACCTGTTTATCATCTATCTATCATTTACTTATTATTGATCTGTCCTCTCACCAATAAAAATAACTTTTTGATATGTTAATGTGGTCAGGCCATTGTTAAAATGAAATAAGAGTCCCTGGCCAAAAACTATGTGACCAAGCCTGTACTGGGCACAGCTGCAGCTTAGTTGGCCCTGAAACCAGGCCCCATCTGTAAGGGTTGGATGCTCAGTGACACTGGCCAGTCTGAAGCCAATTTAAAGAAGGCTGAGAAAACTAGGCAGACAGATGGCAAAGCAATACGGTAATGAGGAAAATTTAGCGTATGTTGATAATGCATTTCTCTTTCCAAGAGGATGTTGCAACTATCAAGTAACACTTTATAATGGAGCATCAATCACTCACAGGCATGCAAACATTGGTGCTAACCACAAAATGTCAGTCAAGGTGTTCATAAATATCTCCATATGTAAATAGAATACATCAGTCTGCTAATACAATTAGCAATATGTATCTCATAACACAAGTAGAACTTCCAAACCCATTGGTTTATCTCTTGCCTTATTATTCTCTTAAGACCATATCATTATTGTTTGTTTTGGTTTTGATTTTTGCTATGGGATACAGATCAAGTGAAGCTGAACCTATTAGAAATATGGATTAAACCAAATGGAGATGAAATTTCATTATGGCCTTTGTAGCCCATGAAGAAGGAAAGACCTGAAGAAAGGCTAGTACAGAGATGCACACTACGCAGGAGGGAGGATCTGGATTGCATCCTGATACAACTTTTAAGCACTAAGGGGTTCCGATTAGGAGATGTGTCCTGCCTCCATTTATATTCTTAGCCTGTCCTCCTGTTTCCTGGGTGGAGAATGGATTGGAAGGGACAACAGAGGAAAACAGGTTTAGAGAGTGTTGTAGTTTCCTGTGAAATGAACAGCCTGGTTTGGGGTTGAAATGTAACAACATTTGCAATGTGGCTAACAGGATGGATGGACAGACAGAAGGGCACCAGTCTCGGTTGCTGCCACTCCCTGGCATCCCTCTTTCCTTTATAAAGTTGCTTTGTGTGCTCTAAATCTCAATGCCATTATGATTTATGGCCACATGAAATCTTTTAAATTAAGATTTGTTTGATTGTCTGTTTCTATTAAGGTGACTATAATAGCAATTTTCCTTTTCCAAACAAATGTTTTGCCTCGCACCGCAAGTCAAGAGCCTATGCGTGGGTTCTGACGGTGATTAATTTCTGCCTCTAAATTCTTTATTTTCTATAACTAATTTAAGATAGCTGCCACTTTTTAATAACTAAAAGACGTAAATCCAGTGGGATATTTTTCCTTAGGTAATTGATATAACATCTTCATATAAGTGACTATAAATTATGACCATGTTACCCCATTCTGTCACCCTGCAAGACTGCTCAAAGTGCGCTCGATCCAGTCTGCCACTGTGCAGTAGTGCATACGATTTATCCCAAACTAAACAACAAATCATAGGGCCAGATGCTGTCTAAACCAATCATTTACCTAGAATTTCATTCAGTGGAATGAAAACCTCACTGGAACTCTACTGCTGCCTTGTTTGGATTTTTTAAAAAAAATTTGTTAATGATAATTAACAAGAGAAACCTACTCTCTCTTATAGGGCTGATGTTGAGGTGAGCTAGGGGAATATCATGCATCTATATATCTATATTTGCTTACCAGTAAAACGCTAAGTAAAAAGAGAGATAAAAACAAATATGTGAGAAACTAAAATCCCTCCAGATTTCAGAGAACTAACCCTATTCCAGTCCAAAGGATTTGTTTCTCTCAAGTGGATGCAATTTCTCTAAGTGAATTCAAATGCCACTTCTCTAAAGACAAGGCCACAGATATCTGTGACTCTTGAGCAGAATTCTTTCTGTGACACAAACCCCCGCAGAAAGATGAAGCACCAGGGCCTGGCCAAATGTAGAAATGAGCTTTGGATTGCATTGATGCTGGCTTTTATGCACCGTGATTCTGTCTCGTAACCAAATAGAGGGGGGAAGGGTTCCAACCAGATTCAAAATGGCATCCGAGCCACTCACGGAGAATGAGGACATCTGTGCATATTTATACCAACAAAAGCACACAGTACATCCTTCCATCAAGGAATCCCAGCTGCAAATGAATGGTGGTCCCTGATCTGATGCTATCAACCCCTCTCTCAGCCCTCTGCAGCAAGGACATCCTGATGCTAGGCTCCCTGAATGCTCACATACAACTGTAATTGATCCCATTTAGCTTCATACGATTTGTAGATAAATGATGGCTGCGTGTTTATGCAAAGCATCTCTGTGAAGAAATTAAGCTAATTTTCTTCTTGAATAACCCTTGAAGGAGAAGAGCAATCACATGGTAGCAAGAATATATGGCAACATGTTTCAGAGAGGAGTGGTGTCCCCACGTTTAGCCAGTGGACTGCCACGTGGTAATAATACCTGCAGTGGGGAGGGGGCTGCTTGATGTTAGAACAAAAGTAGGTGATCATTTGAAGCAAAGAACAAAATCAATGTGGAATTTTGAGGGGTGAATTTCTATCATACACACCTACGTGTGAGCCAACAGCCAGAGTTTAGCTCCCAACGAATCTTTGTAGAAAGCTGCTGTGAGATATTAAGGTTTACTAGGAAATGTGATTATCTATCTGGTCAGTCTTTGAGAACCATTCATTGAAAACAGTGTGCACATCAAAGGTTTCTACCATTTAGCTCAAAGCTAAATGTCGGCTGAAGATTTTATTCAAGAAAAGAACAAGAACTGCAAAATGATATTTTTGAGAAGGACAGTAGTGCCCATTCAGTAAAACCTGATTTTTCACAGGTAAAGAAATTAAGTCAGGAATCACATGGCTTTCTACACTGTAAAATTCAAATGAACTTCATGAGAAATTGTTCTGTGCATGGGTAATAGGAAAACCACTGAGGTAGATAATTTCTTCACCTTCCAAAGAATAGGTTAAGCCCACTTTTAAAAATACTTAAGTACTTCCTTAATATAATCTAAATAAAAATTAGTGTTAGGCCTGGAGAGATGGCCAAGCACTTTGGAAAACTCACTGCATTTCAGGAGGACCTGCTTTTGGCTCCCAGCTCCCTGTCAGATGGCTCACAACTATTGTAAAACTCTAGCTTCAGGGATCCGACAGGTTTTGGCCTCCAAGGGCACTTGCATGCACGCGCACAACACACACACACACACACACACACACACACACACACACACACCACTCCCCTACACATAATTTAAAAATAATAAAAAAAAAAATCAATCTGAAAGTGTCGATTGCCTTACTAGAAAATGCCAACATTCTGAAGTGAAAGACAGTAAATGTATAAATTATAATCTAATACCCCACATTTGATGATAATCAGGTTTTATTAAGGTAGCAAATTATGACTTATCTGTATGTTGCATATTGTGGTATATGGCCCCTATCTGCTTTATATACCAAAATGCTAAAACGGTTCTCAATCACTAAAAGAATTCTGTGTGACACGAAAGCATCAGCTAAGACCAGGAGGAACATCTTTCTTACAGTAATTCTTCAGCTAAAATAACCTTGTTAAGGGGAAGAGTTTGTGTGTGGGATACAGATGGAGGGATTTGGAAAGAGTTGGAGAGGGGGAATAGAAGTTGATAAAGATATATATGTGGATGAAAAAAAATATATGGAGAGAAAGAGAGAGAGAGAGAGAGAGAGAGAGAGAGAGAGAGAGAGAGAGAGAGAGAGACCCAGGAAATAAATATCTCAGAAGATTCAGGAAATCCCTGAAATTTACCACCATCACAAGTTTCCTCCCTCCCCAAGGCTGTATAAGCAGTAAGGGCTATAGAAGAGAGGAGACTTGAACCTGTGTAGCTGCCTGTAAGTCGTACAGAGAACTCCAGGGATCTGCACTAGTGAGCTCACCTGCTGTGGGGTGAGATTTTCTGTACAACAGCTGCCTTTGAGTCACCAGGCTCTTGTAAGTAACCCCTTACCCGCCTCTCTCAGAAACCCCAATAAACACATTGGATGATGAAAAAAAATGCTTGGCTTCATTCCAATCTGATAACAATCGCTCTGGTTGCAGACCTTCCTCACTAGACATGACTCTGTGCTGGTTTGGGTTATTTATAAAATCCTGGCTAAAGATATGTTTTATTTTCCATTAAGAACACCCAACACACACTCGAGCTTCCAAAATAGAGTTGGGACATGGCCTCTCGATAAATTCCTATTATATGCTATAGGGAACGACTTTGAAATGTAAATTCTCTGGAGAAGTTTTGCAAAGCTTGTTTTAGATGTCAATAATAAAATCTCCATCTTCTTTTATGGCAGCTCCATTTCTGCAGCTTAATTGTAAGCATGGAAGCACTGTATTTCCTTTTGTGGTTCCCTCTGTCCCCAGTAAAATGCCACATTTTGTACATAGGCTGAAACTGGTTAGGGTTACTGATACAGGAATTCCTGTGCCAAAGGTCTATTCTTGTATCTAGAACCTCAGGAGATGGGTTTTGTGAAAGCCAGTGTTCAAAATCTCCCTGAGCCCATCAGAATGGGGAGGCTAGAGATGAATGGCGGGGTAAATTCCACAGTGGGAGCAGGAAATATTTTCTACTTTGGAGGAGTAATTTTTATACCTTACCAATTTTAATTATATAATACTCATGTGCACATACACATATATATGTGCATATATATACTTATACATCACATACATACATATATATTCTATAAATATATGCACACATGCATGTGCATAGACATCATATGCATAGACATAGACATCATATGCATCATAGGCATAGACATGAGCATAGACATACAGAGAAAGATTTCACTGATGCATACACACAGAACACACACAGACACACACAAGTTACTAGTGACTGGGGCTGCCATAAATACTTTCTCCTTAAACATTGTCTTTTCATCTCTTAACTAAACTCTTGACCACTAAGTATAGTGGACTAAAGAGAGCAAATCAGCTGGTGTTAGGTCGGGAGTTATGTGATTTCCCGTTCCTGTGATAGTCTAAGTGCAGTGACAAGTCTGGATACACTCCTCTCCTCCAGCCAATGTGTCCCTCTGGGCGTGCTGGTCTTCTTCATGCCTGCAAGATTAAACGATGCCACCGGCGAAGAATACAGTGCTGGCTTTCAGAATGTCAGAATCAACAGCCATAACAGTGGTGTGTAAGCCAACGTACTGGGTGTTATGCTTCTCTTTCAAAAGTAAATGAGTCAACTTCCTAGTAAAATCAAATGCAACATGCATGCATCACATTCCAATTCTGCCATCGTCTGACAGTTCATTGCTACAGGGAAGTGAGGCAAAAATAATTGCAGGAACCTATAAATTGCTTCCAATTGTCTGTGAACTCCTTAAGTACATAGTGAGTAATTCTAAAAGCAGAAATCTAGATTCTAAACAGACTCCAATGTGCTTTCAAGCGCCTCTTAACGCATTTCTTTTGGGAAATGCCTAAGCACAGAGTGCTGAACATGCCTTGGGTTGCCACGGCTTCTTGCTCATCTTGCCCTAATGGAACCATGAGGTCACAAGTGTGTCACCAGAGAACCCTGCATGGTGTCGCCCTCAGCGCCACTATATGTAAATATAACACAATTTCAGGGAAATATGACACTAGAGGCCATTATTATGCAGCTCTCTATAAGCCCTAATTTGCATGTTTCCAATAAAGGTACACAGCTCACAGTTAGCACACACAGCTGTCATTTTTTCCAATACTATAATTATTACTTCTGAGACTTGAAATCATATCTCTATCAATTCCAGAGATTACCAAAATGACGATGGGATAATTAACATTTATTTCTGCTTTCCAAAAAATTTCTGTCATGGCAATATACTGAAACATTCATAAGTCTATAGATCAGGGATAAAAATTCATATTATTAGGCTTAAACTTCGCGAGTTCAAAACATACTAAGAATGATTGAGCCCAGATATAGCAATAAAAGGGGATTGCCTTGTGGGAAACTTGGTAGCTACTTCTTGTCTTGTTGATGGAGATATTTAGTTAAAAAGCAGAAGTGAGAGATCATATACACTTGTCAGAAAGGCATTACTGGAGAGATTATACGGCTAGACAAGGACAGGGTGAGTATCTTCGGTTTCACCTCAGAAACAATGAGGAATAATGCTGATACATCTTTGTACTCTGCAGATATCGCACCAGAAAGAGCTCGGCACCAAGGGTTAGCTGGTTTTGAAGTCGAGCTGTACCATTCTAAAATAATCCATGCAACTGACGTTTAGTATGCGGTATCAGATCTTGTAGCTAGTTACCATTCATAATCTGTCACATCAACAGATTTTCGCGTTATTATTCATAGTCTCTACCCTTTCTGTCTATTGGATGTGCTTATATTTGCTGTAAGTTAGTTCAGATCTCTTTTAGGGGATGTCTGATCCTTAGTAGAAGCAAAGTAAAAAGGGAAAAGAAAAGAAAGAAAAAAAAAGTTCCAAGAACAGAATTAGCTTTTGACCAAGAAAGACAACAATTTCATCTCTGGTGGGCAGCCAGGACTTGGATGTATTTATTGCTTTGATTAGCTTTCTTATGAAGACTAAATATCTATCTCCCACAGACTTTTGAAAGATGAGAGTTTCCCTCCCTGGTCTCAGCTTTGGAGCCATCCAGACTGGCGTGTTTCCTAGTCTCCATGGGTCTTTTACAACCCCAGTGTGACCTTTTAGCTAGTCATTCATGCTTTACAAATATTTGTTGAAGCTGACAGTATACCAGAAACTGCTCAATGTGCTGAAGCTGTAACAGGTGCCTCAGCACCAAATATAAACAAGCCTCTCATTCCAGCAAAGACGCAAGTGGCAGAGAATATAATGCTAAAACTGAACTGTAGAAAACGTTCCATGGATTGAGGATGCAGGGAAACAAGACATGTGAAGAAAGACAGGAAATACTATGTCAACAAGGAGCTGTAATTTTATATTTAGTAATCAGAGAAACAGTATTATTTTCCTGGAAGGACACTCAAGAAAACAACCGAACTTTTCAGGCAGAGGACATGGTGAGTGCAAAGACCCTGGAGTGAGGCAAACTGTTTGCTATATGAAGAAATGAAGAGAGGCGGTGCATTGTGGTAGAGAGATGGGCTCATAGCCAGCAGCAGTTGCCTGTAAATGTTGTCCATAACACAAGTACTATTTGTCATCGAACATCTAGGCAGTGGGGTCCATTCATTCCTGTCCTATCAGGTCACTTTCCTCTCCTTCTGTTCTGACCCATATCAAGCCCAGAGAACCTTTGTCTGTGACCATGTGAGCATGAGAAATGGTCATACAGAAGAATTAGAACAGAAAATGGACCATGCATTCACATTCTGAGTGTGTATGGATGTCAGTAGACATATATCACTGAAACAAAATTAAGTAAAAATAAATAAACAAGATAAATATATAAATTATAACCTTGGGACTATGGAGCTAACTAACTACATTATTCTCATGAAATATATGCTCATATATGTGTTCAACTAATAAATAGGCACATTTTAAAATATTTGTTTGTTATTCACAACAGAATTCCCATACAATTTCACACATATTCACATTTTGTTCATATTTTGACTTGTAACAAGTGACCATCTTGCTAAAGAAAAAAAATGTCCCCCTCAATGTGTTCCAGTCAACACTGAGCAGGTAAGACCCGTTTTCTATATGTTCCATAAAATACAGTTTTATATCTCTTACAGTATAGCACCATGTGATCCAGCAAACTCAATGCATTTTGTCTTATTTTGTTTTTTGCCATGTAATGAACCACATCCTATTGAGTGAGAGATGTGTGTAAGATACGAAGAGAGAGAAAGAATTACATTGTTCAAAGGTCCGAATGATAAGTTGAAATGGCTTATATACTGATAAGCTTTTATATAAGAAAACTATGATTTCATTGCTGTTTGCATATACATATATACATATACATGTATATGTATTCAAATAATAAATAAACTAGTTTAATAGTACAACATAAAAGTCACTTGCATTTTTTTAAAATTTTCTTTATTTACATTTCAAATGCTATCCCGAAAGTTCCCTATACCCCCCTGCCCCTGCTCCCCTATCCACCCACTCCCACTACTTGGCCCTGGCCTTCCCCTGTGCTGGGTCATATAAAGTTTACAAGACCAAGGGGCCTCTCTTCCCAGTGATGGCCGATTAGGCCATCTTCTGCTACATATGCAGCTAGAGACNCNANCTCAGGGGGTACTGGTTAGTTCATATTGTTGTTCCACCTACAGGGTTGCAGCCCCCTTCAGNTCCTTGGGTACTTTCTCTAGCTCCTCCATTGGGGACCCTGTGTTCCATCCAATAGCTGGCTGTGAGCATCTACTTCGGTGTTTACCAGGCACTGGCATAGCCTCACAAGAGGCCGCTATATCAGGGTCCCTACAGCAAAATCATGCTGGCATGTGCATTAGTATCTAGGTTTGGTGGCTGATGATGGGATGGATTCGTGCATTTTTTGAGATTCTAACTTTCCTTAGATTAGTCATGGAGGAAACTGGATGCCAAGACACCCTCACAAGTCTTTCCTACTTTTCATTTCTGAACCTATACCTACTCTTAGAGTTTAAATTATCTCTCATTTCTTCTGTATTCATGGTCATCATGCACTTTGTATATGGGTATATGAATAAACTCGTTGGTATGAACTGATAGGAAATACATTTTATTTATTGACTCCTGTTTCCTGAATGGTTTTGTTAAGGTTCTCCACAGCCAAAAAGATCCTTCTTGCACTGTTATAGAATTTTTTTCAACTAATACAAATTACTCATGAATAAACATGATTTCCCCTCAAAAACTTGAGTTGTGTCGACAGTTCTCATAGGAGCATCAAAAAAATGCCTCTCAAGAAGCCAGCCAATTGAGATAATTAGCATAAAAATATCATTAACTGTCATTAACCAGAACACAGCTAGATAGATGGAAAACCATTGGCCCTTAAATCAACAGCAGTCAATACATGGAAAGTGGCTTAGTAGCCATTCACTGACTTAAGTGTACAGCCAGATCAAACTACTGATTATCTGGACCATCCTGCAGGTTCCGTCCTGGATGGATGTTTCTGATGTGGAGTTTACAGTGATGAATCAATGGCCATTTGCTTTGTGTTTGCTGAGCAGTCATTGCTTATTGATGCAGCGAGGTCCTGATAGAGAGGAAACTCAGCACATCTTGTCATCTTTTCCTTTCCTCTCTCTCTCTATCCCCTTCCCTTTCTCATGTACCAAATGGTAGATGGCTAGACTGCCAACTCAGCAAACAGGTTAAGGACAATTTTGTCTGTCTCTAGCATTTCCCCTGAGGAAATACTCTCTATCAATCTATAATCCTCATGAGTAATAATTCTTTGAAAACTACTCACTTAACATCTGCTTCCTAAGCAATATTGTGTTTGTTTCTATGTAAGTCATTCAAACATCATGACCACAGGGGTCTCTGTTATTATTGCCAGTATTTAGGTAAGGAAACTAAGACACAGTTCACATGGCTACTTAAGTTAGAAAATTATTCTAATTCCACCATCTGTGCCTTTGTGTCAGTATATATCTGGCCCTCATCATACAGTACAAGATCAACTGGTCTCCCAGAATAATGGTTCTTCCATAGAAATAATTATTCCCTGTCATCTGTGAATTCAATTTTTAAATCTTATATCCACACTTAAATACTGGTGTGTATGTGTATGTGTGTGTGTGTGTGTGTGTGTGTGTGTATGTGTATTTCAACACTTGTACACTTGAGATGGTGGTGTAAGATATTATTGGTTGCTTTGCATAAACTAGAACAGGCTTAAAAAAAAATCAAGACACTAAGAACAATAACCACCAGGGTGGTATCAACTAGGATTTAGAAGAATAGATCATATTTAATTGGGTAAAATAAAAAGAATTTAATTTAATGTATCTTATTTAATTACTCAGTAGTTTGCTCTTCACCTTAATCCCTTATATGACTCCCCTCCTTTCATTTGCATGGACTGTCACTCAGGGGTATATTTACTGCTTCTGGGCTGGATCACCATCCTATCAACTTCAAGCTCACAGAACCCATGGGCACGTTTTCTCTCTTGTCATGATGTTCCCTGCTGTAGCACTTCCAAAGAGAAACCAAAGCTAGGACAACTCCTCTCCCAGTAGTGTCATGAGACACTGCTCATGGATATGGCTGGCAGCCTTCTCTGCACCCTGAGTATCCTACATTTGCTGTGTTTCATCAGTTAAAATATCTCCACTTCACATCATTGCAGAGTGAGCATCTCTCTGAAAAACGGGTGCCTGGAGCAGGAAGAACTTTCTTTGGGTGAGACAGTGAACAGACTGTGACTATTTCTACCTATGGCCCACATGATAAACTGAGGGGTATGGAAGCAGAACCAACAGAATCCCGATGTTTACAGCCTCACGGCCTACTATGACAATGTCACCATGAAGCAATGCATCTGATTTCACGGGACTTTCTTTTGGTGACTCAGAATGCCTCCTAGAGATCCCTGCTTTCTCTC
The DNA here is from genome assembly GCF_900095145.1 of Mus pahari. NCBI lineage: Eukaryota > Metazoa > Chordata > Mammalia > Rodentia > Muridae > Mus > Mus pahari. The sequence goes on from NC_034610.1 coordinate 33,774,445, forward strand.
CAGAGACTTCCGGGCAGGCACCTGTCCTTGCTTTAGGCTACTGTGAGACTGTTAATCTTAGGCCCTGGTTTTTAAACCTTATCTTTCTGCCACACTTTCTAAAAGATCCAAGTGACAGTAAAGACCTATCTTGAAATAGTTTTTATCTTTCTGCCTGTCTTAATCAGGGTTTCTATTCCTGCACAAACATCATGACCAAGAAGCAAGTTGGGGAGGAAAGGGTTTATTCAGCTTACACTTCCACATTGCTGTTTAACACTGAAAGAAGTCAGGACTGGAACTCAAGCAGGTCAGGGAGCAGGAGCTGATGCAGAGGCCATGGAGGGATGTTCTTTACTGGCTTGCTTCCCCTGGCTTGCTCATTCTGCTCTCTTATAAAATCCAAGACTACCAGCCCAGAGATGGTCTGACCCACAAGGGGACCTCCCCCCCTTGATCACTAATTGAGAAAATGCCCCACAGCTGGATCTCATGGAGACATTTCCCCAACTAAAGCTCCTTTCTCTGTGATAACTCCAGCTGTGTCAGGTTGACACAAAACTAGCCAGTACACTGCCTCATTGAACTAAATCTCTGTTCTCTATCATATTTTGATCTACTACAAAGTCATGGCATCTACTTTAGCCACAACTATTTCAGTATTTCCAGACTAAACAGGAATTTGACAAAGTCCATAAAGCAATCTGGAAAGTTAAAGTCACAAGATCTTACCTTGGTCTACCAAATGAGTGTGTGGGTGCTGGGCATGGATGCACATGGTGTGTGTGTGTGTGTGCGTGTGCGTGTGCGTGTGCGTGTCGCCCTCCACAAAGCAGCCTAGGAGGTCTTAATCACATACTGCTGCCTCTCCCTGGATAATCAAATATAAGGTCTGAGGAATCAAAAGGGTCCAGGGAATCAATTAGTTTTTTTTTTTTTTTTTAACAAATTTGAAATTTGAAAATCTGAGGGAAGCAAGAAGAAAGGACTCAGAAATCACACTGTAAAGATACAGAGAGAGCAGTATGCTTTTACATCTGACATCTCCCAAGGTCACATGGTTTCTAGACACTAACCATCCAGTGGATAATACCTAAGGAAGAATCACCAAAGACTATCCTATGTGGTTATAAAGCGGAGACCTAATTCACAGAGTTGCCATAAAGACTCAATGAGATTATTAACTCTGCGACTACCAGATATTCTTATTTACCATAATAATGATGAGAATTGCCTTTGCACCTAAGACTTTCTCATTTTTATTATGAAAAATGTCAAATATGTATGAAGGTAGAAAGAGGAGCACAATAATCTTCATTTTCTCAGACCTGTTCCCTGTTTATACGCCACAAGCAACGAATACTTTCATCTACTGTCCCACGGAAACTACTTGTGGGAGTTATTTTAAATATATTTCCAGATCTAATATCTAATCATCAGTGTGTATGCATCGCTCAAAGCAGAGGCATTCTTGACAAATCACAACCAGAATAGCATTATCACACCTTCAGTTTTAACAGCAATCACTTAAGATCATCAAACATACCAACAAATGTGTCTATTTCTCTGCTGGACCATTTTTATTTGTATTTTAGCTTGGAAGCCATGAATGTTCATATTACCCTCTTTCTTTGTCTTGGCTGGTTTTGCTCTGTGACTGTACCTTCCTGTTTTGTCTTTGTAGTCTTTTGTTGTTGTTGTAAAAACTAGGTCATTTTTTCACTTGATACAATTTCCCACAGACTTCTGTGAGTTATATATAAACTTGTTACTTCCTTAAATAGAAACACAAACAACCCAACTTTCCTGTGCCCATCTCAAGGGTTATCATTTATACAGTTACATTTCTCCTTGCAAAAAGTATTCCCTCCAGAAATATATACATTTATTTTTCTTAAATAATGATTTTCTCTAGCAGTTAGTGTGTGTCAAGTACTATTCTAAATTCATCATAAATATTACTTTATATAACTGTAAGAATAATGGTTGTTATTCAATTTGAAAATGCAGTATCTATAGCCATGAAGAGAGAGAGAGTAAGTAACTCGCTTTGATCACAGCTAGTAAGTAGGTAGAAGGTTCAACATAGAAATGAAAGCTGGGAGAACATTCAGTGCTGAGTTAATCTAACAGTCTTTAAGTTAGTATTGCTTATGTGGAAAAGGTACTGAACCTGGGATTTTACTCAGTTTATTTTACTTATTAGTTGTGACTCTGAGAAGTCTACCTAAGAAACATTGACGTGAATCCATCCAGGGAGGAGTGACAAGGATTTGGGAACGCTTCTAATGAATTCACCTTGAGGGCTGGAGAGATGCCAGCAATTAGGAACACTGGCTTTTTCCCAAAGGACCTGGGTTCTATTTCCAGCATCTGTGTGGTGGTTCACAATCATCTGTAACTTCCAGGGAATCTAATGTTCTTTGTGTGGCCTTTGTCGGGACTAGTCACAAGTATGCGGTACCTAGATACACATGCTGGTAAAATATTCTTACACACAAAAATTAATGATAATTTCCACCGTGTGGCAAGCCCCTTCAGTTATTAATATAGGACCTTGGTTTTCAACTTTCTTAATCATGACTCTTTAATAGAGTTCCTCATGTTGTTATGACTGCAATCATAAAATTATTTTCATTACTACTTCATAACTGTAGTTTTGCCACTGTTATGAATCATAATGTAAATGTCTGATATGCAGGGTATCTGATATGCAAGCCCTTTGAAAGGATCTCTTGATCTCCAGAGGGGTTAATAGCCCACAGGTTGAGAACCATTGATGTAAAATATAGGCTGTGCTAAGTACCACATCTTAGGAGCAGTTTTAATCAGATATCAATATTACAAATCATCAAATATTTACTAAGTCGTGTCTCTGTAAGTAAAATGTTCAACATGAATTAACTGAGGGATGAGTTTCCTAAAAGGAAAGCAATTGTCATCCAATTAAAATGCATAAAACACTATTAAAATAGCTGAGATGAAAAAGCAATCAATATTAGTTATGATCATATGGATTTGCTTGTCATAAAATGATTGAACCTTGGAAGATAAGTTTTCAACTTAATTCATTTAATAAACATCACCTGTAGTTGTGAAGAGATGAGAAGTGAGTTAAAAAGACAATATTAAAGTTAAACCATAACCACTAATTCAGGTATAAGCTGACTATTGATCTCATTGAGCCTGGGTGTTAGCATTCCCAGAACAATTATCTCTAATAAATTGAAGCGTGTGCTCAGGCTACACTTGTAAGTTGATAGATTGCCAAAATAATAGCATATGTGGGATTCTTTGCAATTCCCTTCAAATTCAGTTTTACATTAAATTTAGAGAGCATTGACTTTCTTCTATTTCCACATCTTAGGATTTATTTCAAATATACATTCCCAGATGTGTGAACATCAATACCATGGCATCCTGTTCTCAAAACAAGTCAAACGAACCAAATTTGGTTTGTATTTTTCAAAAAGTTATTTTTTAAACAGGGAACTACTTTTCATTGCACATCTGTCATTTAAAAAGATCCCATGGAGGTGTTCGGGGACAAGGCTCATTATCTGGATCCCTTGGAAGCTCCTGTTGTGTTCTTGAGGTGACTGTCACATTGTAGAAGCAACTGTCCTGTCAGGTTCCAGTGTGTATTCTCCCTCCACCCACACTGTAGGAAGTTTTCTTTAAGTAGCTTTCTTCAGAGTCAATCTGAGGGCTCTCTCAAATAAAGAGACTATGAAGCAAGGAAAGTTAAAGAGTAATTTACCTTCAGAAATGAAAGGTTTTTCCAGTAAGAATATTTTAATTAAATTATAATTACATCCCTACATCCCTCCTTTCAATCCTTCAAATGCCCCCCCACCCCAGCTGCATCTCAAATTCACAGTATTTTATTCTTTGTGGTGTGTGAGTGTGTGTGTGTAAATACACAAATATGTAACTGTAACCTGCTTGCATATTTCATGTAGTTTGCATGTATGTGAGTTCAGGGCTGACCACTTAGTATTAGCTAAGGGTGTTCATCACTAGGGAAAACTAATTCTCCCTCTTGAAGATCTGTTGGTAATTGTCTATAGCTCTTCCTCTAGGAGTGGGTTCCCACGAGATTTCCCCCATCCACGTTGCAAGTCATTTGGTATCGTCATTGTTCAGGTCTTGTTTAGTTAGCCATACGGATGCGACTCCATGGGTGTGATTTCTCTGTGAGATGAGCACATGTAATCTCCCAGCACATTTCCTGGTCTCTGACTCTTACATCTTTCCACCCTCTCTTCCATGTTGTTCCCTGGGGCCTTTGGTACATGGTTAAATTTCCACCTTTGATTTTCCCCTGGTAAGTTTCTTTTCATCTGGTAGTAGTTCTCTGATACTATAGAAATGGCACTATAGGTACAGTCTACATAAAGAACTGTAGGATAGTTTCTTGGAAGTATACAGGTAACATGAAAAATGTTCAAGTTCAACATTTAAATTTTAATGATACCTGAAGCTATCCAGAGATTCACAGCAGGCAGATTTTATGTGTCTAAACTGAAAGAAGTACACACACACACACACACACACACCCACACGCACACACACACACACACACACAC
>NC_034610.1:33779788-33788800 GCF_900095145.1 Mus pahari
TTTCTTATGTGCTATATGTTTCAATAATATTTTCAGATTTTAATTGGAATGTAGGCTGCAGAATGGTAATTAGGGGAGCCTTTTATCTGTCCCTTACAAAAAAAGATAGACACACATAGAGGGAACAGGGAGATCTTATTTTTGAACATAAAGCTTTTCAGTCTCTTCGAAGAAATGCTAGAATGATGAGCTCTGAATCTATAACAGAAAACAGAGGGGGAAAGCCAAGATAAATATGTGTCCCTCCCCAGCAGTGCCCCGTATAAAGAAAGCACAATCTTCTGGTCAGACAACACACGCGATCAAGGTTCTTAATATTTCCTCTCCTGTAGAACCAGCATCAGACACGGCCGGGCTACTCAGACCCTTGCAGGCAGCACATGGGACTCCTGGCAGTAAGTAACACAAGAGTATCACTGAAGGCAGAAACAGTCCCTTCCCTTCCTGCTTGCCCTTTACGGCTAACGTTCTTTCAATGCAGTTGGAAAATAGGTAGATTTTGATATTTCAGAATATATGAATATGGATATCTTCAGTACATTTCATGTTGAGGGAAATGTCCTGTCTTGTAAAACTCTTAGATCTCTGAACACACATAGAAAACATAAAACATCGAAAAATACATCTAGTGAAAGGCTTTTCAAACTTATCCAAGACTCATGTAATAGTTAGAATCTGAAATGCTCCCTAAAGATCCACATCTTTAAAGGGATAGTTATAATCCTCTAAGGGTTATTGAAGGGTAGCAGACCCAATAGGAGCTAGGGCTTCATGGGAAAAAGTCAGGTCATTGGAGGCATGCATTGAAGGAGATGTTAGGGTCCTGGTCTGTCTCTGTCTTCCTGGCTCTATCTCTCTGTCTTCTGTCACTCTCTTTCACTGTCTCTCTTTGTCTATCTCTCTGTCTTTCTTTGCCTCTCTCTGTCTGTCCATCTGTTTATCTGTCTATCTATCTATCTATCTATCTATCTATCTATCTATCTATCTATCTATCATCTATCTATCTATCTATCTATCTATCTATCTATCTATCTATCTATCTATATCTGTATATATATCAAGTTTCTAAGAGGTAAGCAGATCTCTCCACCATGAGCTCCCACAGCAGTGTATTGTTGCACCAGCCACAGGATTGAAGCAACAAGACCAAATGACTATGAGCTGAAATCTCTGAAACTTTGAGCCAAAATGATCTTCCCTCCTTATAAGCTGATTAACTTCAATATGTTATCATAGGTGTGGGAATCTGACACACCTAACTCCTAAGAAACAAAGTATGAAGTTATTCTAGGAAGGGTGGTTGGTCAAAGGAGTCAGCATATCTCACCAGCTTTGGGGACTTTGTTAGCCAACCCTCAACAAACAAAAATGTTTCTATTATGAATTGCCTGAATTGAAAGCAAGTTGTCTATATCTTGCCCTCTACAAAATCTACTCTACATATATCCTCTGGTTCCAATGTAGTTTGCAGCACCCAAAAACTTACGTTGAGGTTTTATCCTCAAAAGTGATGATACTGAAGTCAAATGGACTTCAATGGAGAGAAATTAGTCATGAAGACAGCTCTCTTGGAAAAAGTTAATGTAGTTCTCATATGTTAAGTTTGTTCCTAGCAGAGAATCTTATCCTAAATCTGGGAGGTTGGGTCTTCTCTGGTCTCTTGTTGCCCCCAGTCCTCTAACAGGCTCTTCTGTATACATTACTGCTACATAATGCCATTTATCGTGAAGTCCAGTGTTCCTGGACCTCCAACACTGTGAGCTACATAAACCCATTTTATTGATAAGGTTTCCAATTGTTAAACAATTCCAAATTGACTATGATAAGACATCATACATAAAAGTAACTCATGATCAGCCTTCTCTCATAAAACAGAGACTTCATTCTATGGTGGATATGAAACTGAAGAAGGAAATCTCTCATTTTAAGAACTAAACATGCTTAACAGTCAATTTTAAAACTCAGGACCTCCCACTAGCTTCTACCCTTAGCTTTCCCCAACCTCCCAAGAATGTGGATTAAACCTTTATACACTGACCCAAACACCAAGAACTTTTCAATGGTCAGGCAACCTCCTAAAGAACCCAGTGCAGATCATAGTTTCCTCTATGGTATTTTCTCACAGCCCACAGGCATATTATGTCATTCTCCTGAGGCTTACCCTGGCAGGTGGCCACAGCCAGTAGCCTGCCTGTGGGTGGGGTGTGTGATGTGCTTAATCATAGTGTGCAAGAGAAAAGGTTTGGAACGCTGCCCTAGAAACTTAAAATCAAGTATTTCAAGCACAAACATGTAGACCACTGACTTTCCTTAGGAATTTGAACTTCTATCAAGAGTGGGTCATCAGGATGCCTTTAGTGCTAGTCTGTTGTGCTTTCCCTGAAGACTTTGAGTTCAAGCCCTTGTATACACTGTTCTATCTTCTGCTGTAGAGAAATGTTCATAAGGGCAGCATTGCTTACTACATGTAAGATGAGAAAGGTTCACAGTGAATATCTCCTTTGTTTTTACATATCTTATCTTCACAACTCCTCCTCCCGTATTTCTCTTTCTCTACGTTAGAAATATCAAACATCTTGATTGTTTATCTTGGACTTTCTTTTCCTGTTGCTGTGATAAGGTGCACTGAGAAAAGCAACCTCAGGGAGAAGGGTTCATTTAGACTGTGCAAGGAATACTTTGATAGTTGGGGGTATAAGACTTTCATGGGGAGCCCTCCCCACTTTAGTCTCGAGAAGGTGATGCCCAAAAACCACGAATGAACCATCTTGATGTAAAAACACGAGGTAGTTTAATGGCGGAGCTCCGGGTCGACATGTACCTCGCGCAGGAGGTAGAGGCACCGACCAGGAGGCTGGAACGCTAGGGGTTTTTGTAGGGGGAGGGGGAGGGGCTAGCAAGAATTGGCGCAGTTACACACGATTGGCTCACTTAAAGGTACACATTTGCAGGATGGTATGTGCAAGTCAGGACTGCTAGGAGACCTGAGGGGCGGGTCAGCAGAACATTTGTTTCAGTCCCAGGAATGTTCCAACAATGGCCTGCCTGGGCGTGCCCAGGCCTGTCTCACTGTGCTCTCTGCCTCGGGCTTCCAAGCTTACAAACAACTATTTCTCTGGACATAAGTTGCATGAATCCCAGGCCTTAAATTTCATTTTAAATTTCATTTCCTTTCAGGGGAAGCCAAGGCAGCCAGAGTTTCATGTAGCTAATCACACCACAACCACAATCAGGAAACAAATGAATATTGTCACCCAGGTCTTTCCCTCCAGTTCATACAGTCCAGGATTTCTTGCATAAGGAATGGCATTATCTATAATTCAGATGTGTCTTCCCTTCCGGTAAGATGGCTCCCCACATAAAGGAGCGTGCCACCATGTTTGATGACCAGAGTTTGATCACTTGAAGTCACATGTAGAAGGAGAGAACTGACCCCCGACAAGTTATCATCTCGTAATCTCCATCCGTTTTCTGTGATTTTTCCCAACCCACCAAATAAATAGTCTAATAAAATGTTTCTAAAAAGAAAGGTATTTTTATATCAATTAACCCAATCAGGAGTACCATAGGCATGCCCAGAGTCCTATCTCCCAGGTAATTCTAGATTGTCAAATTGACAGTCAACTCTATCACTTACATGAAATATGAATCTGTATTTATAAATATCTGGATAATATGGATCCCATATGGAATCAGTATATACAACCTACAATGTGGGAAGGTCAGGGTAGGAGAATTCTATTTGTGAACACCCCACTCTATCCCAGCTAAGAGACACATAGAATTTTACTTTAGCTCCAGGTGGCCTATGTTTCCAGACCAAACGATACCTTGTGGTTGCTTGTTTAAGCTGCTTCTCTGGAATTGCCTTTGTTTTAAAAATTGGTTCTACAGACGTTCACTGAAACAAACAGCCTAAATTTATCATTGTCCTAAAAGAAGGGACTGGATTTTTTTTTTCTTTCTTTAAGTGCTGTACAAACAACACCTTTGGCATTCCAGCAAACAAGATTAGATAAGCAAAGTATCCCAGAGGAGTATCAATACCTCTTCTCCTAGTCACCCTGCTATAGCATGGGATTGAAATGATTAAATTCACAGCTTCAATAAACCGTGTGTAGATTACTTCTTGAAGGGAGCCACATAATAATACCTGGAGTATAAAAAGAGAAAATGAAGTTTAATTAAGTGTTGCCACTGTAACCATACTGAAAAATCACAATGAAAGAGAGACTAGGAAGACCGACCCATCAAGGATGTGGACAATGTTTGCCAAGTATAAAACAATGACTTTAAAAAGTAGGTTGTTTATCAATATACAATGTATGCTAAATATGATAATATATGCAATGCATAAGATTCTAACACAATGACGTACCTCTAGTAGATATGTGTTCCAAGGCTAACCCTCTGAGAAACTTACTTTAATTTCTTTAATTTATTGAAATATTTGTATTCTTAAGGAACTAAAGTGTTAGTATAGAACAGTTCAAAATTCACAACGATCTGGCATATGTATAAAAGTGAATAAATAGAAAGACCTTAAATACACTTAAGGGTTTAAATCCACTAGCAATATAAAATTGATGAGGTTAAGAACAAGAACTGAATTAAAATTTGCATATTCAGTGAGGACATTATTAATTAAGGAAAAAAATGAGATGTATGGGGGTGGGGTTTTCAACTAGATTTAAACCTAAATAATAGGACTTTCCCCAAAGATTTAGGGTTTAAATACAGTATTCTTGGGTTTATCTCAGTTTTCTGTCTAAAAGAACCATGTGAGCTATTATTCTTAACACCCAAGTGCTAAAAAATGGTATATCACCTATATGTGTATACATCAGTCCCTCCAGGTGCTATCTCTTTTGAGTCTTTCTGAACTCAGTATCTATCCAATGAATGCAAACCATGTAGCTTCTATTACTATGGAAACATGACATCCCCATACACACTGATGACATTTCAGATACTCAGACCAAGCCAAGGAGGTGACACAGTGCTGATGTCATCTGCCAGTAACTTAAATGAAAGAGTTAAAGCATGTAAACGGACTCTCCTTTACAAGACACTTGCAATTATATTAATCGTAGCAAACATTTCACATATAACATGTACTATGACCAGACCTTGTTCTCATCAACCACAGGCATCAACTCTTCTTACACAACTCTGTATGAAATCGACAGGAGCAGCACCCTCATTTGTGGGTGCCAATCAAGAAAATGAGGGGTTCAGGTCTTTTATAACTTCCCTAAAGTCTCCCGCTTCTAGGTGGTACAGCCTGGATTTGAAGGGGAAAATCTCCTTCTAGAGGCTAGCTGAGAGAATTAGGCACCAGTTTTGCAACGGGAACCTCTGACCATCACAGCCACCCACCTGTTAAAATGTGGCAATCATACTTCCACAGATGAGTGTATCAATATGAAGCCCAAGGATGCAAAGCCAGCCCTACCTAAATCCAGGGTCAGCAAACTTTCCATCCCATTCTGCTATAGGACACACAAGAACATAGGAAAACAGATCGGAGTATTTCCAGTTGAAGGAAAGAATGCACTATCTGGTCCTGGAACATACATCAGGTCTGCACTGGTGACCCACTGGGCTACCCTATGGATGACCGTACCCGTTGAAAACCCAAGGAATCCCCTTTTGAGTGGAGAACATGCCTTCTCCCAAATGTTAAAACAGATTATACACCTGATAGTTTTATGAATCTTCTAAATTTTAACTAAACCAGTGATGTATCCATTGATCATATTTAGCATTGTTTTTGTTTTGTTTTGCACTTTTTCTGTTTTGTTTTAAGAAACTTTTATAGCCCCACCTAGATTATATGACGATATTCTCTCTCTCTCTCTAGACATTAGGCACATTCAAGCATCCTAGTTGAGCCCTCGGCTTCTGAAGTCACAGGACAGTGAACACCAGTGAACACTAATGGAAATCAGGCATCACGTCACAGGGGGAAGAAATTATTTCTGATATCAATCAAAAGCTACAACAACATCAAAAAACCCTCTTCTCACATTCTATGCCATCACAACAGCTGCCTTTGACAAGTAAACATCAAGTAATCAAAACAAGCGTTAATTAGCACCAACTATTTACTATTCGTTGAGACAGGCCATCATCTGCTAATTATCAGACCAATAACAAAGTATTGATCACAATTTGTCAACCCAGGAGTAATTGAAACCAGGAAAAAAAGAAGAGTGGAATCCCTCAGTAAACAATAGACTTTTAGTTCAAAAACGCTTAATCAGCTCTTCCATTCTACCTCCCCGTCGATAAAAGCTTTTCATATCATTGTCTTTCTTTCAATTGTGATTTTTAAAAAAAAATCATGTGATTTGGTAGGAACATATTAAGCACATATATCATTTTGGCAGCCAATACCATGCCATGATGGAATTAAGAGAGTTAATGCCTTGCAGAAAGCACAGAATAGGTATGTCTTCCTACGTGCCTTACCTTGGAGTGATGCTAGTTAAGTTTCATTTTTCATCTGTTTGGAACCAGTTACAGAATATCTGTAACGGGATTTCTGGCTTTAATTATTTAGATGGTTATGTTCCTCTTCTACATGTTAATGTCCAATGTAGAGGCTCACCAACTTGTCATCTTCACAGAGAGAAGCAAAAACCCGCCATTGCTATTGTCTGGCTGCCTTTGTGAATGTAGGGCAGTAGCTCTTAACGTTCCTCATGTAGTGACCACCAGCCATAAAGTTATTTCATTGCCTTTTTATAACCGTAATTTTCTACTGTTATGAATCACAATGTGAATGCCTGATGTGTAGGACTTATGATATATACCCCAGTGAAAGGGTCATTCTATACCAAAGGGGTTATGACCCACAGGCTGAGAACCACTGAAGGTCTGCTTGGGAACTAAATGGGGAAAAGAAAATCAGTCCTACTGGAATCTAAAGCAGTCCTTTCCATGTCACTTCTTCAGTGAACATTTTTCAAAGACAAAATCCTAAGAATTTTTGCCAGCTGGGTGGTAGTGGCACATGCTTTTAAGAGGCAGAGGTAGGTGTACCTCTGAGTTCAAGGACAGCCTGGTCTAAAGAGAAACCCTTTTTTGAGAAACCAATAATAATAGTAATAATAATAATAATTTATATAAATAATAATTATTGAACTTATTTATAAAAGTTAAATAAAGGTGCTATGCTAAAGACTGCATTGAAAGAATGAGAACATGTCTAAGATATAAGACATAAGGAAATTCTCACTGACCCTATGGGTCATCCCTATGTTTATCTCAGAAGGAGAGCAGAACCATCTTAGCTACACTGTATGATTAACATGTCCACCTTTACCAGACTTCTGACACTTTCCATTTAAATGGTGAAAACAGCATGGATAAGTTCAAATGCCAAGGCACTAGAGTCTGGCTCAATTCTCTCAGTTAATATTGTCCAAAGGAACACCCCCCACACACACACACATACACATTCAGTGGAGGTGAGCAAACTGTAAAAATCTTAACAGCTCACCAGAGAGCTGGTCCTCAAAGGCTTTTCCATAATAACTATTTGTGCCTATTTTCTGCCTGAAGAATTTCCATAATTTTAAGTCCTAGAGAAACATGACTCGTAACGGGAGTGGAGACAGAACATGAACCCTAGCGAGCCTTGGATAGTGGAGGAGCTCGCTCAATCATTGCAGTAGTTATCGGAGTCCTACCAAGGAGACCTGGCTGGCTAAGTGGATTAGCCTGTGACTCTCTACCCATGAGACTGTTCTTGGATTCAAATCCTGACTGGAGTGACTGAAAAATCATTCTGACCACTGATGTGTGAAATGGCAAGGTGAACTGAGAATGGGCATCCAAGGCGGGTCATTACAGTGCCGAATTCCCCAAATGCACACACTCTACACAAGAGTCACACAAAACCCATGGCTCTGGGCAAAAAGAACAGGTAACGACACAAAAAACGAATAACGATGATTGAAAAATTACACACATACCTAATCCAGGTAAACCATCACTAGGCAGATACCCCAGTTTTAAAAACAATGCTGTGCAAGCATGAGATCCCCAGCACCCACAAGATAGATGAGTATGGGGGTACCCCTAGAGCTGGTGCAAGGGAGAAGTCAGGCAGATCCCAAGATCTTGCTGGCTACTCAGTCTAGCCAAAATGTCAAAAGGATAAGACAATGAGCAGCAAGGGGACACAGCTGAGGCTGGCATTTGACCTCCACACACACGTTGCATGTGTACACATACATGGGCAAACTCATACACACACACACACATGCACACACCATAAACACACACACACACACACACACACACACACACACACACACACACATACAGTCCTTGGCTTAGTCACTGACATTCTTTTAGCCTCTATGGTATTATAATGTCTTTATCGAAATGTACTCAATCCAAGAAAATTAACAATTTGTTAAAATTCTTAAACACAAGATATTTTCTTTTCTTTTTCTTTCTTTCTTTTTTCTTCTGAGTGCATTCACTTTGACTATAAAGGAAACAAAACCTAGAAACGTTAGAATAGAAACAGCCTCATAGATCTAGCCATGAAAGAGATGCAGCTAGCAGACATGAGGAAATTCACAAAAGCACCCACGAAACACTATGGCCCTCTATAATAAATGAAAGAGTTTACAGGGCTGGCCTATTTCAAGAAAAACACCCTGTTAAATTACACATTACAGCCAGCTCTGTTTTCATTTAAAGTGAATAATTCATTTGTACCTTAAATTTCATCTCTATATCTGATTTAAAACACTGCTTCCAACAACAGGTGCATATCCATATAAATGACTTTGCTGATTCTGTGGAGAAAGGCTGATTGCAAGCAGAGGGGAGGGGAAGGTACTTTGCTTTTTATGTCAGACCCAGAACTCTCCTAGCAAGCTTCCCCAAACAAATACATCTGCAAAAAAAAAAAAAAAAAAAAAAAAATTATGATCCTGGGAAAAAGAAGACCTATTCTACCAGAAATAAATCTGAAATAATATCATATTC
>NC_034610.1:33792112-33811852 GCF_900095145.1 Mus pahari
CTCTCTCTCTCTCTCTCTCTCTCTCTCTCTCTCTCTCTCTCTCTCTCTCTCTCTCCAATTAGTTTTCTGCAACCATCCTTATTAAAACTCAAAGTCACCAGGCTCCACCCATCGCTCGCACCAAGGATGAATTTAGAGTTCTCAGTTCATTGATGTGGTACTACATTTGAGGTCCCCTCCCCTGGCCTCCCCTGTGGCAGGTGGCCATGTTCGCTGCCACAGCTTTCTTCTGTCAGGTTTTTTTTTTTTTTTTGCTTTGGGTCTGTTTCTTCTGGCATTAGACTATCTGATGTGAGCTCTTAGATCTCATCTCTTTCCCATCTCTGTGTGTCCTGTGTGGAAAATTCTGTTCCCATATCATTCACATGAAAGTTATCACCCTGACAGCTTCTCTATAGTCCAAAGCTAAGCTAGCCAACGCGGCATGGCTCGAACAGTGCCTCTAACACATCTATACACGAGCCTTGGAAACCATACGCTCTGCAGTGGCTCAGAGATAAACCCGAGGGAATCCTGATTCTTACCACTGGGCCCCACCTTAAAAATGTATCTAGAATTTAAGCATCCAGATCATGCTTTACCAGAGGAGGCCATTTCCGGTTCTTAGGTCACTTCAGAGTCCCCTTGCTTCTCTCTCTACTTTCAGTCTGTCCCTCTTGATGTATTCCAAGCACATCTGCCACGAGTCAAAGAATCTTACGCCCAGAATCCTCTTCCAGGTATGTTCAAACTTCTGATATTGTGATGACTCACAACAAGACTGGTGTTTCATAAAAAGGACACAGAAAAAAAGGCCAAGTGGGGACACCAAATGGGGTGCCATATGCAAACAAACGGGACAAGCCTCAGAAGAAAGCAGATGTCCTGACATCTTTAGTCCAGACTCGAAGCCACAAGGACTGAGAAAATAAATGAGTCATTTGGTCGATCTAATCTACAAAGCGATGGCTAAGAATCACACAATTTAATTTAAAAAAAAAATGAAGAAAATAACCCCATGTGGTGTTTTAAGTGAGTCAGTCTTTTTGTGTTGGGCCACATCTGCAGTTGTTCTGGGCCGTGTGTGATCTGTGGGTCATAGATTGGACAAACCTTCTTGCTTGGAAAAGCCAATGCTCTTGTTGGCCTGCGTTGGAGACCCTATCCTGGTGTTTTCTTCTCTCTCTAACCCACTCTGACCTGTTCAGGCTGGTTTCTTTCCTAGTCCCTCATATCTGGTAACTCACTGCTGCCCCGTTTGGTATGCTGGCTCCCTAGCTGCCCACACAGTTCTGCTTCACTTCCAGATCCTGCAGTGGACTCTGTCTCCGAGTGTCTTCTCTACTATGAAACTCCATACCTTTCCACAGTCGGCCTGTGTTTTATTCTCCAACAGATTCTACAGTAGCAAAGTCAGAGGGTTCGGTCCTGAATCTGAACTGACTTACACCTTCCCAAGATTCACATGCTGATGATCTAACTGCCTGCCTCTGGAGCTGTTTTAGTCAGTGGACTTTTAAAGGGACGGGTAAGGTCAAACGATACACCAAAGGAGTATCCTTAAGCCCAAAAAGACTAGTGTCTCATAGGGAGGAGGAGGACGCAGAAGGAATGCAGAGAATGGGATGCCATATGTAATCAAATGAGAGAGTCCTCTGAGAAGTTAGTTCCCTGGGCCCTTCAGAATACTCCCTGGGATGGTGAAGATATAAATGTCAATGTTCCAGACTCCCCCATCAGTGACGCTTTGTTATCCCAACCCTAGCAGACTGTGACAACCTTCTGTAATCATTATTTTAAGGAACATTCTCTTGTACTTATTTCTAAACAAGGGCTGGATTCAGTGCCCTATCCCATCCCTCCATCTGAATGCGCAATTCATTTTCTTTGTATCTAGCACTCAGGATGATTGACTAGTTATCCCCAGTTTGGGGATAATAGTGTGGTTTGCTATGCATGCTCAGAATAATTAACTCCTTCATGGTGCAAGTGATGGCTGAGCTAACTCCACCACTGAATCTTTGTATGCTGAGTAGAATATTTGTACAGAGGAGCAGCCCCTACTCTGCTACCTGACTCCCCATTGATGTAGCTCAGACAGAAAAAATGGATACATGTACATACATAAACGTGCACAGCCCATGAACACATGCATTCCCTTCTGAGTTGGAGAAATGCTGCTCTTTCCTTATGTGAAGGGACAGCTGGAGACAGAAAGTCTTAGGTTGAAACTACAAAGTCTAAGTGAAATTTTATATATATATATATATATATATAGATAGATAGATAGATAGATAGATAGATAGAGATAGAGATAGAGATAGAGATAGAGATAGAGATAGAGATAGAGATAGAGATAGAGATAGAGATAGAGATAGAGAGAAGTTAGTAGTTTGGGAAATTGTGAATGCCCAGTGATAAAATAGTGGAGTTCTTATGTAGTGACCACAGGGAGCCATGTGTTGGCTAAGCACCCAACCGTCTATTGGAATCCTTGCTATGACGGCCCAGGGTTGGAGGCTAACGCTAGGGAGGCAGTAGGTGAGGGATGTGTGTAAAGAAACAGAAGATTTCCACAGAATACTGTAAACATTCAATTTCAGTATACAAGGCCAGTCATGCCTATACCAGATGCAAGAAGGAAGAACGTGGGGCTCAAGGTCAGGGGCCAAGGAAACTCGTCAGCCTTCTCTGAAATGGATTGCAGATAGGTCTCCATGAGCTGCAGGTTACACAAAGACCAAAAGGAAAAAGGAAAAAGGAAAGGAAAGGAAAGGAAAGGAAAGGAAAGGAAAGGAAAGGAAAGGAAAGGAAAGGAAAGGAAAGGAAAGGAAAGGAAAGAGTCTAAAATTACTTTTATTGGGTTATTATAAGGAATGAAATAATAAACCAGATATGAAATGGGTGGCACCAAGGAAAGACATAAACTGGGCACTTATATGACGATAGATTTTCTGCTGTTCCTTCGGTAGTCCATCTAAGAGATTGTTGCTACATGGCTGGAAGCTGGGAAGAAACAGGGAGGGTGGTGCTCGGGAGACAGAAGGTGTTTACTTCCGGTTATTTTCCATTTGTGAAAAGTCTTTTCAAAGCAGAAACCACATTCTATTTCTTTATTTCTGATAGGTTCTGGCAAATACTTCTTTCCTCCTATATGTTGAGAAGTTGTAAATCTCACACATATTACATACTAATGTACAGAGAAAAGAGGGCCTTTACATTTTCTGCAGCCAATGCATTTCCTCCCTAGCTCCACCCCATGAATCAACAGTGTAAAGACATTTTACATTTGCATCCAGCTAAAAGCTTAGTCTGATTAGATTTCAGGTAGTGCAGAGTCCCTTAACAAAAGGGAGAAAAAAAGCTAATTGTGGTTGTTCACAGCATTTTCTTTCTTTTTCTGCCTTTCCTTCTCTCTAAATCAGCATGCACGTATATGCCTGTGGTCAGGATAAAGACACTGAGGATCCAGGAGACAGTAAGGCCTCCCTTGCTCTTCCCCATTCCTCCCACAGGCCGTTCTGCTCAGGAACCACCAAGATGGCTGCTCTTCATTCCCAAACACCTAGGGATGGATTTATATCTTCTGAGCTGTCAGCTTGGTTCACTTCTACTTTATGCATTTGGATAATGGATATCATAACAGTTTAACCTCCCCTGAGCCTTTGAAACTGGAAGAGAAGTAATAATCTCCACCAACTGGTTAATAGTGTGCCCATTATTAAATTCTAGATACCTATAGTCACTGGGCAATGCAAAAGCTCCATTTAAATTCATGTTAAACTTGCTGTGTCATTTATCATGAAGCTTTGGCAATGATTTATCAATGGGACAAAGAAGACAAACCTTGAAAGAAAACTAAATAGACTGGTGTCAGGTTGTATCTATCAGTAAAAATATGGCAGGTTTGGAAGGCTCTGATAGGAGATGTGTATATATTATAACAAGATGTTCTGGGAGGAATGTAGATTAAGTCAGTTCTTTTCTTGAGGCAGGGCTATATGCATGTTTGTCTGAAATTAGCAATAAACTTTAAATCACCAAACTCTAAGGTTTGGGTTTGACATTTATAGGATATGGGAAGTCTTTAAGAAACGCTTTATTTCTAAGTCAATATCTTGCTTGGTAGTTTCATCTTTTGAAGATGAAAATCGATTTTTCTCAGTGCTGCAAATAGCCTCATCCCATCCCCCATTGCTACTAAGATCCTGGCACACAGGGAGGACAATTTGGGGAGCCTAGACCATGACAGCAGCAGCTTCATACCATTCCACTCAGGAGAAGAGGGTTGGGTGACTATCTCAATGCTGTGTATTTCATAGTAATTTTCTGCTCTTTATTAGTGACAAAAAAAGAGAGTTCAACAGTACTCCTGTCATAAAGCATCATAAGCATATACCTTAATTTTATTTCAGGCGACAGTACCAAGGATTGGCTCAGATATGTCTTCAAAATAGTCCCATATGTTATTATGTTCAGGTCTTTTCTCCACAAGGACAGGATTAATCCCTGATCAGTGCTTAAAATATTCTGTACTTAATGACTCCCGAAAATAAGGCAAGAAAGTACAAAGTATTTTGACTGTCTCACTCTTGGAGGAACTATGGAGATATGTTGAAGAAAATGGTTCAAGTGGATGAATATGTAGGTTCACCTTTCAAAGGCCTCACCTTAGTGACTTTCTTCCACTACTTAGGAGTTGCCTCTCAAAGTCTCCAAAATATCACCAGATGCTATAGACTAAATATTCAAAACCTAAGCCTGTGGGAACACTTCATTCTGTAACCATCATGGGCACAGATAGACAAACAGTTCTTCCCTTGAGGGTTTTGTCCTAGAATGAGAAAGAAGCATATATTTTATGGTATATTCTTTAAAACTATATACTTATTTTTAATTTATTTTTATTTGTATGTCTATGAATGAATGTTGTGTGTGTGTGTGTGTGTGTGTGTGTGTGTGTGTGTACCAACAAAAGCCAGAAGATAGCACCAGATCCCCTGGAACAGGAATTACAAGTGGTTGTGAGCTGCCCAGGGTGCTGGAAAGTCAGGTCTGCTCAAAGAGAAGCAAGTACTCTTAACCACTGAGCCATCTCTCCAGCACAAATATTATCATTGTTAAAGACTAGGTATGGGCAAGTGTGACAGTTTAGAACAACTGGGAGCTCTAAACATGAAGAAGGCACACACCTACAGCATAATTATGCTCAAGATTGAAATAATAAAAAATCAGGGCAATAGCACACTGGTGTGTCAGTGATGGACCTTTAGGACAACGTGAAACTCTTCCGCCTTTCCTGAGGCTCCTTTGCCTAGAGCAGAAGACAAGCAGCTAAGGGGAAGGAGAGCATGTTCTCCTCATGTGGCAGAATAAAAGAGTAGGTGTCTATGAGGGAAGGGTGGAGACAAAAGCCCTTTGTCCTGAACAGAGGGAGGAAAAACTCATGAGCCCCAAATCCTGCAAAGAGACCAAGAATATATATGGCATTGCTTGAAAGAGGATTGGAAGCGCTTATCTGCTCAAGGTTTGCTCACAATGTCAAGGGAAGGAAGAAAAGAATGAGAATGTTGAGAACCTCTGCTTGCTGGGGTCTGGAAAGATGCTCAGCAGTTAAGAGCACTAGCTGTTAACTTCCAGAGGACTCAGGTTCGATTCCTCCTAGCACCCATATGGCAGCTCACAGCTGGGGATCTGACAACTTTTCTGGCCTTTGCAGGTACCAGGCTCGCATGTGATGCACAGACATGTATACATAATAAAATCATTTTTTAAAAGAGAGAGAGAGAGAGAGAGAGAGAGAGAGAGAGAGAGAGAGAGAGAGAGAGAGAGAGAGAGAGATGGATCGTGAGGACTGGGAACTCTCCAGTGGAGTGACCAGCTTCTATGGTTTGAATATAGAAAGTCCCACATAAGCTTATGGAGTATTCTAGTATCTTTGAGGGGAGATATGACATGTAAGTACTGGCCTTTCAGAGACACAGCCTACCCTAACTCCAACTCAAGGTCTCTGGTTTTGGTCTGACACCACAGAGTGACCAACACAGGTTCACAGTGTCATAGACAGCTCTACTGAGTCCACCATTCCTTCCTTACCATGATGGAACTGTACCTTCTACCCATAAGCCAATATAAATGTCTCCCCTAGTTGGCTTCCATCTCTAGTTTGACACATCTGTGAGAAAGGTAACTAATATAAGCCTGGGCATAATAATGAGCAACAGCAATCAACTTGTAGAAATTTTTATAGAGAATTATTTAGAATAATTTGCTATTATGATGAATCTGTCTTTGTGATGCGTGTGTATGAGTGAAGACATGTGCATGCCTTGGCACCGGTGTGCAGATCAGAGGAAAAACTTTTAGGAGTTGCCTCTCCCTTCCTACTCCATGGGTTTTGAGGATCTGACTCAGGCTGTCAGGCTTGTGTGGCAATTACTTTAACCCATACTGAGGTACCTCACTGCCCCAGAAATATACTTCTAGCTTAAGGATAAGAAGAAAACAAGTGTGTAGGTGCTGCTAAAATCGCAAGATAGAATAAGACCAGTAAGAGGCACCTTTTAGCATCACAGATCAATATGAAGTGCAGGGCAAGAACAGCCGATCATTGGAAGAGTTAAACTAGAAAAGTACCCCAACCCAGCCCAACAACAGGCTAGAATGACTCAACTACCTACCTAACCTATACCTACAACCCAACAAACAATACCCATGGTCATTTCTGTTTGTTAAATCCCAGTTAATACAGTGTTTTCTATTCTTTCATACACCATGTCTGACACTCAATCAGAAATAACGAGGCATGTACAAAAGCATGCAAAGCTATTCCTAAAGAAGTCTGAGTCTCTTATGTTTCTCAGAAGGAAGACCAACTGTTGTATAATAGCTAAAGTGGACGATCATGAAGAATTACATTAGAGATATTTGGATGTGTAATAGCAGTTTTGTATAAGTAGAATAAGAAATCGTTTCTGTCTGGGTGGGGAGCATTGTGGGAAGCAAATGAAAGCTGTTAAGCCAGAGGCTGAGAAGGAGCGGAACAAGCATTGTGGTAGAGGAACTGCTGGTACAAAGGCATGAATAGATGAAAAAGGCGCAAAATATTGACAAATTTACAGTCAAGCCGATAGAGCCTAGGGGGAAGAACGGCTCTCTCATTGTTTGGTCCTTTTCCCATGATATCCTTGAATGTGCATCAGTATATAACGCTAATTATTCTCATGTAAAAGGAGAGACATCGACTACATGCTGGAGGCAAATTGACTCATTACTGCCACTGCCCCTGGAAGAGTGTCTTCTCAGAAGCATGGCAATCAGTCAGAAGCAAGTATTGGCAAGCTCCTGCTTTCAGGGTACTGTGCCCGCTGACAGGCACTTTAAAAGAAACTCCTGATACAAAAGCAAGTATCACACATCCCGGAGAGGATATCGGCCTAAATTTCCTCACATGTCTCCATTGACAGGAAATTGGAGGAAACACGTTTTCATGTTTTTCATGTTTTGTTTTTTTCTATACAGAAAAGCTGAATTGTAAAATCTAAGACTTTTAACAGTTCTTGATGATAATCAGTTTTTGTATTCGAACTACACCATAAATACTTACCTATGTGTTCTAAAACTTTTGGAAGTCATCCAAAATGAAGCTGGATGACAAGAACTTTGACATATACCAAGTATGCTGAGAAAACCTGCAATCCTGTCAAACTTCCCACAGGATTAAATTCATTTCCATTATGGAAGGAATGCTTCTTCTGTATGTGGTTGGCAGAGTGTATTTATTAAGCTCCATTGAGGACCATGGAAGAAGGGGTGAATATGCATAACTATCTTTACTTTCCTGCCTATGTTTTTTAGGAGGTCATCTCCATTTGCGTTGTCTCAGCACACAGTAAGGTTGAATGTGGAGGTTCCGCTGTGGGGGGATCTGTTGAAATTACCCTCAGGACTCATGAACCTTACTTAGATGGGGCATGACAAGACACTTCAGATAATCTATTGCTCTCTTGAATATGGCTGCTATCAAACTCCTGAAGAATTAATCTCTGGTGTCATTAGTTGAGCATCTTCATCTGCTGAATACTGCTAACCAAGATGAACTGCCTCATTCATCAGAGATTCAAAAGCAGCAGTACTGCGTGACCATGCTCAAAAACTGCACCAAAACACACCTTTCTTCCCTTATAATGGATCAGCTCAGATACTCTGTCATAATAACAAAATGCTGATGAAGACAAACTCAGTAAACATCAGGGGTTCCTTAACCCTGAAAAAGAAAATTCCCAGCAGGTCCTAGTGGCAGATAGCCATTCAGAGACATCCCAGAGGGACACACTTTGGCAGCCTTTCTGTTCTTTCTCCTAAGTTTCCTGCATCCAACCCAGCACACCACAAAACCACAAAAGTCATTTCTTTGACTGTGAGGGAGCCTTCAGTTTTCAAGCGTGGCTTCAGCGGTGTTCCACGCACACACACTCGGCGGGGGATGTGTGCATCTTCTCTTCAATGCTCAGCTCAGTAGACAATAAATAAGCCACTCCAGCAAATTACCTCTTCCCATGTACAAAACGATACCCTGGTGCCCTCTAAGACTTCATCTCCATCACTGTAAAAATTAATTCACCTCATAGAGTAAGCTATCTACTTCTTGAGAGTAATTTTGTTATAGGATCAAAGCCAGCATGCTTCTAAAAGGAGAAATGCCTCCTGAGAGCCAGCTCATGACCATAAATCTCAGCGTAAGATGTTCTTTGCTTTTACCCAGGATGCTATTGAGGAGGTGACAGATGCCCCAATATTTACTAAAAAGAAAATAGCGTAAATATCGAAAGACTCTTGGTATGATCCTCTCATTAAGATGAGTTATAAGTATTGATAGGAGCTATCGAGAAGGCTTCAAACTAGGGGCTCCGAAGTGAAAGCCCAGCTTTGGGGAGCTGACCACCTGAGCTACGCTAGAGGCCTCGTGAAGTTGCTCCACGGAAACCCTACATTCAAAAGGCAAAGGCCACTCAGAAGATGCAAGGTATGCCAATAGTCTACCTGTGCTTTAGCTAAATATAATGACCATGGAATTCTACTGTGCATTTTAATAACTGGTATTTAAAGCATCGTTCTTATGGTTTGCAGACTCTAATCAGATGAGAATTGTTTTCTTCAAATAGTGTTCTTGCTGTTCCTTAATGCCCATTGGATTTTTATAGGAAAATGTTTCATTGTCCTCATCAAATATATGTCTTAGCTTAAAAAGGTAGCTGCTGTAGACCTCGGGGTGAGCCCCTGGTGTTTACATAAATAGGGCTTTCGATTGGTAAGCAATTAGCCATCCCTGACATTTGACACTGTTACGAATGCCATCAGAGGATCTAATTAAGTGTACTTATGCACATGACACTCCATGATGCAAGGGACTCAAACACACACACATTTCCTGCTTCCTGTCTGCTGCAAAACCAATACTAGGGCAGAAATTCATTACGCCCTCATTATGAATTCAGTAATGATTCCCTTTGAAGAATGCAAACCACTGGTTTCCCAAGATATTTATTTTGGCATCCTTAGCCTTTTCTTTATGCTCTGCAATATTTTCTGCATCCTCAATCAAATGAGTCAGGTCTGACATGGCCACTAGTTTGCAGTGATTAACAAAAATAGGCCAGTGGATTTGGTTAGGGCTGATTTCTATTCAGCCTTAGAGTGTGGGACATATTGGGTAATGAACAAGAGCTAAGAGTTTGCTCAGCTTGATTTCATCAAGATGGTGGCAAATACACAGAGTGGTGTCAGACTAGTCACCTCCCCATCCCATCATGGCTGGAAATAGGGAGGGGACAAAAATCACAGATGTAAGTCTGCAGGGGTGGTTTGTGCGCGTGCATGTGTGTGTGTGTGTGTGTGTGTGTGTGTGTGTGTGTGTATGTGTGTGTGTCTGTCTGTACTTCCATGTGTCCTGTCTGAGATATCTTTGAGGCCTGCTTTCTACACCTGAAGTTAGGGGGCAGTAATTCCTGCTTCTGAGAGTTGTCAGGGAAACCCGGTGAAAGACAAAGGCCAGATGAATAGTGAGGATGTCCAGTCCCTTCTTGTCACATCTCTCTCCTCTTTTCAGTACTTTCCAATGTTTCTCTTTCTACCTCTTTCCCTTTTCTTTTCTCTCTTCTTCCTCTCCCTCTTCTTCCTCTTTTCTTCTTTTCCTTCCTCTCATTACTCATATTTTCATATTTTAGACACTAATTAGGTATCCCACATGTGTCTGTCTGTCCGTCTGTCTGTCTATCCCTTCTCTACCTTCCCTAGCTGGTCCTACACACCCTTTCTACCTAGAAACTGCTTACTGACCACTAAAAGGAATACTTCCTACAATAATAAGTTTGGGGGTGGGTAACTAGTGTGGTCGAGAAACTATTTAGAAGGAGCACAGAATCAATTCCCAGAGCAGGAAGAGCCTCGGTTGAGTTGATAGAAAGCAAGAAGTAACTATCTAAAGGATAATGCAGGGATGGGGGAGCTCGTGTATGGCCTCACATGAAAGTCTTCCAAGGCGCAGGAAAGCCTGGCACATAGCATTTTTATCTGCTTGGAGGAAGGGCAGGGAGAGACTGAAGCAAATGGATTTGGAGGTAGATGGAGGACAGACCTTGAAGTCCTTTGAAGATTTGGTAAGAAGGTTTAAACTTTATCTGAAGGTCGATCAGGGGTAACCATAGTGTTCGAAGCAGAAAAGAAGCTGATAGAATTCAATTTAGGAAGGTGGGGGTAGGAATTTTTCAAAATGGTAAAACCATTTATGAGGCCTTTGAAGTTCTACAGGGAAGGAATCATGGTGGCTAGACTCAGAATCCTTAAAAGTTTTATTATCTCTTCTTAAACCTGAGAACAACCCTGCGAACTTCTGGAAGTTTCTGGCTAATCATCTAGACTTACCCTCGTTTTTCATGTTGGGTGTTAACATTTTATAAGCAAAAGTACCAGCTGTAAACACACACGCACACACACACACACACACACACACACACACACACACACACACACAATTTGTATTATATATAACATATAATGTATAATTATATAGCACACATACACACATACATAAAATATAATGTTAATAATTGTTACACAAAATCACTTCTCTACACGTAAGAATTGCCCCTATTTCTTCTACAATTAATTTTATTATTAATTTATTGCTGTTTGCATGTTTTTTTTTATTGCTATTACTTTTGAGATGTCTCATGTATCTAAGAATTGTCTCAAACTCACCATGTAGATGAGGCTGTCCTTGAACTCTAGATCTTCCTCCCCAGTGGCATACACCATCACATCAGGCTGGCCCTATGATTTGGAAAGTCTAGGAGTGTTTAATAAATATGCCCCCTTTAAAGCAAGTGAAGTGCAGGTAGTTAGTGAACTCCAAGGTCCAATATGAAAAAGTTTGCCAACTCTGACATTTTAGTAAGAAATTCGGGCATTCTAAAAGATTCTTTTACATATATATATATATATATATATATATATATATATATATATATATATATATATATATATATATATATATATATATATATATATGGTAGTTTGAGTGAGAATGGAGTGCCTTTATGTTTGAATATTGGGTCCCTTGATGGTAGAACTCTTTTGGGGCAGACAAGGAGACAGAACCACCCTGGAGCAGATACACCACAAGGGACTTGAGACTTCAAAAACTTCCTACCATCCCCAGTGAGCTCTCTACCTCCTGTTTGTGGCTTATGATGTGAGCTCTCAGGGGCTGCTCCAGTGGCCTCCTGCCTCCTGCCTGCTGCCTGCTGCCTGCTACCTCCACTCCACCATCACAAATTCTAACCCTCTGAAACTGGAAGCCCAATTAAACAGTTCTTTCTATAAGTTGTTTTAGTCATGTTATCATATCACAGTTAACAGAAAAGTAAGAAGAGATCTTACAAAGGAAAGAATTCTCTAACATTAAAAGTGGTTGTATTGAAACACAATGCGGAGAGAGGGTACCTGGCTGGCCCATGCCAAGGTGGGCCCCTGAGAAATTACTCCACGAAACAGATGCAGTATAAAGAGGGTTTACTGGGGAGAAGGGAGAGAGGCAGACAAGTAGACATGAAGACAGGCAGGCAGAGAGAGAGATGGGGTAGAGTCATGAGAGAAGAGAAGAGGGCAAGAGAGGCTGTGAGGAAGAGAGAGAGAGTTGGGGTGGTGGGCAGTATTTCTATACACAGCCCACACCTGGTGAACCGGCACCTGGCAATGGCTATGGCTGCGGATGTAATCTTTGCTAGGTCCCTGGAAGGAGCCTAATGGAATGGCCGGTAAGGTACCAGTGGTACCTCAGCATAGAGAGCTGATGTTTAGAAACAGACTCCGGGCACACAATCACAGTCCCAACTGATTTTTTTTTTTCAAGAAAGGGACAAGTGAGTAGCAAGGAACATCAATTCGACACTGACTTCATGATCTCTTATTCAGAAAGCAGTGAAGTGTGGTGCTAATGCCGTGAAACCGGAGGCTTGTGGGCACTACTACTTAGGGTGTTCTAAGCCAAGAATTCAGTATGCAGAGCCCCTGTTAGCTATATGCTTCCATGTCTGAAATCCTCCTGTGAGGCTCATTTATCACCCTAAAGGGATGGTTACAAAAGGAAACAGTTGTTCCAGCGTGGGGCTTCAACAAGAGGAAACATCAGTGTATGGTCTTCATTTTCTGTCCACAATTCCTCTTTTTATAAAGACACCTATCACATTGGTTTAGGACAGACTCTGTGGATTTCTCTTTGTGCTCTCTGTAAAGACACTGGTTCAAAGCAATCAAATACTGAGGTGTTAGAAATCAGAACTTCAACATGTGAACTGGGGAGAGGGAATAAGTCATGTTAGCACATACCATATTGTAATTTCTCTTTACAGGGGTTTGGGGGGCTCAAGGCTAGAAAGAGTGTAAGTTGTGAAGTGCCTACCCTCATGAATCTTTGTGATTTGAAAGATCCCTTACTCACCACCTTAAATTGCTCTCCAGCCCTGACCTCCTCTATCCCATACACCATCCTTCATTCCCTTAGTCAACGAATAAGGATCAGCTGACAAACACTAGAAATGTTTTTGCACCAGAGACAGAGAGAAGCAGAAAGCCGGCACACCGAGGGCTTTTGTTTGGTATCTCCGCAACCATGGGATTATAATCAGATTCTCAGACACAGAGCACAAGACAACTTGACAATGAATGCCAAAAGCTTTCAATTAATGCTGGGAAACACCAATGCAAACAAGTTCAAAAGACAAAAGATAAACTTTGAATGACTGTCTCCATTAACTAGATAATGAGAGGTTTTACAATTAAACACTTGCAAGGAGATAAGAGGTGCAGGAAGGAAGTGGAGGGCGTCTTGAATTTAGATCAGGCTGGCCTCATGTGCAGGAAATCTGCAGGGAACTTCCTGTTATTGCAGAATGGCTATGGGAGGAGTTTTGGGAGACTTGGGGCACAGCTCAGTAATTAGCAAGTCATTATTTCAGATCACCATGGCTTTTAGGCTTTTACATATTTTGGCCACCTCCACTTTCAGCAGCACACGACAAACACGGTTTCTATAAACAAAATGTGTAGACACTCCAGAGACGGCAGCTTAAAGAAACAATCAGAAAAAAAAGATAGGATCAAAGTGTGTGTGTGTGTGTGTTTGGGGGGGGGGGATCAGAATAAATTTGCATTCCAGGGACTGAGTAGATCTGGTAAGGAAGCTAAGAAGATGTAGAGACATTTCTTTTGGTTTAAATCGCACCTTATTCAAATATAAGCATTTGGATGTTCAAATAAAATTGTATATTCAAACGTCTTTTTAATTACTGAAGGGATAAAGTCCAGAATCAACTCCTTTGAAAGTTCAGTTCTGTATGAAATGCCAAAAGTAACTAAAGAGGCATATTATCAAGTTTTCCAATAGTGTAAAAGAAAGTCAGAAAACGCAAGGAAATCAGAAAAAAAAGTGTTATATTTTTATGATATACAAATCCCAGAAAACAGCCGTTGAAGGCAATCGTAGGCATTTGCAGATGCATGATACAGAGTATCATTCTGTCTGTCATCATTACAACTTCTGTCCTCAAAGGACCCATTAGCTACAGCTATCCAAGAGAACTTGCCTCCAACTGACCTTTGTATAAAACTAAGTATAGAACATTCATTCATATTTACAGTAGAAAAGTTTCCATTAAAAGTAAACAAACCACACACACACATCCCAGCCACAGTAAGGAAATGTGAAAAGCCAACAGTCTTAGTCCTGTGGTGGAGATGGCGCCTAAGCTATGAGTCCCAAAGGAAAGGTTGCCATTCAGTATTATCCTGAAGATTCACTGACCTCAGACTCTCCAATTAAAGCTTCTGGTGTTAGAGATGATAAATTTAAAACTTTTTTGTTTCTTTCATCTCCTTTTGAGAAGGCTAGGCTGAATTCATGAGAGGCTTTAAACTGGCAGTTCAGGAAACGAGGTCTAAATCTCTGTTTCCCAAAACTGGGCAAGTCCAGGCCACCTTGCCACATGGCCTCAGGCAAGGATTTTGGGTCAGCAGCAGTTTCCAGACCTCCCCAGCAACAGTTTCTAGCCCCCATGCCCTGGTAATGGAATGTCCCTAGAGATAGATCAAGATACCCCAGAATCCCCTAATGTGCTTTAAATCTCGCCTGTGGGCTCACTTGGTTGTCTCTCTATCTTGGTAATGGGAGACCCAGCATGCTGGACTTCTGCAGAACAAAACACTCTTTGCATTCACATACTACTGGAGTCTGGGGGATCATTCTTTAGAAAATCATAGACTGTTACACTTTCTCACATAAGGGTTTGTTCAAAGTTTTAATGATTAATATTGACTGCCAACTTGATTGGATCTGGGATCAACTAAAAGACAGTGCCCCCTGCTTCTTAGTGAAGCTCTCTCTCTCTCTCTCTCTCTCTCTCTCTCTCTCTCTCTTTCTCTCTCCTCTCTCTCTCTCTCTCTTTCATTCTCCGAGTGGACAAAACCTTCTGGTGGCAAAAACAGACACAAAGAACCAGGCTGATTTTTGCATATCTGTCTGCCTTTGCCTCCTGCTAGTCAGTGCATCTACCCTTTGGTTGGTGCTGTTGCTCTTATCTTTTGTTTAGTATCAGCCTTCCAGTGCAGACCGAAGATTATTAGCTCTCCAAGAATCTTGCAGAACTCCATTGCCTGACAGAGACTGGCCCTCCGTTTTTCCAACATAATAGAGTCATTGATGGACTACTGTAAGACCCAGAAAGGAGGAACTCCCTCTGGTCCGGAACCCTCTTGGGTCCCCAGAAATTCGAAATACACCTTGCTGTAAATCACATGAGGTACTTTATTTAACGAGGCCCCGGGCCGACTCATATCTCACGCAGGAGACAGAGGAAGTCGACCCCCGTCCCTCAGAAGTAAGGGGTTTTTGTAGGGTTAGGGTTGGGGGGGCGGGGAGAGTTGGTGCAGCCACAAGTGATTGGCTCATTTGAACATACAATGCAACAAGATAGTATGCGTGCGCCAGCCGGAGTGGCAGAATTCCAGAGGCCGGGGGCATAGTCTGGGGCACCTCTGGTCAGTGTGTGACCCTGAGTGAACCGGGGTGAGATGCCTCCTTGGCAGAGTTTATGAGCTAACCTTGACAGCCCCGGCTGGCTCCGGCACTCCTTTATCTGTATGGCCTTGTTAGTCTTAGCAGCCAGGCAGGCTCCGTCTTTACAGTGTTCGGCCTTGAGCCTTTGAATTTTTCTTTCAGTCTCAAACATAGGAAGATGGGTGCCTGGCTGGGGCAACTGAGATAATTGCCTAGCTAGCTGTCAGGTGGAGGAACAGAAGACCTTCAGCTACCCTAAGAGAACAAAGGCTCTTTACTAGCCACATTCCTAATGATCTAGGGAACAGGTTTTGCGGAAGTGTTGTTGGAGCTCTACACTACTTAGTCAGAGCTCTGTTGCTATGAAGAGACACCATGACCGAGGCAACTCTGCTAAGAGAAAGCATTTCATTGGGACTGGATTAGTGTCAGAGGTTTAGTCCATTATCATCATGGTAGGGAGCATGGCTGCATGCAGGTAGACATGCTGCAGGAGGGGTGACCAAGAGCTCTATATCTAGATCTCCAGGCATCAGGAAGAGAGAGATATTTGGCCTAGCTTGGACTTTTGAAATTTAAAGCCCACCCATAGTGACACACCATAAGGGCATAGTTCTTAATCCTTCTCAAATAGAGCTACTCCCTGGATGACTAAGCCTATGGGTGTCATTCTTATTTAAACCACCACAACCATGTAGATCATATTGTGTAAAACAATCTAATAAATCCCTTTGTAATATACATTTATCCTGTCCATTCTGTACCTCTAGGAAATTCCAGTTAGTAAGAAAGAGTATCATTTACCTAAACGACAATGTAAACTACATCTCTCCTCCCAATGCATACTTGAATGTATTTAGACCTAGGAAATGGGGGTTCACTGGTGTGAAAGTTCACATATGTAAAAGATCAAGTATGTAAAGCATTACAATACATACCATGGGCCGTTAACAAAATAAAATTGCCAAATAGCCAACTTTCCCTTGAAATCCAACCCATCGAAAAGCTTAACAATAGGTCCTTATCTTTGAAAACCATAGTGCTGCCCTAGCACAGAAGTATATTTTCAGCATTGCTCCTAATCCCACTGAAAAGCACAGTGACACAATGCCAATGCATATGTAAATAATTACTAAGCGGCAGATAATTATGCTCAAATCAATAGCTGGACAGCTGGGTTACTCTATGTCAAAACCTGGGCCATTCAATGAAGGCTCCCCTAAGGAATCTCCTCAGCTGGTATGGTGAATTTCTCTGTTACTTCTGCATTTTGATTGATTAATACACAATGCACCTTGGCATGTTTTCTACTTACGATGCAAAATACCAGGGACACGCGAGAAAGCAACGAAGGGGGTTGGGTGCTCCTACGATTTCTTGATGGAATTTGCTTTAATCTTTCAGAAACACAGCAGATATTTGAAGTTCTTTCTGTAGCTTTGGAAAGGCCTTGCTTCAGTATTCCATAAACGATATGCTAGCCTTAAGCAGGATGGCTGTCTGGATGGATAGATACTGGGGAATTTTCCTGTAAATCATTCCTCTTATAATTTCAAAGGCAGAGATTGATAGGGGATTCTTGGAAATTTATGAATCTGACACTATAAAGTATACTTTATTGTTAACATGTCTATATGTATTTGTGAAAACCCCGTTTTGTTTCCCCTGGGGAGGCAGGACACGTTGTAGTAACTTGGTAGGGATGGGCAGGGCTTTTATGTAGAAGGAAAATAAGACAGATTTTATGGAACAACAGTGAAATCCTATTTCCAATCCAGCTTTCATTCTGTCCTGAATGGCTCACCTCCAGCACACTGGTCCAGGGGGGAAGATTTTTAACACCCTCTGTAAACACCAGTACTGCACTTCTTCCCTAAATCATCCTTCTCAGTTCTCCTTTGGCTTCTGGGTACTAACCACCACACTTACTGGTAGCAAGATGTGTCTCATGCCGGGTACCTCACACGGTGACAAGTTTGCATTTGACTGGAGTGCTGTCTCAGACAGACCCCGGGGGGGGGGGGGAGAGAGAGAGAGAGAGAGAGAGAGAGAGAGAGAGAGAGTGGGGGGGGGGGGGATATGATCTAGAGAGGTGACCCGAGATCTGTAAGTAAATCCCCAGAGGAACTGGACAGGTCCAGCCAAGCGCCTTGCTGACAACGGCATTTCCATTTTGGTTTCCTTTGACTTTTATTTTTATACAAGACCCTGGCTTCCCTGTTAGCTGTCATGGGAATGGATGGACTGCATGTTTTTTGGTCCTTTCTGTTGGAGGGAACTCCCTGTCTTTTTTTTCCAAAGCCATCGTAACACAAGCCAGTGCTTCTTCCTCTCCTCCCATCCTCACACCACAACCTGTCACAGCCCATTGTTCTGATTTGCATTGGAAATATAATTTGTAATTGCCTATAAATTGACTATAGGGTTTAAATTTCTCTTCCGGGATTACTAGAGTAGTCCAATCTATTCTGCATCAGTTTCTATTTGACACGAGTATTTAAATGTAATTTTTTTCATTAAAGAGATGATGAGTGAAGAACATAATTTAATGGAATTGTGCCTAGTAAAAAGAGAAGGGTTTGGGAAATAATTAGAAGTGTTTTTTTCCTGGAAAATTAAATGTTCAGTTTCTCTACATATTCTTTTGTAGGCATGAGACTCAGCTATCCTATCAGTTTGCTCGTAAAATATTAAAAAAAAAAAACTGTTCTTACAACATTGAGATTACAATGGAACTTCCACATATATACATATGGCTACAGGTAAGGATATTTCTTTCTATCCAACACTGACTATGTGATATTGAAGCACAATGAAAACAGGGCTGCTCACTTAGAATGAACTTCAGTTTAATGTTATTTTTCTACTTAAAATATTTGCTTAGTTAGGAGAGAGAGAGAGAGAGAGAGAGAGAGAGAGAGAGAGAGAGAGAGAGAGAGAGAGAGAGAGAGTTTTGTAATTGCAAGAGAGGATATCTTTTCCTACACACGGGTCTCAAATCCATGAAACAACACTGTAATAACCCGTCAGCCTGTCAACCATTATTTTCCACGCCTTGAGGTTTTGATGAGGTACCTGAGTAGGGATGTGTTTCATTGTTGACACACACCTTTTTATTTTACGTTTATTTATTTTGCGTGTATAGATGGGGAGGGGATGCACTTTTGTGCTATAACACACAACATGCACATGCAGGTCAGAGGACAACTTGTAGATCTTTGCTTTCACCACTTGGGGCCCTGGTATTAAACTCTAAGGGGCAAGTGCCTTCCCCTTTGAGCCTTATTTCTGGCCCTGCTTGAGAAATATCTCTAACAGTAAGATCTTATTGTCCTTCTGCAAACAATGAAAACAACATGAGATGCAGACATCAAAGGTGGGTTCAAGATGAAGCATCCCTACTACAGGTGAGCTAAAGGACATCCTACAGTGCATCTGGTAGAAACAGAAAATGGAGAAGATTGACACTGCTGCCACCGGACCCATACTGAGTCCTCTAACTTCTATTTCTGGATTCTTGGCTCAAGAATCAGGTTTCTGGGGTCTTATAGTCATTAGAAGAGAAAGAGAAACAGCTGTATGTATATTTTGTGAGAAACAGACACATAGACAACACAGATTATTCAGTGTTTCATACAAACACAAATGAGCTCTGATGCTTCTGACCTTGAAAATATCACAGGCCAGCCTCTCTGTTGTAAGGGTACTCGCTGGAACCAAACTGACATTGAGCACAATGAGAAGTAAGACAGCTTTCACCCAACCGGTGCTAATATTAACTATTAAACATCTCACTGGAAAACGGTAGCATGAGTTCTTTCTTATTTGGACATCAACTATGAAGTTCCCTAGCTTCTCAGATTTTTATTAACCTCAACGTCTTTTAGCAATGACCTTCACACAGCATGATTTCTGTTAACATGCTTCCTTCCTAGCTCTGTAAAAACATCTCATCAGCAAGTAAATATCACCTCCCTTAAGAACCACTTCCAACGTGTCACCTCTCACCTGAAATTCTACTCATTCATAAATTTAGAGCTAAGATGAAAGGATGGACTACCCCATCCGGGAATCCATCGCATCATCAGCCACCAAACCCAGATACGAATGCACATGCCAGCAAGATTCTGCTGAAGGGACCCTGATAT
>NC_034610.1:33812248-33815535 GCF_900095145.1 Mus pahari
AATAATAATAATAATAATAATAATAATAATAATAATAATAATAATAATTAATAATAATAATAATAATGCCCCTGATCCCCTATCCCTCTACCCCCATTGTAGGATTTTCCCTGTCCAATTACATTAGGGCAGCAAGAAGCCTGTGATTGGACAGGGAACAGGGAGGCAGAGCTAAGAGTTGCAGGGACAGGGAGCCTCAGGGAGAGAGGAGAAAGAATGGAGCCAAATGTGAATCAGCGTGGCTTGAACCAGCCACAGGTAGTTATGATATCATAAAGTTAGAATAATTGGGATAAAGCTTTTTTCATTATCAGTTGGCTCTGAAATTATTATATTGGCATCTTATAAATTGTGATTTTATTGATATATAAATCTGATTGGTTAACTATAAGCTTGAAGAGTTTTGATTTTACTGGGTTACTGGGTATTGTGGTATCTAACTGTGAGGTTAGTGACTCAATTTGGCTTCTAGAATGTGGGACAGAACTGGCTCATTTTTAATATTTCCTGCAACATACCCCTCCCCATGCTCCCTAACTGATCCATAGCTTCTTATCTATACTGGTTTAGTTTAGTTTGTTTGTTGGTTGGTTGGTTGGTTTTTTCGAGACAGGGTTTCTCTGTTTAGCCTTGGCTGTCCTGGAACTCACTTTTTAATTGTAGACCAAGCTGGCCTCGAATTCAGAAATCTGCCTGACTCTGCCTCCCAAGTGCTGGGATTAAAGGCGTGCACCACCATGCCCAGACTCATCTATACCGTTAAAGCATTGCACAGTGTAATCTTAGCATAGGGCTCCTTCCTGCCTCCAATTCTTTAATTACATTTCTAATGTCTGGTTACAATTTTAAAACCAGCATCTAAGGAAAAAAAAATGTGTTGTTAAAACATATAATATATTTCCCCCATTTGATCTTTAAATATATTTATTTCTATTTTTAACTCCCAAGCTCTGTTTTAATCAAAGTGAGTATGGTAGATCAACTTGTTTTTAATAAGCTCTATTCCAGAGCATCTTAATTTGATTACCTAAAATTTTTATAAATGATCACAACTGAAAGAAAAATGGCTCTGTCTATTTTAGTATATTGTTTGGTTTTAAAGATATTTTATAATCTTCTATATAATTATGTCTTCACTAATGTGGGTAGACATTTTCACATATAATGTTTATAACTATTACACATTTGTTTGTATTAGCACTTATAAATATCTCATAATTTATCTCTAATCATATCCTCTAGGGAGGGTGTTGAGATTGGTGTCCAAGGTCCCTTAATGTTTAATTATAATTACTCTTTGACCTCACCCTTCCTATGTAGAAGAGCTGAGAAACAGGTGTCAGTGTAGTCTATGGGAAATACACTGTTGACTTTTCAGCTGAAAATGTAAGATTCAAGATGCTTTTCCTCCAGCTAAAACAAGTATGTATAGGCATATTAGCAAGGTCCCTGCTTCCACCCTAATCTATCTTCCTCTTCAATCAGATAGCTTTTATTTAATGTGCAAGGCTCTACTCTGCTGGCACGTGGTCTGCTCCACTCATAGTCCATTAGCCAAGAACTAGGCAAGAACGTAATTCAATCTGTGATTTCGATTTCCCACCAGCAGTTCCTGCTTACCTTTATCTTCCTTTCTAGTAATACTGTTTAAAAACGCCAGTTGCTCTGTGCTCTGGGAAATCATAAGGCTAGAACTAGGGCTTTTTCACTGAAGACTGGGGCACACACTCTAATATAGACTCACTGAGACCTCCGCTAATCAGGGCCTGAACACCAGTGACCATGCGCAGGGTGCGGGTTTTGCTCAGTACACATCAAACGCTGGTGGTCTCACCTGTGAAGCTGGCTCACATGACATGGCACACCTAGCGTGGTAGTTCAGAATGTCACCGAAACAGAAGACATAGATGGTCTGGACTTAACAACAAGCAAAAAGAAATTAAGTTAAATTAAATATGAAACCAAACAAACGAAACTTTTCAGGTTGGAAGATGGTTTGGGTGAAAGAGACTCACCTCCCACACTTGGCCACTTGAGTTCCATCTCTCAAACCCATATAAAAGTGAAGGAGACAGAAGAAATTCCACACAGTCACAAAACTGGAAGTCACAACCATAGTCAGGACTCAGTTCTTTCTTTCTGCTGATGGCTCCCAGGATTCAAACTCTGGTAGCCAGTAAGACTTTGCAGAAAGTGCTGTTACTTGCTCAGCTATCTCACTGG
Source organism: Mus pahari (assembly GCF_900095145.1). NCBI lineage: Eukaryota > Metazoa > Chordata > Mammalia > Rodentia > Muridae > Mus > Mus pahari. The sequence continues at coordinate 33,814,472 of NC_034610.1, forward strand.
CTCTATTTTGAACAATCTTATGCTTCCATGACAAAGCATATAGAGTCTGAGAATAATAAGAGCAAAATAGGTTGTTGTTTTTTTTTTTTTTTTAAATCAAACAAAATCCCAGATATCAAACAGATAACTAAACACTAAACTGTCTTCGGGAAATGAGGCCCACAGTTTTCACCCCTGCAAAGAGCTGATTGCCACATTCTCAGGCTATGGCAGTGAAATTGGAAGGGCACTTTATTTCCTGTAATTAGGACTGCCTGTCGGCATCAATAGTGAATTTCAACCTCACTTTGACTCAACTGTAAAACATTTAATTCAAATGTTAGTCAAACACAGATAACACAAACTTCCGTTCTGGTGTGTGTGTGTGTGTGTGACTTGCCTTTGCTGACCTCAGGCGTCATGAGAGCCCTGTGTCTTGCTACTCTGAGTCATATAAATTATACTCTGAAATGTTTGAACGGATCTGCAACTTGCTGGTTAATAACTAGCTAACAATACACAGCCTGTTCATTCTAGAATTACTGCCGAGAGAGGAATGGGTAACAGCCTCCATTCATGCTGACTCTCCCTAGTGAATAAAACGTTTCACACTCAAATGTTTAGTGTTTAAAGACTGGGCTTGTTCGTTAAATGAATTAATCTGGTGTGAAAACTATTTGCATTTTTAACATCATCAGAATTTCTTTCACCCCCAACTGTTTAGTTCACTGCTAGTATGATTATAATTAGCAAGGGAGGGGGAGCCATTTTATTCAATGCTGACTGGCATTCAGGAATTCTCAAATGACTTCTAAAACCTTTCAAAGCCTCCGAACAAGTAGGCGGGGCAAAGAAGACTATAAACACTATTTCTTCAAGAACTGCTTCTCTCTGTAGCAGAAAACGTTTCCTTACATCTGTCTGACCATCATGCATGTAGCTCATGCAGACATACAGATAACATGAACCATGCTCTTGCTTTGTGGTAGGTTCTGAAGAATGTCAGTTCACACAGACCATGGGAACTCTGGCAGAAGGATGAAGTCAGGCTAGAGCAGTCCTCTTTTTTTTTTTTTTTTTTTTTT
>NC_034610.1:33815541-33841011 GCF_900095145.1 Mus pahari
TCGAGACAGGGTTTCTCTGTATAGCCCTGGCTGTCCTGGAACTCACTTGGTAGACCAGGCTGGCCTCGAACTCAGAAATCTGCCTGCCTCTGCCTCCCGTAGAGCAGTCCTCTAAACAAGATTATGTGGGGGAGCTGTTTCTCTAAGTTGAGTGTGGTAGCTCACACTTATAATCTCACCACTTGAGAGGATAAAACAGGTTTAAACATTAAACACTAGCCTCAGCTACATGTGTGCCTTTGACACAGGCAATGCTTTGTACACATAAAGCATAAGGGAAAGGATTCCTGAATGAAATGATTATCCTATAGCCAATTACTCATGAGTCCGAGGTGCGTTCAGTATACCAGGGCTATGACTGCTATAAGTCCGTATTAGACTCTTGAGACTGAACATTCCGGAGTGCACCACATTTGAGGGATGTCAAAGGATAAGGTAATATAGGCTAGGTCATGAGGGAAAAAGGAAAATATTGGACTATATCTATGAAATGGCCCCCACAGGCTCCAGTGGTGCTGCCAACTGGAAAGTGACTGAAACATAAGAGTGCTAACCTTATGTGGGGTTCAATCGATTGGTTAATTCAAAACTTAAATTGGCCACTAGGAGGCAGTAGATCTGGAGATCTAGGGGCTCATTGGAGAAAGTCACTGGGGCCTGTCCCTCCTGTGTACCATGCAGTGAGCTGGTTTGCTCCAATAATCTTGCCTGCTGGGATGTTCTGTCTTGTCTCCGGCCCATAGCAATGGAACCACTGTCGTAACTAACACACCTCTGATGCCATGAGCTAAAATAAACCTTTTCCCTCTAAAGTTGCCTTCCCCAGGAAACTGTCATAGTGACCAGCTTGTATCCCTAGGAAGCTAACGTTGGAACTCTCAATGGCAAAATGGCTAGATTCGGAAGTGAAACCTTTGAGACATGGTTAGGTCCCGAGGTGGAATACTCAGACATGGGTTTGACGTCCTTCTAGAAAAGACCTCAAGAGAACATTGTGATCACAGGGAATGACCATCGAAAAACGAAGAAGTGAATCCCATCAGACACCAGATCTGCCAGCTTCCTGGTGTTAGAATACACAGACTTTAAATCCATGAGAAAGAAATAGTTGTTGTTTTTGAACTCAGCCCATGGTAACATGTTACAGCAGCCTTCATGAAGACAAGTCTGCATATATACGATGAGTGTGTATATATAACTCATTCACACATAAAGCCTTAAAGGCTATCTGAATGTGCATCTGGAGCGCCTGAGCATATATAATCCTTGCTCCCTTTCTTCCTTCATCCTTCTCCTCCATTCCTTCCTGGTTTCCTTCTTTCTCTCTTTTTTATCCTTCCTTTAGGTGCTGAGAATAAAACCACACATACCAGGCTAATATGTTGCTGTTTAGCCACAGTTGTAGTCTAATAGCTCCTCCAGGTTTCTATGTCTTGGAAAGAATATAAAAATGACTAGTGTCACTGTCTAAGTATGAAATGTCCTCCACAGACTCACATACTTGAACACTTGGTCTCCAGCTAGTGACGCTGTTTAGGGGGAGTGGTAGGACCTTCAGAATGTGGGGTCTCACTGAATAAAGTGGATCACTGGGAGTGATTCTTATAGTTTATGCCTGGCCCTGGTTCAGGCCAAGCTCCTTCTGCTTCCTGAGTGCACACTGCTGAGAAGATGTCTCTGGCCATAACAGATTTACATTATCATATCTTCCCTACTAAGATAGATTCTATACTCCCAAAATAATTCATGAGTCCAAATAAAACCTTTCTCTCTCAAGTAACTTCTTTCTGGTATTTGACCTCAACCACGAATTAAATAATTGATACAACTGACTTTAAGTATCATGTATGTTATATATGTATGTGATATATGATACATGGTATGTGATATATGGTATGTGATATATATATATATATATATATATATATATATATATATATATATCCTTAGATAGATAGTTAGATAGATAGGATCCTCCCTGTTTAACACATACAAAATTAGTATTCCAGCAGAGAAAAGGCCACAAGCCCACAGGTTTCACAGTAAAAGGAGAAGAAGTCAAGGGCAAGGTTAGGGTAAAGTGAAGAAAGCAGTCAGTGTAGACAATATGGACAAACTAGTCTCCTAGGTGAATGAGTGCCATGAGGAAGGGGCGTCAGTCTATTTGCCTCTTCCCATGTGACCCCACCCAGAGCCATCCCATCTGAGCTATAGCTTGTTACAGACATGCCAGGAGGAAAAACACTCCAGCTAATTCCTCTGTACTGGGAGATGTTCATTTGATCATGCAAAGATGATCTGAAAGATAAATGAATTAAGGGGGAGATAAAATCTGCCTTGTTCTAGCTATGCTTGGAATGTGTGTAAAATATGAAGAATTATAAGGATGTGCATACAATAAAGAGACAACACGCAGAGATGTGCATGGTTTGTCAGTCTTCTTAATGGCCCTGCTTTGCCCTTAAACGTCTTGCCTGACCCTTCTCTACACAAGAAGAGTTTATGCATTTTTCATCACCGGAGGCAAAGCCCCATCCCTTCCCAGTTTGTAGTCTAGTTAGCTAGCACAATATTTAGCACACAGAAGACTTTGTAAATTCTGAATCAATAAATGAATAGAAAAACTCACCTAGTTAGCTATGATACACACTGAAAGAAAAATTATATTATAACGTCTACTGCAATAACTTTAATTTTCAGTTTTATGTCTTGTAGCCAAAGTAATACCCTGGCCCACTTATTTCCCCTGTATCCTATTACTGGCAAAGAAAGAGCAAAAGCTACATTGACAACTAAATTGTCACTCCAAAATGAGGAGCAGTCTAAAAACACACGTACAACTGGTCTAAGAACAACCACAACTTTTTTATTTCTGGAATTTTTATTGGGAAAAATTATAGAAACTCAAAGCAGCTAAAAATCTCAATTGATAAATTCATCTCTGATCATATCGACTAACCATGACCAGACACCAAAACCAAACCAAAACAAAAAAACCAGACACTTGAGCAAACAAGACACATCTGTTCACTGTCCAGAGAGAAAAGCAAGCTCTTCCCTTCTTTAAAGGCCCAGATTCCATGAGCTGTGACTCTCCTGCCATTGGTTCGAAGATGGGAATGCAGGGTATGGACGTGAGAGACGCTTTGCCCTCTGCATCTACACAGCAACAGGATTTACTGTCAGCAAGCGGCTTCTGTGTCATGAGCTGTTATTTATTGCTGCTGATTTCTGTCACTCAAAACCGCCAGCAACCTATCCCTATAAATCTCTTTCACTGAAAATGCCTTTTATTTGCTACTGACCTGGAGTTTCAAAATTCCCAGGAAATCACTAAAGTTTAATCTCATAGTTCTGATATAATGTGTTATTAACTGGATCTTCTAACTCGTGTAAAATAGCACAGCTTATGATAACTAACTAAACCACCCCAACCCCCCAAAATAAAGAAAACCGAAACCAAAGCCAAAACCAAAACCAACAACAAACAAACAAAAAACCAGCCCTCTCCAGAGGCAAGGGCTTGTGTAACTCAGGTTGGTTCTGAATTCACTATGTAGCTGATGATGATCGCCAACATCTGATCCTTTTGCCTCTACCTTGAAAGTATAGGCTCTTTCAGACACACGCCATCACGTGTGATATATGTGATTCTGAGAACTCCAGGCATCCCGTGTGCTAGGCAATCACTGGGCCACCCGAGCTATGTCACTCCAGTTCATGTCCAGAATTTCTGATAGAGAATTCTTACCCAAAACAGTCACGGAGGCAAAGCGACCACCAAGCTCTCACCGTCTCTAAGTAGAATTATAAACATTTGGGGAAATAAACCCCTATACGTTTAAGACATATTGCAGCGGTCGTGAAGGGCTATGTCACAACAAAAGTCACATGAAAGACTTTATCCGTCACGTTTCATGACAAATCTAGGGGGTGCGATTGAAAGAGGCCCATGCGAGAACGGGGAACTTCGGGTTAATTGTCACCGTGGTGCCCTCTGACTATGCTATCCCGCCTCGTTCACCTTACCAGCTGCCTAAGCAGACTGCCACAAGTGAACAAAGAACTTCAATTTGCACAGGAGCCACTGTCACAGCGTATTAATAAAGTCCCTCCTTGTTGTCTCAATAATGAGCTGTCAGATGGCTTGCTTTGATAAAAAAAAAAAAATCAACAACAAACTTCCTGGGAGAAATAGACTTGTTTCTTGTGACATTCATTCCTTCCCCTGGGATGGGATCTTCAAAAGGAGATTCTCCCGTAACATCACTGCGGTCCATTGCGGACAGGGTTTAGGGTTAAAACCATGCCAGTGGAGCGAGGCCGGCAGGCCAGTGAGCATGCGCGTTCCACGTATGTGTGTCACTAGGATCTTCTGGCTTTATTTTCCCACATGAATACTGGGGGTTGAATTCAGGTCCTTATGTTGGAGCAGCAAGGACTTTACCAACTAAACCGTCTTCCCAGCCCATCAGTACTGAAGTCTTTAAAGGCCATTCCCCTGGTATTAAGAATCCACGGCCTGTGCTGAGCAAAAAGTCTTTCATCGCGCTGTTATAAATAGATTATTATTTATCAAGATCATTTTTCTATCCCCTATGGATGCCTTCTCTTTCGATCTGTGCCCTATGTTGCCCCCAGGGCAGGACACGGGTTCTGCAGCCCATTGCCTCTGAATCTTCCCCTAGAATCCAATTATCTGGCCCCCAGCAGCCCTGTCAGTGTCCTGACAGCTGTATGCTGCACGCAGGCCCTGCTGTCAGAGGTGAGAGACAGCAAGGCTGCCTTCCGTTCCTCCCCCATTCCCACTACAGCACGGAAGGGAAAGAGGTGCATGCAGTACATTGAGAGGAGTTTGTTAGAGATGCCGGGGAGGTCAAAGCCCGTGTGGAAGAAAAGGCTGAGGTGAAAATTAAAAAAAGGAAAAGTGTCAATACCATCCAGACAGGTGCGGCTGCTCTTCCACGCAGAACAGCAAGATTTGCCTCCCAGCTCTGGTGCAGCCATTGTGGAAGACGGAGTGCACACTCACACTGATTTTAATTGAGATCAATTTAGCAAGTGCCATCTTCCACAAAGTCCTCCAATTGATTGAAAATGAAATGAAGCTCTTCTAAGGGGTGGCAGGTTTTTCTGTCGTCTCCCTCACCCCCTCCTCAGAGCAGCGATTATCTGAACTTTAGGAGATTGCGTGCTAAAAGAAAGAGCATTAATTTCAATCCTATCCTAGGATATACTTTAAAACAGTGACTGTTTGAGCTGAATTTTTTTGTGTCCCTAACCTCGGACCCCAATTATTTGCCAACAATCAAGCATTTATTAGTGGGTCTGAATTGCAAACAGATCTAAAATTTCACGGGTTTCATTGTGGGAAGCTCTGGACCCAGCACTTGGGTAGCTGGGTGAATGTGTCTCTCTCAAGGTGTACTTGCAGCAAGGAATTCCAGTCTCATGAATGGACTTGAAGACAATGTACAGAGAATGAAATCCTGAGTGAACATGTATGTTATGGACATAGGGTACAGCCATGTCAATGTCCCCAGTGCCTCAGCTCCATGGGAGTGGCAACACTTTCCCTGGACTAGGGGCAGAGGATTGACAAAGCCCTTCCTAGATCCAAGTGCCAATGCAGAAGTGTGTACAAAAAAAAAAAAAATGTCTGCTGTAGGTTTATACCCCACACCCCCCAACCATGAGTATGTAGCCTAAAGACTGTTCCTATAAAGATGAACTAAACTGCCTCCTTGCTCATCTGTGTACAGTAAACACGCTGAGCTTCAAGGGTACTGTAGCTTCTCCATCAAGAGCCCCTATCACCTGATTCTAGCTTTACTGTGATGTGTCTTGTAGTGGCTTGAATAAAAATGGCACCCATAGGGAGTGGCACTATTAGGAGGTGTGGCCTTGTTGGAGGAGGTGTGGCCTTATTGGAGGAAGTTTGTCAGTAGGTCACGAGCTTTGTGTTTTTGATGTCTCAGGAGTTCAAGTCATGCCCAGTGACTTATTCTTTTGTCTTGCTGCCTGCCACTCCAGACATAAAACTCCCAGCAACTTCTCCAACCCCATATCTACCTGCACTCTGCCATACTTCCCACCATGATGATAATGGACTTAATCCATGAAACTGGAAGCCAGACCCAATTAAATGTTTTCCTTTGTAAGAGTTGCCATGGTCATGGTGTCTCTTCATAGCAATAGAAAGCCTAATTAGGACATGTCTGAACGGCTGTCCATTCCTTATTACCTTGCCTGAACAAAGGGGCTCAACTCTAAGAAAAAGAGTGAGCTAGAAGTAGAACAGGATCCAGAGACTAAGCCTAAATTCCAAGTCAGCTCTGCTTGCCTGAAGGGGTCTCAGCAACTCGGTCTTCATTTCAGCCAAGGGCATCTAATTACAAAAATCAGTTCTATGTGATAAGAATTCTGAATACACAATACACTGTAGCATTTAAAGAATGAAAAGAAGATTTATAGATTTCAAATTGGCTATATTTTTAGACATAAATATAAAAAAAATGACTATGGATTATTGTGATGGTTTAAATGAGGGACACCTTGCATAGGTTCATGTATTGAAACCCCTGGTACCTGGTTGGCAGTGCTCTTTTAGGAGCTGGTACAACTTTGTTGGGAGTGGGGTTGGGGTTAAGTCACTCCAATAGAGTTTTGAAGGTTTATAGCTTCACTCCATGCTCAGTTCACTCCCTGTTTCCTGTTTGAACATTTGTGGTTGAAGATGTAATCTCTCAGGTCCCTGCCATCATGCCTGCTGCTTGCCACTGTCATGGATTCTCATTAGCCTGGAACCATAAGGCAAAAGGAACTCCTGTTCCTCAAGTTGCCCTGGTCAAACGGCAGAAAAGTAATACAGCTTTCAACACACATTTGGCAGGTTGGAAGAAGACTATAGAGTTCACAAAATCTGGGAAATTATCTGCAGCGCATAACCAGAGAAATATAATTATTACGGTACCTAAAGAATCATATGTGTTTGTGTGTGTATGTGTGTGTGTGTGTGTGTGTATGTGTGTGTGCGCGCGCATCACTAACAGAGTTTCCTGTTCAGGAAAGTGGGGGGAGGGGAAGATACAAATAGTCACAACCCAATGAGCACATCCTGGTGAACAACAAATAAAATACTAGGCAGTCTCAGTTTTCATGTTTGTGATTTCTATGAGTTTCATCAGTTACCTAACAGGACTGAAATGTCAGTTGCTGCAGTGTAACTGGAATTGTGTGAAATATAAAAAAAAAAAAAATTAAAAAAAATGTGAATAGCTCTTGAGCCCACAAATCACCTAGCAAACAACAGCTGTACAAGATGATCGATGACGGGTTATGTCATACCTTTCAAAGTTTGCCTGTGATTGGTTGGTCATTGCACCTCTGTTCTTTAGTTCATCCTAACAATAAAGCATGAGACTTTATTGCTTGATTATGTTCCAGAGATGATCCATATGATATCTGACTGAAATGGATCATCTGTAGAGAATCCTGGTAAACGAGGATACTGGACAATGATTAAGACAAGAGGTGGCTCGGGGAGTAAAGCACTTGCGACTCGGGTGTCAGAATCCGAGTACGAATCCCTAAAAGCCATGCAGAACTGAGCAGTGTAGCAAGCACCTGCATGCTCCTCCCTTGGGATGAGAGGCTGACACAGGAGAATTTCCTGAGGCTTATGGCCAGCTAGCCTAATATATACAGAGGCAAACAACAAAGAGACATATCTCAAAATGGAGAAAGACAAACATTACAAACTCAAGGTTCTCAATGATTCACACACACACACACACACAGAGACAGACATCATAAATATGTACAAAATATTATGAGAAGAACATTCAAAAGGACACAAATACTGTAAGTGAAATTGGTGTTTAATATAAATGAGGTTGGAGATAAAAGTGACCAGGCAAGCTTATGTGACACCACAGTTAGTTGAGACATGTCACTGCCAAAGGAATCCAGTGGGGCAAAGCTAACCACACACACCTGGGGACCGTCCTGGGGATGCGAAGGCAATAAGATACCACAGAAGAAAGGACTCAAGATCAAAAGAACACTCTGGTATTTCACAACACTGGGGAGGCCAGGGATACACTACTGGAAACCAGGCCATACCTATTGAAGAGAGGAGAGATTCTACACAGCAACAAAAGGAGGCTTTCCCCATTGTAAGTTAAATCATGGAAGCACTGTCTAAAATATTCGTCTGCAAAAACAAAGTAAAATACTTCATTTCTCACTGGTCCTTGTGCTTTACATTACAGGGAGATAAACTGGTTCTAGTTACACCACTGTTCTTTATATTTATACATTTATAACCCACAACAAGAGGACTTTCAAAAATATTCTGGGCAAACATTTTAAAGATTCTGCAGTAATTTTTCCCCATTGATTACTGAGTTGGTTTTGCATAATTTCATCTCAGGTGATCATTCCTTAAAGTCTTACAGCGTTGTGCAAAGTGAGGCTGGCTTGTATGGGAAAGGGATGTTCCATTTTAATTAGGCTTTGGAGCAATGACAAGAAAATACAACTCTATATTTTCAGAGGCTTCAGGGAAGAAAGAACGGCATTGCTAAATGTTAGCCTTCAGGCAGAGACATGAACTCCTGGGCAGTATTGGTGACCTTATAAACGGGTTTTAAAATTCTAATAACCACACCTCAGTCCCTTCAGCTATTGCTCTTCACAGAAAAACTGCTGTCTGATCTCTTCCCCATGCCTTATATATAGTTTTGACCACATCATGACAGTAAGGAAAGACACTTGTATGTTCTAGTCCAAGGTCCTGGGCATGGAGGATACTTTCAATGGAGACTATAGGGTGCTGTGTTTTGGAGACCAACAATTGACCTACAGAAGGGGTGACAGGAGGTTGATCTCTAAGTGGCTCGCTCAGAAAGCTCCCAAGACAGATGTCTAATCATAGACATTCCCTTGGAGAAGGTGATCAAGTACCTCAAGGCTTGTGATGTCCATACTGGGGAGTGTCCAGTCTCCAGAGCAGGGGCAAAAGGGCCTATTATGTCCTTCTACTTATGAGACCCAGACAGAAAACTGAAGTGCCCAACTACATCACCTGATGACAGACACCTGCCTTTTTCATTCTGTTCCCCAAGATGTCATTCTCTCCTTTGCTTCCTGCAATCTTTTGCCTAGGCCTAGAGACCCGCAGAAACTGACAACACTGGCATGTTATAAGTCCTGCATAAAGGACCTAAGACAGTTTTGTTTCTAGATGGTCTCCAACCAAACTCCTCCAATAAACTACTCATCTTTCTAACCGAAAAGAAAATAAACATCAGATAAGCATTTAGCTTCATCCATCAACAAACCTACGAGCCTATGACTCTACATACCTACCCCAGCACATGACTAGCAGAGAAGTAGCCACAGAAACAGAACAGCAAAGGTTATGAGCAAAACTGTGCAGAATGGCCTTCCCTGCAAGACTCCACACAAAAAGGCATAAATGATCATTCAAAGTCACAGATATGAGGTTTATTCTTCCCAAAGTATATGCATATAAATGTATACAAATATGTTTATATAAATATGACATGGATGTACAATATATTCATGCCACAAAATGTGTATATAAATGTGAGAAAATAAATAAAATGGCCAGATGATCAAGAAGAGAGAGAGGGGGGGAGGGGAGGAGGGAGAGGGAGAGAGAGAGAGGGAAGAAAAGGAAAGGAAACCAACCGTCATATAAAAGAATTTTGAAAGAATGGTGTAGAATAAAGAATATACGGAGTTCAAATCCATGGAAGAACCAATAGTCAACAAATAATCTATTCAAAGAGGGAGAGAACAGGAATGGAGCAGAAAAGGGTTAATCTCTGGATTCTGTGATGTGGGCTATATTCTCTCTGTGGTCAGAATAATGAGGGACTTGGGGATATTTGCTTTGCAAAAGCTGATCGAGCTGCATGCTTCATATTTCTGCATTTTTTTCCTGAATGGATGTTGTACTGTATTAAAAATTAGAAATGAAAGTTGAGGATATTGTTTTAATACATGCTATAGGCAGTTGTGACTATTTCACCAAAGTATTACCAAAGGAGTAATTCAGAAATGGTCTTAGAAACTCTGGGGGGGCCTCCTGGGTGTCAACAAGGCTAAGTATACTTTTAAAATAATGTTTCAACATTATGTGACTCTTCTATTGGGTTGTAATTATAACAGAAAAGCAATGGCCAGAAGATTGAACCCTTCCATGGAGGAATGTATTGGTGCCTAGTGAACATTGTTTGCTCCTCTGCCAGGCACCCCTCACTAGAGAAGAAAAGGAAGAAGTGGGGGGAGGAAGAATCCGGTTCACTTAAGAGTAATTGATGAGGCATCAGAAATTAACATGTAATACATTTATTTTCAAATGAATAAATACATACTACGAATGTTTCCGGGTGTTAATTTCTCACAGAGGAAGCAGCAGCGTGGGTGAGTGACAGGAGCAAAAGCTCTTCAGAGCCCTCAATAGTGTTTAAGAGGAAAAGGAGCTCCTAGGACCAAAAAGTTTTGAGAATCTCTCCTAGGAAATGTAGGGTCTCTCCAATTATGTTACAACTGTCTCACTTACATGTAAATAAGCCCTTTTCTGGCATTTGAAAACTTTAGAAGGAGTTAAAATATTCATCACGCAATCAATTCTGTTTGCAAGTTTTATTCTAACAGGGAGACTCCTCCGATGGCAGACAGGCAGTGTTCAAGCCCCATCTCTGCCTCAGTGATTTTTTCCCAGGGACCAGGCAGAGGAAGGACTGAAGGCAAGATTGCATCTGTCAGTGGATTCCGTGAATGAAATATGGCTCAGTGGGGCAGAGAGCAGGAAGCAGACACCGCTTAGTCACAATGAACCTTTGGTCAACTTAGAATTTCAAAGTTGAACGAAACCCCCAATTCATCTTTTTGTTGGATTTTTATATGTGTGCTTCTATCATAGGTATTAAATGAAAGTAAAGACAATCCTTAAGAATTCCAGACTTAAAAAAAAAAAAAAAGAATTCCCGACTTATTTATTCCATGTCTCATGAAGGCAATAAAGAAAGCATAGCCACTCTCATGTCAATTCTTTGAACTGGTGAAAATATTTAATATAAAATAACGTTTAAAACTTGATGGTTCATTAGGGTCTGATGGTCTCAGGGTGTATTTCAGAACATATTGCTCAATTAATGAGATTGGCATTCTGTAAACCAAACATAATGCTGTAATCTGATTCAGATTTTTAAATACATACATATCCATTAAACATTCTAGTACTGAAATACTCTACTTGTCTATCAACAGATAAATAATTAAAAAGTGGTTTTTATATGCAATGGAATTTTACTCTGTCATAAAAATAAAATTATACATTTCTAGGAAAATGGATTAAAAAAATAAAATTACTGCCCTCAACCATCACAGAAAGATAAAACTACATTGACAATCTATCTTACCCCACTCAAATGGCTAAGAGTTAAAACAAAATGACAAAATGACAGGGATGAGGAGAGAGTGGAACACGTATTCACTCTTGATGGGAATGTAAGCCACTGCAACCACTATAGAAATCAGAGTAGAAGTTCCTCCGAAAGATATAAATAGATCTACCGCATGCTCCAACAATGGGACTATGCACTCCTGGCACATTACCAAAAATACTCCCTAACCCACTAATAGATACTTGCTCATTCCTGTTCATTTCTGTGCTAATTCACAATAACCAGGAAATGGAAACAGATTGGATGTCCGTCAACCGAGGGGTGAATAATGAAAATGAGATATGCATACACAGTTAGATATTATTCACTAATAAATATAAGTGAAATTTGCAGGTAAATGGATGGAGCCATAAATAATCATCTTGCACTAAGCAACCCTGATTCAGAAAGACAAACATCGCAGAGTCTGTCTCGTGCATGTGTGCTAGCGTTGGGTCTTAAGACAAATGTGTTTAAACTGGAGAACCCAAAGAAGGCAGGAAACTAGTAAGGGGGCCGGCCATAGGGCAATGTTAAGAGAATGGCATAGACCAAAAGTAGTGTGAAGTGGGGGCGGGGATTAATGGAATTTGGCATGTAAAGGGGGTAGGGGATGACAGTGTGGAGTGGAGGAAGAAGTATGAGGAGGAATAGATTATCAATAGAAACCTTTGAAAATGCCATTTAAAAAAACTACTACTATAGAAGCTCACACACACACACACACACACACACACACACACACACGAAGTTTAAGTGGAATTACCCTATAATGAGGAAACCAAGCCCCTTTCAGCCATGACTCAAAGCGAAGGTGACTAGGTGGAGCCCATTGACCTCCATAAATGGGAGAACTTCAGAAGAGAATCCACTGAAGCATCCGAAGATGGAGATTTCAAGTTAGTAGCACAATGGGAAGATGATACTCTTCTGCTGTGTGCCAACTGGCGCATGCCTGAAAACGGAATTCCACAGGGCCAGGACAAGGGTCACATGGACAGGAATAGATCATCTGGGACTCACACAAGAACACCAGCCCGAAGGGACACCTTATAATTCCTGGGTCATAGTACAATGTCTGAGAGTTGGTAAAATATTTATCTGATATACAAAGAAGCAAAGCTTATCTCAAGGACTGGAATTATACAAAATCAACATGAAAATGGTACAGGTGATGGAATTAGCAGAATAGATGTTGCAAACGATGCAACTCTCCTCAGTTGATCTGATAAGGCCAAGGAACAGAAGAACAGATGATTAAATACAGACATGAAGGATACAGGAGAGTCCCCAAATCAAACCTTAAAAGGAAATCATGACATTTAATAAAGAGTCACACTGAATACAATTAAGAGTAAATTAGTTCCTCTAGAAAAAGATATAAAATTCAAATCAATCCCAGGCATTTTTAAAATATGGAATACTTAGAGGTGTATATTAACAAATTCAATATTCACTCTGTATATGAGGCAAGCATTATACTGATGCCAAAACCTTAAAAACATATTTCTGGAAAACCAGAGATAATAATAAATCCAAAACCCCTTAGCAAATCTTCATCTAATCAAATCCAAAGAAAAGTATAAAAATATGGTTAATATAGCATGACTACATGGAATTTGTTCTAGGAACAATAGATTGCTTTAACATTCGAGTTTTAATTGACATAATTCCCCATTTGAACAGACTAACAAAATAGAGTCAGAAAAAGTAATAGAAAAAATAAGCAAATGTCTAAAGGAAATATCCTCAGTTTGATAAAGGTAATCCATGAAAACCAAAAGATGGCATCCTATTTAATAACAAAAGACTATAGATTTTGTGCATGAAGAAAATACGGTAGTGATGTCCACTCTTACCATACACGCCAACATTACAAAGGAGCCAATAAATAAATACATGCTGTCCAGATAAGAGAGAAGAAAGACTATTTGCAGCCATATGTCACTTAAGTATAAAAACTTACATCTTATCAGCCTATCGGTCCATGTATTTAAGATTCATAATTTGCAGATTTATGAAAAGCAAGGCAATCATTGATTTACTGTGTACTGTCAACAAGTAAACAACTGAAATAAAATTGATATCTAAGATACAAAGGAAAAACTGGAGTTTAAGACCTGTATATTTAAATCTACAAAGTATTATTGAAAGGATAGCTAAGGAACCCAATGAAAATGTGGTTACGGATCTGAAGATATGGTTTTGTTAATAAAATAGTTCTTCCACAGTGAGCCTATAGATTCTTTATAGTCATAAGTAAACTTTACATGTAAAAAATAAAAGACCTAGAAAATCTAAAGTAACTTAAGAATCTAAAGAAGAGAGTAATGTTGGAGTTCTACCATTTGATGTCAAGGCTTATTACAGTCAACAGTCAGCAAATCTGCACTGTAGTGACTAAGAGAGGATGCTTTAGTTCTAGTTAGAAGGGGGAACAAAATAATCAAGGGAAGTAGAGGGTGGGAGGGACTTGAGAGGAAGTGAGGAGGGGGAGGGGAAAAGTGAGGAAGAATCAGGTATGGGAGCAGATGGAGATGTGCAGAGGATCAGGAAACTCAACAGAGGTGTGCATCAATGGGGGGTGGGGAGCTGCGGGTAGCAACCAGGAAGTCCCAGATGTCATGAAAGCAAGAGCTTCCCAGGACCCCGTGGGGATGACATTAGCTGAAACACTCCACAAAGTGGAGGGAGAACCTGTAAAGACTATACCCAGAGATTAGGCTTGGCCTCTCGGTTGAGGGATGGGGACACCCACCCATCTCCAAAATTTTAACCCAGAATTGTTCCTGTCCAAAGGAAAGACAGCGACAAAGAGCAGAGCAAAGACTGAAGGAAAGGCCATCCAGAGATCACCCGGGGATCCATTTCACGTGCAGACACCAAACCCAGACACTATTGCAGATGCCAAGACGTGCTTGCTGACAGGAGCCTGATACAGCTGTCTCCTGAGAGGCTCTGCCAGATCCTGACCAATACAGATGTGGATGCTCTCAGCCAACCATCAGACTGAGCACAGGGACCCCAATGGAGGAGTTAGCAGAAGGACTGAAGGAGCTGAAGGGGCCTTATCTGACACCAGTGGGAGGGGAGGCCCTTGATCCTGTGAAGGCTGGATGCCCCAGTGTAGAGGAATGCTAGGGCAGCAAGACAGGAGTGGGTAGGTGTGTGGGGGAGCACCCTCATAGAAGCTGGGTAAGGGGGGATGGGATAGGGGGTTTGCAAACAGGAAACCGGAAAAGGGGGTAACAAATGAAATATAAATAACAAAGAATTATAAAAAAGATGGGTAAATAGATGGCTGAAACAGAGTGAAGGGTACAGAAACAACAGCATAGCATACAGTCAATGCCTTTTGCAAAGGATTAAGGATCAACTCAGTAGGGAGACATCTTGTCACCAAATGCAGCTCAAGCAGGTACATTTCAGACTCTGACTTCTTCGCATATATCTCTGATATGGTATGATAATTAATTCCAAATTGAACTCCAAGGGCTGGGGAGATGCCCCCAGTGGCTAAGAGTTCTTGCTTTGTGGGCATGAGGGCCTGAGTTCGAGTTCACATCATCTGTGTAAATGCCAGATCCTATGTATGTGTGAAGCCCAGTGTTGGAAAACAGACCAGGCAGGTCCCAGAAGTTCATTAACCAGCCACCCTCCTTAAAATGGTGAGTTTTAGATTCAGTGAGAGACCCTATCTCAAGAGCATAAAATGGATAGCAACAGAAAAAGACACAAGACTTCCTCCTCTGGCCTTTATGTGCACAGGTATCAGCACACACACACACACACACACACACACACACACACACACACGTGCACAAGCACATACATGCATATGCCACACACAATAAGCCCAGTTTGGGGGAAAAAACCCTTTTATCTACAATATATAAGGAACCTTTAAAGCTTAAAAATAGACAACTCTAAACTAAACGTAGAGAAAATATTTGAACACATTCCATGTCACAAACAGTCAAATCTGTTTGACTCTTTAAAATCAAAAGTTCTGCCTAGGATGCGAAACAAACGGGACTTTCACAGACTATTGCCAGGCTGAACATAAAATGACATGACTACTGGAAATTATATGGAAACCTGCCCAGGTGATTTTTTTTAAAGAGACCTAGCCCCAGTACTTGGCCCATCCATTTGATTCCCAGAAAAGGTGAGCAAATGTTCCTATAAAAAGATATAGATTAATATTATTTTTAATTCTTTATATTTTGTGGTGTGTGTGTGTATGTGTAAATAAATATTCACATATTTATATAGAGAGAGGCCAGAGTAAACGTCTTGAGTTGGTCCTTCCTTCCACCTTGCTTGAGCCAAGTTCGCTTTATTGCTCCACTCTGTGATCCAGGCTAGCTGGCCTGGGGGTTTCTGGAGGTTCTTCTGTCTCCACTTCCCATCTCAAGCAGGAACGCAGGGATTATAGATACACATTTCTCTGCCCGGCTTTGCCTTGGTTCTGAAACTTCCAATGGTCTTCACACTTGCACAGCAAGCCCTGTTACCCTCTCATCCAACTCATTTGTACCATGTAAAGCTTTAATGGAAACAGCAACAAACTGGAAATAATTCAAATACAGGGCAGGATAAACAGGGTTTCTCTGTCTCTCCATGTGTCTGTTTCTCTGTGTGTCTGTTTCTCTCTCTCTCTCTCTCTCTCTCTCTCTCTCTGTCTCTGTCTCTGTTTCTCTGTGTGTCTGTTTCTCTCTCTCTCTCTCTCTCTCTCTCTCTCTCTCTCTCTCTCTCTCTCTCTCTCTCTCTCTCTCTCCTCATAAAATCACACATACACACACACACACACACCACACACACACACACACACATATATATATGAATATGTATATATATCCATAAAATTTGGTAAATATGTAACTACACATGGTACATACCATACTGCTGAATACACTCCTCCATAGAAAGTCATTAGGAACTTTTGGAGGCAACTAACATGTTTATTTTCCAGACTGTAAGGATGGTTTCCTAAGAGCATCTTGGTCAAAACATACTTTATGTGCAGTCTACTATATGCCAAATATAACTCACTACAGGTATTTTAAGAATAGAGTTCTGACACCATGCCAAGATGTCAATAACATACCAAAGCAGTGTTAGTCGAATGGACTTCTCCTCCATGACCTCCAGCTATTCTTTCAAGGTTTCTCCGTATCACTGAGTACCCAGCTTATCCTCTATATTTTTTTGTGTTTGAATTTGAATAAGACTTGTAAAGAGAGCAGAGGGTAAGAACAGATCAGATCCCGCTCGTTCTGCCCACCAGAAAAGAGAACATCAGTAGACTTAAAAAAATATATATCAACAAGACCCTAAAAAGGAAGAAAATAATCCTGATTTATTACTTATGTTACTGGGAGCGATCTGGCAGGAAACAAAACCAGCAGTTAATCTGCCAAGCAGAAAAAAAATGCAACTCCTTTGTCGGTTGTTACACCGTGTTGGGCTGTTTTATAGTGGGAGTCTATCAAATTCAATACATTTTACATGATTGCAAATTCCTTAAAATCCGAAGACTCTGCAACAGCGTAACAATGAGAGACTGTGGTACTTTACAATAACAAATTTGGTTATTCTTTATAAATTCTACTGTTTTATTTTTAATAGTAACAAGACAGAAATGCCATCAATGTTATTTTAATATAAATGAATATGTGTGCTTTAATGTGCATATGAAGAGATAAGAATTGCCTTGCCTCTGCACTCAGCCATATAAAATAACAATAAGACAATCTTATGGGTAAAATGCATCTATAAATATCTGTGATAATATTCCATAAATTACGCATTATTCTGCCCCGCCTCCGTCCCTTGGAGTAAATGCCCTTAACCAAAGATACAGGCTGGGAGAGACGATGCTCTTTATCTTTTCTGCTTAAGCTCTACTAAATGCAACCTTAAGTGGGCAGCTATTTGCAGAGTAACCTGAGATGACACATGGGACGTCCCAGAACTGTTTCAGTTATCAGGGAAGAGCCTAGCCTAGAAGTGGGTTGCTTGCTCAATTTTTTGGCTGACCCTCTGGCTGAATGTGATCTACCCCACCCATACCCCTTAGGACATCTGAGAGCTTCTCCGCTCCTGATGTCCTCCTGTCCTCACTCTTTAGCCATCTGCCACGCCTAAGTACCCTCCCCTGTTTCTCTGACATTGATCCTGGCCCTGAGTACCTTCCATCACCCAGCATGCCTCCTTCACTACAGAATCCCATTAGCTCTGGGCTCATCCATCCCTTTCTCTGGGCTTTTGGGAGAGAACCAAAAATTTGCTCTCATTTTCTCCTTCCCTAAATGAAGCTTAGTTTCTCTAAAGATCAGAACCTTTCATCTCCAATACCAGGGCCATGGCCATGAGGCTGCTGCTCTCTAGTCCCTCTCACTCTTCAGACCTGTTCTTCTGAACACTGACAGCCCCACTTCCCCCTTCCTGCTGTTAACTCCGAAGCTTCAGGTCTGGCTCTGTCATCTTTCTTGGAACCTTCCTCATCATGGAAACCAGCATGTGGTTACTTCCTAAACTTGTTCTTAGGCCTGGTTCAGTCCAGGGAGGTCCAGGTTCCTAGAGCCTGAGAAGGAACTCCTTGCTAATCTCAGATGACTGCACACCACCCATTCGGGCTCACTCCTCCTGTTAATCCTCAGCTGTTAATATTGCTTATTGCTTTGAAGATTTGGTTTATGAGATGAGTAGAAAATAGCCATCATCCTTATGGGATTAAAATAAACCATGTTTCCCTTTGATTTTATAAGGTAAGCCCATGTTGAATGGCACTTTTCATTTGTGCTGTCCCTTCATCAACTGATGCCAACTTCCACTACTTCAGACTTTCCTCACATCTCCCTCAAGCCTGAATCACTTCCCCCTCCCAAATCTTGTTCTTTAGGCAACCCCAGGCCATCTTGCCTCCCTGAACACATCTTTGCACACAGTGACTTCTCCTCCACATTTGTATTCCTTCCTTAAGGACAAGTTCAAACATCTCTTTCTCTTTGAATGCATTTCCCACCTGCCTTTGTGTGACTCACCCGTATGTGTATTACTGACTGCCTACTATGTGTCAGCTATGATTTGGGATCTACAGATCTATTGATGAATAGAAGACATAGAAATCGCTTGGTGATTTCACCCTTTTCAATGGGAGGATGATAGTAACAACAAGAAAGATGATGACCAGGATAATCTATTAATAAAGGGACAAAAGACCAGGACAGGAAAGTAGTAAGGACTGAGGGGTGGCCAAGAAGTTGCATCATTAACTAGGGTGGACTAAGAGAGCCCTGCTCATGACATGACCTTGGGAGAGTATCTGAAAAGCTGTGTGAGACCTGCCCACAAGGACATGGATGACTTGTGCACTGCTAGCATTTCAGTGTCCAACGGGACATCAAATTCCGTGTGAACATGTCTAATGCACATTTGTGCCTACTGCATCCAGAATGATTCCCAGTACCGGGCAGAACTTGTAAATTTGTGATACATGAATTGAAATTAAAGCTCACAGCTTGCTCTGTTCACTTTGCATACGCATCCCATTCTCAGGTGGCTTTTCTCTGGGGTAACATTACCGATAAGTAACGAACTGAAAGATGACAAACTTCTCTTACCATAAAAGCAACATGCTCCTGCTTTCAAAGCTTATAAAACAAATAGTTAAAAGATAATCATCCTTGGTATTGATAGAGTGAAGCTTAAAGGTAAATTCTTAGCATTTTTCAATATATTTATGAGTCTAATAAAATGCAAAGAAGTTTTTTGCATGCCCATGATTAACATAAATGACCAGAAATTCCATGCAATTCATTATCAGAAATATAATGATTCACCACAGCTCTCTTAAAAGACATTTACTGCCATTTCATTTGAAATAAATCCTGTGACAATATTGCAGCTTCCCCCCTTGTTAAAAACAAACAAACAAACAAACAAAAACAAAAAACTTTTGGTAATCTAAAAGTAGCTGAAAACCTATACTTAAATTATATTACTGGACCAAGACATGTTATATTAAGTAAAGCAATTTGTATAAGACTCAGTTAAAATAAATCAGAAGCTAGAAAACAACTGCACCCAGAGCCTTCAGGCAATGCGTTAGTCTGACTGGGGGTTGGGGGGGAAGAGGAAGGCTGTGCTTAAGCTTACTGAGAGCTCATCCCCGGAGGTAGCTCATCCCCGGAGGGTCAAGCTACCTCTGGCACATCTGTTCCCTTTGTTATTTTGTGGTGTGGATGTCTGCAGCTCTCACTTGGCATGACGGCCTCATGTGCAAACCCAAAGGGATGGGCTCAGAATTAATCTTTCATATTTCACACCTGAGATTATAATTCTAAGGAAAGCCCATGAATATAGGCTAGATCTATAGTCTTCATTGAAGCATTTAGCCTGCTCGTTAAAATGATAACTGATCAATAATACTGTAGAGAAAAAAGAATGATGTATGATCCTCTATCATGCTCCAAATAAAATGTCATGATAAGCATTATGGTCTTTATGTCTGGTGCCCCCCACCCGTCTCCAAAACTATGCAGCAACACACAAAACTGTTTTCTTAGCATGCTAATTTCAATCAATTAATCGATCACTGTACAGAGAAGGCCAGCCAAATCGGCTATCAGCAGGCTAGACTGCAGTGATCAATTATTGATGTCTGTATGGGCAAGAGGTACTGTTTTCACATATGCTGTTCTTGGCTTCGAAGGATGCTAACACCTTCACTATGGAGTAGACATGTGATGGAGGAGAGAACCTAGCTTGTGGTCTCAAAAGGAGGGCAAACAGTGGAGAGAAGAGAGGCAGCTGCTGTATTCAGCTGTCCCTCTTTGCAGAACCTCTGTTTGCTAAAATCTTACAGCTGCATCTTTTATTTAATAAGGCAGGAAAGTCATTCAAAGAGTATAAACTAGCTACCTCCCAGGACCATAAAATATGAGAGGACGATGTTTTGTTGAGGGTTAAACAGGGAAACAGAATCCTTTCTCTTTCAAGTGGGAAGTTCCCCACCCCCAGAGCTCTGTAGCAGAACACAGAACTAGAAGCCTTGAAAATGATGTTGGTGTCATGATCTGATACCCCAGATCCTGGGTGGAATTTGCTGGGGAGGACTCAGAGATTGTCCATCTGGTCTATGTTAAGACAGAGATGAGAATGGCCCTGAACACTGCACTAGAGCTCTCCCAGTAGAGACATGGGAAACAGGTCAGTTTTAAGCTTGAGAGAGAACGGATGGGGTTACTAAGCATCAGCTCTGCAGGCCAGCTTGTGAGAGATGTTCTCGCTGTGACAGAGAGCCCGGGTGTCAGCAGTTCTCAGCCTTCCTCCAATCCACTCCATGTCTATCACCTCGGACAATCTCAGATTGTCTTGCCTCTCCTTCCAAACCCTGCAAGGCTCTCCAGGGAGAAGCTGCACTCAGGAATTGACACTTTATCACAGCTATTGTCTCCATTTTCTTCTCTCCCCAGAAGAGACATGAAAGAAAAAAAGACACAAAAGAACAGCTTTCTGTGAATATTTACAGCACAATATTATGTCATTACAGAATGCACTGAACAATGGTGATTAAGTACCAAGTTGTACTTACGGATAATCATTTCTAATAATTACAGAGCTTAAAATTACCTTGTACAATATAATCATTTTACTCATTACCCAAGAATCTGAAGATCATTACTTATTATCCCCTTTTCCTAACAAATTAACCTCTACTTTCTTTTAAAATCATGTCTATACAGACCAAGCCCTCCCCCTCGCCACCACCCCATGCTTTTACTGCTGTGCCCTAGTAACACCATACATGGAGCTGAGTAATGATGGCTAACGATTACATTCTCTTTTTTCAATGTTATCTTCTAGTGATTCAGCACATCTAAAGTTCAAAAATATAAACAGCATTGGCATTGAACAACAGTTATGTTACTGTTGAACTATATAAATTTGAGATCATCAAAAAAAAAAAAGAAATAAAAATTTCCATTGAAGTAATACTTTTCAAAAGAAATAAGCTAAAGCATTGCAAGTTATTTGTTCTTTACTATTAAGATTATTTAGGTTGGATCTGGTAAAATGGCTCTGCGGGTAAAGTGTTTGGTGTGCAAGCATGAGGGCACAGATTCAGTTCGCTGGACCAGCGTCAAAGCTGGATGTGGCAGCACACATTTGGAATCTCAACAGTGGGCAGAAGAAGAGGGAAGAGTGAGACAGCCAGAACCCAGACTTGCTGGACATCCAGGTCTGCCTAAAGAGCAAGTTTAAAGCCAGTAAGAGGATCCGTTGAGAGAGAGGGGAGAGGGGAAGGGAGAGAGAGAGGTGGAGGAGGTGGGGGAGACAAAGAGAAAGACATGTAGACTTACAGCTTGCACATATTCCGGATTGGGTGAGTACACAGACAGACATACAAAAACACACACACACACACACACACACACACACACACAATTATCTGGGTTGAAACTTCCAAATGTAGAATTCTAAATAATTAATACTCAAGGAATCTATGCAAAAGCTACGGAGAGCAATAATCAGAATTATTGTTTCTACGTAGTTCTTCCCTAAGAATCCTTAGCCAAGAATAAAACAAGTGGGGTATTTTAGTAAGAGAGGAAGCAAGGCTATCACTTTCCTGGAAAATCCAAGACAAAAAACAAACTATGGACTCCCACTCGGCCCAGCACAAAGCGATGGTGAACAGTTCTGACAGAATCAGTGGTGGTCACTGGTTTCGAACAAATGACTTGAGAAGACATGAAGGAGCAACAGAGAGAAATAGAAAAAGCCAATGTTCGTGTGCACACAAGAGGAGTTGATGTGTCAAGAAAAGGGAGAAGATTAACACATGTGAAGTCCCCATTTTTATATATCAGATAAAAAGCAAAATTTTAAAAAAGGAAAAACAATACATTCAGGACAGTTAGAAATAGATGAATTCCGGGAGGTGCGAATTAAAAATGCTTAAAATGGTATCTGTTCCCTGTACTTGTGGGTGAGTTGGAGAAGGTTACAAAGAAACAAGGTTTCATCATTGTATCTGTGTATTATTTCTTTTGGGAGTTATTTAGCTACTTATGTATGCATTTTATGTAGAAAATGGAGTCATGAATTTTCATTAAAAGCAAGGTTTCTTAAAAGAATGAAACTAAATATGCATATATATATATATATATATAATATACAAATATATGTTTCATGTTGGTGTATGTCAATACACACATATGTGCAATATGTAAATATATGTTTCATGTTGGTATACATCAATATACACATATGTGTAATACACAAATATATGTTTCATGTTGGTATATGTCTATACACACACACACATGCGGGCGCGTGCATGCACGCGCATGCACACATGTATGAACTTGGACTAGCATGTTGCAAGTTTGAGCCACATTCCTGATGAATTGTTGAAAGGGATAGAGGAGTATGTTCTGTTTTCTTTTGTAAATTTAGACTTTGGAAACTTTATCATGTATAATTTTACAATTTGAAAAAAGAATTCCTAAATCTATATGAACCCAGTATAAAACTAATGGAAAATATGTCATAAAATACCTGGAACAAATGCATAAAACCCAGAATTTCCCATGTATTCTAAATAACCCCAAGGACATTCAGTGTGAGATTTTGCTCACCATGGTGACAAAATAATAAAACACTGGTACATATAACAAGTGACAAATGTACCTTACACTATAATATTATACAAAAAGCCACAAATAAAACCTGTAACCAGAGAGGTTAACCATGTTCCTAGCTGGAAAGCTCAATATTATAAACATATAAAGTCGCCTCAACTGAATTTGTAGATTTAATGCAGGCTGCTACAAAATCCCCAAGAGAATTTCTCAGGCTAATCCATCTGGTGTAAGGACTGCAGGAGATTAGCTAGGAAAGTTCTGAGGAAAATAACTGAGCTGGGGCTGGATCTATTAGATAGAGAACACAATGTGCCATGTCTAGGAATTTCCAAGGTATGGAATTAGCAGGGACAGACAGGAAGGCATAGACAAATGGGAAAAAAGATAAACAAGCAGTTAACACTCTAAACTATGATAGCTACATATAGTGATATCAGTTCCCCAGCCTAAGGAACCAATGGTACCTGACTTTGAAAGATGCAGGGAGAGCCCTTGATGGCTCACACCTCTGCTACCAGCTACATGCTTCAGCCGATCTGGAGAGGACTGAATAGGAATTCTATGTGCTTTATCCAGAAACTTTACTTTGAAATTGCATTCGATGGGCATATTCGTATGCACAACTCCTATTGCCCCCAAACCGAATGAGCCACCAGCCAATCATCTCAGGAAGGTCTACAAATTCTGTAGCTGCAAAAACAGTATGTATCCGTATCGGAAAAAAAAAGTCTAAAGGTACACAGAAAGCAAAAAGAACAAATTAGAATATAATGCACAAGTGTGATACATGCGCATTTTAACCTACCGATGCACATGCATAACTGCAGAGTAAAAGGGCTACAAGAACATGTATGAAATGTTCAACAAAGTTGTCTTATAAGGAATCAGAATAGGCTGAAGAGTAAAAGTCAAAGTTCACATTTTACACAACTTATTCTATCATAAGTTGCTTATACCAGAAGTTCCTGCAGATTTGTAGTTAGACTTTTTTTATATTTTAATATTTAAAATCCATTAAACAAAAATACCAAAGAAAAAATTGTTATGGCAATTGCACCTTTATCACTTTGTGATATTTGATTTTAAAAAAAAAAAAGAAAAAACTTTTGGGAAAAAAATCACAATCAGAATAGACTTTTAAATTATGCTTCATTTTTGGCTCCCATGTTATTTCCTCGCTGTTCACCTTTTCCCCTTTAATGCTATGTTATTTAAATTCTTGGGAGGGGGGGGATTGGGAGGAAGGACAAAGAGAGACAAAATTTAGGAATACTCATAGAAGATACCTGAGGTCAAGTCATATTCCTGCTGCAGGAGATTGGTGGTCACCTACCTTAGGGCTTTGAAAGCTGCATTTCCTTATAGGGATTTGGGCTGGTGTTGGGAGCATCCAAGGCGTGGGAACCCAGGCAGTCAAGTGGCCTCCTCTCAGATTTCATTTCCCACAAGCTCCAGCCCAGGCGCTGCCATTCTGTGTCTCATTCTGTGTCTCTCTCTCGCTGTTACACTCTAGAGCCGCGTTCTTTGCAAAACGGCAGATCGCTCTTCCAGTTGTTAGATGTGATTATTCCCAATTCTCGCAATTTACTTTCTAATGCCTTTCTTTCTCTATTCAACACCTCACCGTAAAAATAAATTCATGTTGGGAAATTCAAATTAAATGACGACAGTCCTGTTGTACCTGCGGTCTAGGGTGTGCAAAATTCTAAACAATACACTGTGGGGAAACGAGAAAAAAAGCAAGGCCCAGCCAGGCCATGTCCTTATCTCTAAATTCCCAGCCCGGGCTGATAGGCAGTCACTTTCATTCCAGGGTGGGCTAAGTAAAGGCTTTAATAACTGCTCAGTTTTAGGAGAGGAAGCTGCTTCGCCTGGGATGGGCCCAAGGAATGTGTCACCGGGGAAATGATGAGTCACCCAGCTTCTGAACAAAGCAGAGAAGGGTACCCTCCAGAAATACCTATGTGACAAGAAAGACTTAAGGGCAAATATGATGAAAGGGGACAGGGCGGGAAAAGTGGAGAGATTTACTATGTGGCAATACCTCTTGGGGTGGTGGTGTGGCAAAGCCAGGAGTTCCCAGCCAATGGCAAGGGCAGGGGCTCCACTTCCTGATGGATGGGGACTGAACAAGTTAGGGAGGGAGACTTATGAGGACTTGCCTGTGTTTTACCAAACTGGGTCCCCGGGGTCAAATACAAAATGCTGTTATTCCCAAATCATTCCATTACTTATTAGATCACAGAAAGAAAAGCTTATTCACATTTTGACCATAGAAGGGGCCTGTGGCTTGCTGAGGCCATTAGGGATGCTGCCGCCCCCCCCCCCCCCCC
>NC_034610.1:33841081-33842572 GCF_900095145.1 Mus pahari
CCCGCTACTTTTCAAAACAGTTTTAAAAAAAAAAATTGAAGCAAGCTCCAATCAGCAAGCCAAGGAGGAGGGGCCTGAAGCGATAGCGTCAATAGGAGCTCTGAAATGGGCTGTTCCGGTTTCCGAGAGAAGTCTTTTTTTAGTGCAGGTTGATGCTACCTTCAGCGTTGCTCAGAGAAGCTTCATTTTGCTGTGGGCACTGCTAAACGCAGGGACTCACACCTGCTCACAATGCAGAGGACAAGGGACTATAGAACGCACGGCCATAAATAAGGGTTATCACGACCGATCCTCATGCTCACGGAACATTCGGAGAGGGGGTGACCAGACTATAGGGACCAAAGCAGGTCGGGGAGCTTGGTGAGATAGAGCACTGTTTGAACATGATATCACCTTCATACTCCTGATCTCACGGCAGTTGCGATCACTGCCCCCGAAAAGTTTGGCAAATTTGGGCCTATCAACATTCTGCCACGGAGAGAAGCCCCACCCAAGGACCTAAATACAGAAAATCAGTCGGACTTAGAGGGGAGAGATCCAACAGGTCCCACCCATCCGTGAGGATATATAGGAAATTAATGGTTCCCAGGGGAGAGAGAGGCCTTTTCTTCAGTGGTGTAGATCCATAAGGAGCCATGTCTTATAAATAGCCCTCACGCATGCTCCTATAAGCAGCCCTAATGAATATTCAAACCAAGAAAGAGACAAACAGATGGGTGGAAGTTAGGAACAAAATGATGTAAAGCGGGAGGGAAGGAAAGAAGAATGAAGTGGAGGGAAAGAGGAAGGAAGGACAGGAAGTAGGGGGGAAGGACCAGGGCTTCATGGGAGCTTGTGGAGCAAGACAGAGAAATGAGAATATGATCAAATACATTGTATATACATATATAAAATGCCATAAGGAAACTCTCACTATGTATAGTTAACATAAAATTGATGTATTTCTAAAACTTTGTTTAAAAGTTTCTTCAGTAAATGCCTACCCACATCCCTATATGATATAATACACCATGTACTACATATATTCATAGTGTTAGTCGGAGGAAGGAAATTAGACAAATCATTCTGAAATGACAGCAAGAATTTTAAAAGCATACCTATTGGGGTTGACTTTATTATCAACTTGCCACAAATTAGAATCTCCTGAGCAGGGAGCCTCACCTGAAGGCTTCTCCTTGGGACTATTGAGACACCCTTCCTCATGGGTGTCTCCTCCAATCCTCTCCCCAAGCCCATGTTTAGACAGTTATTGCGGGGCTACTCTGACTGTTGAAGCCACAGCCTTAAGGGAGAGCAGCAGAGTGTCAGCTGTTCAGGTATGACTTGGTCATCAATACTATTTTAAAGGCCACTTAATAAATTCTGACTATATATATATATATATATATATATATATATATATATATAGATAGATAGATAGATAGATAGATATAGATATAGATATAGATATAGATATAGATATAGATATAGATATAGATATAGATATAGATA
>NC_034610.1:33842592-33846280 GCF_900095145.1 Mus pahari
ATAGATATAGATATAGATATAGATATAGATATAGATATAGATATAGATATAGATATAGATATAGATATAGATATAGATATAGATATCATAACTAATATATGCACACACACACACACACACACACACACACATCTCCCTGTGGTTCTGTTTTTCTAGGGAACAGACTGAATCAGTACCCACTCATGAAATTTCATGACAATAATATTGTTCTTGGAAGCCAGGTGGTGGTGCACGTCTTTAAACCCAGCACTTGGAAGGAAAGGGCAGGTTGATCTCTGAGTTTAAGTCAGTCTGATCTACAAAGTGAGTTCCAGGACAGCTAAGGCTATGCAAAGAAACCCTGTCTTGCTAAAAATCAGCAAAATATGATATGATATCATTCAAATATATATATAATATGTAATATAATATATAATAACACATATACATAATAGACACATATATGTATAATACATGCGATATATTTAATATAATACATATATTATTTATTACATGTGTATAGTATATTATGTATAACATGTGTATTATATTACATATGATATACATGTAAGATAATATATATGTACATATAAATATGAAAATGCATGGTTCGTTTGTAGTGTCAGTTTGCAAGCACTTATGAAGACCTAAGAAGTATCAAAGGAGGGGCTGGTGAGATGGCTCAGTGGGTAAGAGCACCCGACTGCTCTTCCAAAGGTCTGGAGTTCAAATCCCAGCAACCACATGGTGGCTCAAAACCATCTGTACCCATAACAAGATCTGATGAAAAAAAAAAAAAAAGAAGTATCAAAGGAAAGATACACTATTGAACTAATCGCTAAGAGTTTTACAGGAAACTCCAAATGTGAAGAGCATTTTGGGGTGCGGCTCGGCAGGAATGTGACATTAGAAGTAAGTTCAGGCAGGAATCTGACATTGGCCAAGATGAAGGAAGTAAGAATCTGATTTTAGGGTAGAACAAAGAAGTAGGCTCAGATATCTTGATCATCCTTAGAAACAGCGATCGCTGGAGTGATCATGGGACTTTGTGTGTTGTCTTGCCTGCTCCTTGCCTGTTTCTTGCTTGATTCCTCAGTGTACTACCCGTCCTTAATACCTGCATGGAATTAAAATGGTATAAAAGCAGATTACAAAAAATTAAAGCTGCCTTCAGTCTCTCCCGAGCTGAAGAACCTGTTGACTGACTAAGCGGGCTTGGTCATCCAAAGGTGTAACAGATACCTCAATAGATCCTGAAAAGATTGTCAACCCAGAGCCATGGCCTTCATCACATAACAAAGCCACGTCAAGCATCCCTGTGGAATTCAGTTGACATTTCAGAGACCCTTGTCATGAGGACTGTTACCATGGCTAGAAGGAGGGGCAAGTCCAAAAGCTGTGGGAAGTCACCCTCTAATTATATCAGACAGGAATCTTGACCATGGAGTTAATTAGCGAAAAGTACGCAGCAGGGATTCTATGAACACTTATTGGCATCCGGGTCCTCACTGACCTGACGTCTAAACTGGGTTCTTTTCCCTCCTAATTATAAAAGGGCTTAATTGTTAACGTCAATGTACAAAAACACTCAAAAAAAAAAAAAAAAGAAAAGAAAAAGAAAGAAAGAAAGAAAGAAAGAAAGAAAGAAAGAAAGAAAGAAAGAAAGAAAAGAAAAGAAAAGAAAAGAAAAGACAGCCAACTGAATTGTATTGTGTGGCTCGTAACAACTTTCTATTTTGATTTTATTTGTCTTTCTTTTTCCTGAAGCTACTCCAATTTTAAAATATTAATATAGACATCGCAGGATTTATCTGGTAGAGGGATATAAAAAGGCTAGAGTTTGATCTATGCAAAATGAGAACAGAAGCCAGCTTGCAGAAATCACATAAACTGCATTAAAAGGTACTTGTAGGTTCCATTGCCTGAGTTTGTCTGGAAATGCAATAAAGGCAACACTGTAGGAAATACAATGAAAACATTCTTTTAGGGGAAAATCTTCATTACCACAAACATGTTCCCCCGTCACAGCACAAATATTCATTCTGGTTAAACAAGGTTGAGCGACTCCCAACTCGGTTCTCTGCAATCCTGGGACATGATGAATAAATTGTTCCCCAAGCAAATGTTTTAAAGGCTACAATAGGCCAAACACAGAGAACAAAGATGCCAATTGTACTCTTCCAAGCATAAGCAAGAAGCAACGCACGCAATGCCATTCCTCTAGTATATGTCCCTTTGCCCTCTTTAGTTTTTCTTTGACAGGATTTAGAAATTTCTTTTTAATGACGAGCCTATAAAATTTTTTTAAAAATTTACGTTTCATGAACTCATGCTCATTACTGGAATATGCATATTAAATGTGAGTTTGATTTTTTTTCCAATTGATTCTTCAAATATCCCACGCAATCGTGAGAGTTTAGTATGAAAATCTAATTAAATTTACACACAGCATTCAGTGTTTCTGGACTTGTGTATTTTTACTTATTTACATTTCCTAAGGGTCATCACTTCCTGGCCATTTGTATACATTTTATTTAACTTCAAAAAGAGCTATCAGTAAACACATCTGTCCCATTTGGCTCTGTGATATAGAAACATTTTTCTATAAATGGATCATATACAAGCCTGGTTTGGGTGTCAGTAAGAAACTGGGATATAGGCAATTCACCTGCCTAGTACTTAGGTCTTAAAAGTGTAAGGACAAGTTCGGCCCACTCTGGAAGATGCCTTATGGTGTATGTATCTCTGCTGGTCCCCTGGAGTTGTAATGATTGCTATCAGCAGGGGTGCTCTTTCCTCTGACAGAGCTGACACTGCTGAGCACAAATTAAACCAAATCAGATTTTTAGGCTATGAAAGGGTTGTGGTCATGGGGGAGGGGCCCGATGCCCCTCTCAGGGCCTTCTTCTCACTGTTTGAAATTAGTCAAGGAAACTCAGCACCAGGAAACTTCAGTGGCGATGTTGCAGATGGAAGGGAGACATTATTGTTTTCATTGAAAGTGCAATGAGAAAAAAAAAAATATGGATGAGGAATTGCCAGAGGTTCTCTTTGCTTAGTCACAAGGAAACCAAAACCAAGGGTGAGTCCTGCCTGGTCCTTCTCAGATTGACTTTGTTCACATAGCTTAATTAGAAATAGATGCAATGTTCTGCTGTAAGATTTCCAAAAGACCAAATATACAAATTTCTTAAACAAGACAAAACAAAAACAGAAGATAGAAAAGATAAAAAGAATTCCGCTCTAGAATAACAATGCTAATGATTTAAAACTTCTACATCAGGAACTAGGGCAATGGCATTTAGCAGAGCCCCTTCACATGTGGTACAGGCATGGTCTGGGACCTACGGTTGGATCTCTAGCACCCACAGAAAATACGAGGCATGCCGAGGACTGGAAGACAGGCAGATCCTGGGCAGATTCAAAATGGAGAGCTCAGGTTCAGTGAGTGACTGTGTCCCAAAACTAACATGAAAGCAATTGGGGAAGATTCCCAAAGTCCATCTCTGTCAGCTACACACACACACACACACACACACACACACACACACACACACACATGCTCGCACACACTCCTACAGGAATATGAGATATTCCTGTATTAAGATTTTAGAGGCAGAGGCAGGCGGATTTCTGAGTTCGAGGCCAGCCTGGTCTACCAAGTGAGTTCCAGGACAGCCAGAGCTATACAGAGAAACCCTGTCTCGAA
>NC_034610.1:33846298-33894668 GCF_900095145.1 Mus pahari
AAAAAAAAAAAAAAGATTTTAGGACTTCCCAATGGCATAGTGAAATGTTTTCAATTACTGACGTAAAGTCTAACCAATACAATACTACTATTAATTCTAATACTTGCATTCATCTCTAGCTGCATGGTAATTCACACTAAAACTGAAAGTCGGCCCCTCTCTGACGAAAGGCTTAATTGCATAGAGGTATGCTAATCCAGTAATGACAGATGATCAGGGATCATCATCACTTTTACAAACTATCTTACCAGACAGTTACTGCTATCCTGTGAAATATTAATAATTAAAACGGAATCACACTTGTCAAAATAAATACATTTGTCTATTATAATATTCCCCCTTTCTTTCCCTGCACTTGTTTTCTAAAGTGGCAGGTGTCAAAGTGGATCTTTTTGTTGCAGTACATGTATCCAATTATGCACATGGCTTGGAGAGGAGCTGACAGCAGATTGAAATGATTAAATGCAGCAGAGCAGGGAAGTTCTATGGAGTCATGTTCTGGGACAATCAAAGAAACAGTGCGGGCCCCACATTGTGCTTCATTAGTGGCAGCAAACCAAAGCCTTTCTGCTTGGATAGTCCCACCCCAGTATAGAGCATGACCTGAGGGGTCCCAGGACACTGGTATGTGCTCATCAAGTGGCTGGCAGACACCAAAACCCCAAGAGGGGGTACATTTATTATTATACAGCTTACTGAATAACCCAGTGACCAGATTCCTCAGTTTCATATCTAAGTTTCAAGTCCTTCACCAATTCCACATATTACATTAGAAGCCATCTGCCTCCTTCTGTTTCCAAATGTTCAGTTTCTCATTCGTGGTCAGTTTATCAAAACAAACCAGCCCTCCTGCTCCAGTGAGGCTGGCTGTCCATTGCCCAGAGGAATGGGGTGTCCCGGAGGTCTGCCAGCAGCAGGCTTCACTAGGAAGAGATACTTACAACCTCATTTGTTCTCTGTCCCTGAAGCTTGACGAGCTACGCATCGGATGAACTTCAAATGTTTAACTGAGAGACATGTGTGAGTTCATCAAACACCGACATTGTTTTGCTATTAGTTTGGATCGTACTGTCAGAACCACACTACAACCAGAGGCCATGGTTAGCCATACTAACCCCACTGCCTCCTCATCCCAGTGCTGCGAGGACTACCTGCCATTCGATGCTTTCTCTCGACTCTTGTAACTATGGGAATAAGGAAGGAAGACCAAACAGTCAAAGACCTTTCACAGACCACAGAAATGGGGAAACTATGCACCCAGAGGAAGGGCAAACATCCAGGTCCACCTTAGAAGCATTTTTAAAGTACCTTGTTGCTTTTAGCTAGGCCTTGTTTTGTGTGTGTGTGTGTGTTTGTGTTTGTGTGTGGGAGGGTGGGGGGCTTGATTGAGAATAGTGACTAATTTAGTGACTAGTAATGTCTTCTAAGGTCATAAGATGCCCTCATACTTCTAAGATATTTATGAACTGTTTCAAAGAATGCCTGTCTTAAGATTTAAGAGATATTGTTCTCCATGACAATGCCGTGTATAATTTTAATCTATAATGACAGCAGGTGTGCTTTCCAAAATATTTTATGCATTTACTTCTTTCCCATGAAAAACAACCCCTCCCTACCTTAATTTACTCTTTGACAAAAGCCTGCGAAGGTAAGACTTTCAAATGAATTTTGTTTTCTTTGTTATTGTTGCTTCCTTGTTGATTATCTTGTCCTATGTAGGACAAGCTGGCCTTGAATGTGGCAATCCTCCTGCATCAGCTTCTTGAGTGCTGGGGTTGTAAGTATACATTCCATCATGCAAATGCTACAAATACTTCTTAAAGGTGAAGGTCATTAGAATCTCAAGAGTTGAGCTTTCTTTCTTGGTTGTTCTTTTTCTGGGAAGCCATGCCCAGTGTCATGCAGAAGTTTAACATTTGTAGCCAATCTGCAACTTTCTCATTTCCTGGTCCTCTATGTTAGAGAGAAATCTGGGAAGAACTTTCTTAGGTGCTCTGATAGAAGCTATCTATAAAAGAAAACACTGCTCCGAATAAACTCAGGCCTGTCATCAAATCATGAAACTCAAAGGACTTCCAGGGCCACAAAGTAGGACTCCAGTCTGAGAATATCTATTTTTGCAAGGCAGAGAGGGTGCAGGTCTGGGGAAGGAGGGGTTCTGCAAGGCACTCCACAAATCCTATATCACAGGAAATACTCAGTTTCAGACTTAATGACATCAATAGCTATGATTAGAGACAACAATGACTGTGTCACACTTGCAAGTATAGAAAAACAGAGAAAAGCCACATAGGAGACAAAATAATTTAGACATTCGAACACATATACTTCCAGTTCTTGTGCAAGCATCCTCAGAAGGCACTGGGACATTTTGGTATGTCACAAAGATGGGCAGATGTCTAATTCAAAGCTCTCAAGACCCATCAGCTCTGCAGCAACCTCCAAGCTTCCTGTCAAAGTTGTTAATGGCAAAGCAAAGCGTGTGAGTGTCCTGAGCTAGGGCACTTCTAATAGCATCGTGATTGCCAGGCGATTGAGGACAATCATAGGGAGAAGACGGAAAATGGCCTATTAGGACTTTGTGGCCACCTCCCTTCCTCCCCATGGAGTGGCTTTCTTTCTATAGGCACAATAGGGCAGCGACCTACAGGGACCAGGAGATAGCTTTCCCTCACTCTATTCAGCTGCAAATGAAAAAAAAAGAAAGAAAGAAATCTAACAAGGAAGGGTATGCCTAGAATGGGAAAAACATAGCTTAATGCTATAAATATATACTGTATTGCTAGATATTTTCAAAGAATTGCTTCATATAGGAGACAAAATAATTTAGATGTTCACATGTGTACAGTTAGGCTGTAGCTACCCCTTCTCTTGTTTTGTTTAATAAAAAGCAATTTCACAAAACTCCACATACAGAATGCATTTCTTTTAGTACTTTGGGAAAATGAAAGGTGAAATTATGTTTTTATTCCTTTCCAATAACATCCAAGGATCTGCTGTGTGTCTATGAACAGCCCCTTCCCATCCAAGTAGCATAACTGGATCCAGCAGAGGGTGGGCTACTGCAGAAGGTGAAAGTTGGTACCCAATAATACACACAAATTATGCTGGCTTTGTCTTGATCTTTTAGGGACTTTAACAAGATTCCACTGATGAACATTGCTGAGAACACAATGAATGGCAAAGACCTTCATAGGACTGGAGAGATTTAAAAAAAAAAATACCAGTTATGTTCCCAGGACTGATGATGATGTGGAAATTATTTTTTAAACATCCTGTTTCCCAGTCTCATTTGATTAGGAGTCTCACTTCCCCGCAAAGATGCCCATTAACCTATTAACAACTCAAAGCACCCAACTGCCACCTGCCAATTATAAAGCAGTTGGGAGCATGCTAGTTTCCATGTTTCTTCTGCCCACTCTGTCTGAGAACGTCTACAATGTCTGCATAAAAGTGTTTCCCTCAGAGATGCCATCTTTAAATGCTGTCATCTATTCTCCATTAGATGCCTTTAATCTCAGATTCGTGGCTAAGGCTGAAGAGTAATCACCATTCAGAAGCTGAGGAAATCATATCTCTGTGCCTATTTCCTCATCTCTAGAACAAATGAATGCGTTGCCAGGCAGCACTTAATGAGAGTACAACTGCCTTGTAAGGAAAGCATGACCAGGCAGTTTCATTGTCGGGTGAACCTCACAGAAGGCATTGAGGCATCAAAGTCAGATACAGCCTCTTGATACCACTGAAAGATATATTATATATATATATATATATATATATATATATATATATATATATATATATATACATATGTATACATATACATATAGGAGTGATTCAGAATAAAGATTAAAGTAAAGAATATTGCATGTATAAACCAGAGAATGATATGGTCATTTATTGTCAGCATCAAACATTTATATAAGTAGCATAGTAGGATTCTTTTCATCGGCCTCACCGTAAACATATATGTAATGTGATTTTATAGTATCATTATGTATATAATGTCATTAGGCAGCAGCAATTCCAGTTTAATGTAATTGTGTAAGACCATCTATGTAAATGCAACCCATAGTTGAGTAGAATGTCATGATGCAACAGGAGACAATGTACTGAATTAGCTGCCCCATACAAGGGTTTCATGTGTCCCCAAGAACACCTAGTAAATGATATTGATTGCTAGCATCATTATTCTGGTCCATAAATGATTGAGATCAGGCCTCACAAAAGAAGCTGGCTCCTCACTCATTTCTAAACCATTCTGACCTTCATGCTTCATCCTCACAGAATACTCAACCACCAATTTGGCCTTTAACCTTCTACCATCCCAATTAGGAAAACCTTTTGAAAATGAAAAAGAAAAGGAAGGAAATCTCTACTGAGTACTTATACAACTCCAGTTTTGGCTTTCCCACTGAGATTTCCCACATTTTGAGATGAATAGTAGCAATTGTCTCAGTTGCTAAGTCAAGCGTAATACTGCAGGAGAAGATTTCCTAGAGGCAATTCCACATCTAACTGTAGTCTTACATCTTGGTCACTTCTGGTTTTGTTGGCTTTAAGTAGCATGACAAAAAGAACTCTGAAATACATAATGCTTGTTGCCAGACTAACTCATGTTATTGTTCTC
Source organism: Mus pahari (assembly GCF_900095145.1). Taxonomy (NCBI): domain Eukaryota; kingdom Metazoa; phylum Chordata; class Mammalia; order Rodentia; family Muridae; genus Mus; species Mus pahari. The sequence goes on from NC_034610.1 coordinate 33,850,929, forward strand.
TACATTAAATGGAAGAGACTCCCTGGACTGGTTGAAACACTGAAGAGGCATCTAGAGACAGTCCTGCACTGAATTGAGACCCTAATGTGTCATATTTATGTGACATCTTTGAACAAAGGGATGAGTGGGTGCTTTCAACAGTTGTGTAAACCTTCTTTGGACATGTGAGAGAAGGCTCCTTTTCATCATTTATTGAAGATTTTTTTATTTGGAAATAGTTTACATGTTTACCCAAAACAAATATAGAACAAAGGATGCTCATCTACCTTTGGCTCAGCGGTGAAGATTAGATGGTTTTCTCCTTCCAACACACACATGTTGATACTTCAGTTTCCAAATGAAGAGTGAGACCTTTGAGTCCCTCAGGAACTGCCCTACCTCTTCATCATGTGTGGATCGAGCATGAAAGTGGGCACGGATAACCCTGCAAACCCTTGCTAGATACCCTACCAGCTCAGGCCTTGATCTAGAGCTTCCCAGCATCCAGAGAGTGGGAAATAAATTTCTGTTATTTATAAACTATTTGGTTTATGGTATTTTTATTATGGTAGTCTGACCTGACAAAGAGAAAGAGATGTGCTCAAGTTTTAACAGTTTACGGGATTACTTTATCATTTATATACTTCTCTTCTACTGCCCTTCCTCATCTTTGTGTCTCAGTTTTTAAGTATCCACATTCTTCTCGGTCCTTAAAGTTGCCTATGCTTTGCCTCTGGAGAAGAGGGGTATCTTTTCTCTTACACGACTGTACCATGGTTAGCAACTTCAGTAAATTTAATACTAAGTCATTTTATCTACACTATAAGTAGGATTCAAAGCTCTATCAGTTGTCCCACGTGTGATTTTATTTATTTATTTATTTATTTATTTATTTATTTATTTATTTATTTATTTATTTATTTTTACCCTCTAGCACAGATCTGGTGGGATTGATGCGCTTCCTCTCTTATATCCAAACAGTCTGCACTCTGGATCGTTCCATTGTCTTTTACAGTAACTTTCAATATCTTTTATAGGACTAACATGTGTGAGGAAAATAGTTTCTCCACATTTTCTAGTATTTATCTTAATAGGGTATTGCTCCTTTCAGGTTGTACAGAAATTGATGGATTAGATTCAAGCGTCCATGGAGACCAGAATCCCACACAGGTGATGCCTCTTTCTCCAAGTGTGCAAGCTAATGATGTACAATGCCTTTATAGCCCTCATTAGTGATGCTGGGTTTGATCATCTGGTCAAAGTATTGCCTAATTAACTGCACAATTAATAGCAGTATATGAGAAAAACAATTTAAGAACATTTGAGTTGCCTACTCATTATCTTCAAAGCCCCTTCCTAACTTTAGCATCAATTGATAATTCTTGCTTGATCCCATATTTATTCTTTCTAAACTCCTGCACTTCCTCCAATCCTCCAAGTCTTCATTAGTTTCTACCATTCTCCAGGAAGCAGGACCTGCCTTTCTCTTTGTTTATTACTATCTTTTATTACTTTTTCTCTGGCTTGGTCTCAGAATTCCTAATGAGTTTGCTGGACTCACTTCATTACCACACATCATTCTGCCCCTCCAGTTGGTCAAGAATTGGCTAGTAGACCCTTTGTGATAGCTTCTGTGTCCTAGAGCTTGTTACCATCATTTGTCAATCTCCTTCTTATATAACATAATGAGAAAGTACAAGTTATTTTACATGTCCTGCCCCAACCTTGAAATCATCCATTTCTCTGGTCTTTTTTAAGAGTAATAAATGTTTTTAAAGACCAAGGTACAAACATAAGGTATAGGCATTGATACTGGGCGTCTTTCCTTCCTTCTTGATGAGTGAGTCCAGTGACCAAAGATCAGAAATATATAAGGATATATACACTGATGCCCACAAATGAAATGCAATTATACAGACATATAGATATGAATGTGTGTGTGTGTTGTAATAAAACCACTAAGATTCTGTTAGTCCATGCGTTTCCTGTTTTCTACTATTCCATATTTAGGTGTGATTCCATGTTGAATCCAGTCATCATTCTGGATTCCAACGAAATAAACCTATCTATGCATTTGCTCAGTTTTGTTATGCATCCAAATGTTGTACTTAAGTTAAGGTGACATTGAAAGTGTTCTTAGTATAAACTCACTTAAAAAGAGCTGGGATGGGTTTGCAACTCACTCTAGTCTCCTGGAGACTGAGGAGATGTACAGTTAAATCCTATTCAAAAGTTACTTAGCTCTTTCTTCCCTTCCTTCCTTCTAACCTTCTCCCCTTCTTTTCCTTCCATTATCTTCAATGTAGCTAAACTAGTCATTATGAAATACAACTTCTTTGTCCTAGCATGCTTCTGGTCTTACAGATATGATTGTATTTTTTTAAAAAATTGTATACATCAATAGACTTTTTAAAGTCAAAAGGACACACAATTATTTATTTAACAATCATTCCTTTGCCTTCTACCCCATTCCCTACCTCTCTGTAAACAAAGTAGTTATTTTCTGGTTTAGTCTTCCTACATACATCCTACATAAAGATAAAAAGACGTATGCATATTTTCTAATTTTTATTCTGTACATATAGGAAAGCACATTACTACATTCTGTTGTATAGGGTTTTCATTTAAGTATATGTCCTGGAAAGTACTCCATTACAAAGGCTTCCCCAGAACTATCTCAAAGCTGCATCATGAGACTCTATAAAATAGTTCATACAATCAATCAGTGTGTTTGTACATTTAAGAAGTATCCAAAATTGTTTTATTTCAGTTATTGCTTTAATGAATATGTTTTGCATATCCGTACGGGGCCAATGGAGAGATAGGTAAATAAACATGTATCTTCAGAGTATATTCTGACAGCGGGATTAGAAGGCTAACTTGCAAGCACCCTTGCAGTTGGGTGGATCCTGCAGTTCCTCCTGTCTAGGAAAGGTGCTCTTGGCTGCTCTCACGGGAGGGTAGGAGAGCGCAGCCTTGTTCATTGCTGTTCCTGTAGAATGCATCCTCAGATTTCAGAGCTGGCTAGTCTGATAGATGGGAAAGGGCAGCAGTGGCTTCGTTCACATCTTCCCTCATTGCTCACGGATTTAAGCATCTTTCACTTGTTCTTTCTGTGAATTGCTCCTTTATGTCTTCTGACTGTCTTATAAGACGCCTGTGCATTTCCCTTTACTTTTGAAAACATATTTATTTACACATTAAGGTGGAATCTCTTTGTTGCTGGTGTATGCTGGAAATGTCTCTTCCTCGTGGTTCATGGCGACTTTCTTCCAACTTCTTTCCTTGTGATACTAACCTGCTTGGTGTTTGGCTTGTTCATTTTTTCATAGGTTTTGTTTTTTCGTCGTTTCTGAGGGGTTGGTGGAAAATCTTTTTGTTTGTTTGTTTTGTTTTAATGATTTTTTTGTTATGTTCATTTGGCTTGAATATAAAAAATATATTTTTAGGAAGCCAAATTTAGTTTTTATTCTAAATATTACATAGTGTTTTTTTCTATACCCTTGATGTACAGGGATTCAGATATTGTTCCTAGTTTCCAATTTTTTTCATTTAAATCTATAATGTACTGGGTTTTTTTTTCTGTATGAAATGAATTAATTTTGTTTTTTATAAGGTGCTATTTCATGTCAGGAGGTAGTGGCACCCACCTTTAATCTCAGCACATGGGAGAGAGAGTAAGGCAAATCTCTGAGTTCAAGGTCAGCCTGGTCTACAGAGCAAGTTCCAGGATAGCCAGGGCTACACAGAAAAACCCTATCTCAGAAAAAAAATGTGATTTCAAGCCAAATTTGGTAGTATTGGATTGTAATTTTAGATTCATGGAAGGCTGAGACAGGAGTATCCAAGTTCAAGGCCAACCTGGGAATTCTATTGAGAATCTTTCTCAGAATAAAACAATTACAAGGTGGACTGGAGATACAGCTCAGTGAGTTAGTACTTATCCAGCATGTGCAAGGCTCTGGGCTCAAGCTCAAATGTCACATACCCAAAAGGAAAGACATATTACTCATTTACCCAAAAGCTGAACTACTCCTAGTTTATTGTACATTTTATATGGATTTGAATCACTGGAGAGCATGCCTTCTATGTCCTTCCTTTCTGTTTCAGACAAAGAGTTGCTGTGCATGTACATTCACTACTATATATATATATATATATATATATATATATATATATATATATATTACACATATATATATGTATATGTATATATTACCATATATTGCTATATTCTTGTAGAATCTGGTTTATAATGTCAGAGCATTTTTCCTTATCTTTAATACTTTTGGTATGGAGTCTGTAGTTTTTTTCTGAAAAGCTCTACAATATTTGCATCAGTGCAGCTTTGAAAGTTGCATTCATTATACTCCATGATTGACACATTTCAGGAATAACCCATCAGCTCTGCACTAAAAAGGTGTACTGAAAGGCCCTTTCTTGGATGAGTAACACAGAGAAGTTTGCGACCCCCACATGTGCATGACATGGGTTCCAGAGAAAGAGCAAATGAGGAATTAACAAAATCCATAGGTTGTTTCATCTTCTGTGCTGGTTATGATGATGGTGCATAGATTCTGAGTCAATCAGGATGTCTTTGGGTAGAGACATATCTTCCTGTTCACCCTTCAATATTGTCGTTTTCAGAGTTTAAACAACTCACGGAGAACCAGGATAAGATGAATATACATACTTAGTTACTATTTTAGAAGAGAAAAATTATATTTAAATCAAACTTTATGGTTAAGAGTTACATACATGTAACAGTAATGAACCCCAATAGGTGAAGTGACTTGTTAAACTCCTCATAGTTGGTGCGAAATCACTCTCCCCTGGCATAGGTAACTCGGCAACTAAGTGTTCTCTCTCCAACTTTCCTATTAGGGCAATTCTATGTAAACCAAAGTGTATTCTTCATTTTGCAAATACTTTGTGCAACTGAAAATTTGTATGCCCAAGACCATGTGTACATCACAACACATTCATTTTTATCCTTATTTTCAGAGCATGGATACGAGGAAAACAACATAGAAGTCAGCCAATTGGTTCTTCAGGAAACCAAGGAAAAGATAGGGAGAAGCATTGTGGCCCTCTCTGGCATTTCAGTGTCAGAAGGAGAAACAGATGGGTGTCCGGGACAGTGGTGACTAAGCATGCACACTGAGGGTCACTTGTGGTCTTGATCCTTTATCCTGCCTGGCATTCTCAAGGATGACCTGCTGTGACAGCCACTAAAGCCCAGGCTGACACAGATGCCTCTCCTTACTTGGGGAGGATAATAGATGACAAACTGACAACATTCAATATAGAAAGTGCTGGGGTTGGGGGAAGGGACTTCGTGTCTCCTGGATGGTTTTAGATTTGGTTTTAAAATAACACACACACACACACACACACACACACACACACACACACACACACACACACATTTTTTAAGACAAAAAATTAATAATAATCCGGCCTGCAAAGCAGAAGCAGCTCACTGTGATGTAAGAGCTGTCAGGGGCTGTGGAGGGATAAAGCCTTTCTGCATGCTGCGGCATGCTGCTCACTCACAGGCATGTCCATCAGTGCAGCAGCAGGCCTGGAAACCAGAGGCTAATCAGGGGAGAAGAGTGCTCTGTGCGTACTGAAATAAAACACGGTAGAGTCCCAGGAAAGGGTAGCGCATGTTCTGGCCAAAACGTAACCATTATAGCAATGGAGGGTTCCCATCTCTCAGGGGCTCTGCAGTGGTTGAGGGGTTCCTTCTACTCTCCTGGTGGGTTGGCCTCAAGTCCCCAAAGGAGTTCTTTGTGCAGACTTGATTTCTCAGTCCATCACACAGGCAAAACTCATGTTCTTGTAGAAAGGATTGTGATCATCATATATTTGTGTGCAAAAGAGGAACAAGAATCTCTTAATAGAGTGGCTTGAATATGCTTGTCCCAGAGAGTAGCACTATTAGGAGGTATGGCCTGGTCAGAATAAGTGTGGCCTCCTAGGAGGAAGCGTGTCACTGTGGGTGTGGGCTTTGAGACCTCCTCCTAACCTGGCAGAAGCCAGTCTTCTTCTCGCTGCCTTCGGAACAAGAGGTAGAACTCTGTTTCTCCAGCGCCATGCCTACCTAGACTCTGCCATGCTTCCTGCCATAATGCTAATGAACTGAACCTCTGAACCTGTAAGCCAGCCCCAGTGAAATGTTTTCCTTTATAAGAGTTGCCGTGACACCCTGACACCTAGTCTCTCCATTTCACGGGGAGAAAAATCCCCCCAAATGTTCACTTTACCACCTACATCCTAGGACAATGCCTTCCAGAGAAATAAACATTGTTCTGGTCACGATTTTAAGGCCTGTGATGCAGAAGTCAATTATTTACTTTCAAAACCCTAGAAGATTTTTATCCTTCAGGAGAAAGACTGCACACCGTGAAAGAAATGGCAAATGCTAACAGAGAGGCTCATTAGAGAATCCTCCATGTCAGGAGATGCTGTTCCAAACTCTTGATTGCATTCCTCTTCTCATTCTCCTTGCCACCTTCCAGGCTGTGACCAGTGCCATAAAATGTAAGAGAGGCATTCAGTCTCCAAGACAGTCACTTCTTGTTTCCAGGCCCAAGAGACTATATGGAGATCATAACGGGTTAATAAGAGCCCCTGACTTTTGGTCACAAGTATGAAGAGCTCATCAATTAGCAGAGCAACAAGAAGGCACGAAAGCATGAGAAAAAGCCCTCACTTTGCAACTGTCTTAAGAAATTCTTGGAGTATCCATAAGTAATGAGAAGAAACAAACATTTCCAAAATAGGCTAACACATCTTTGAAGCTGGTAATTTTTTTCCCCCAGAGAAATAATTCTAGATGATCAATTTCACACATACCAAGCACAGGAATCCTTCCATAGAGTTCACTGTACCCAGTATTTCTGCCTAATTACAAGTCTTTGAATCAGACAAAGGCACTTGAATGATCAGTGCCTGGCTGTCAAAGCATGGATGAAGGATAATTAGGAGGAATGCTCACAGAGCTGTGGATACAGACCCATGGTTATGCAGTGTCTTCACGCATGTACACTTTACAGTGTGGCGTGTCAGGTTGAGACACACATCGTCCCTGCCCTGCTTCTGGTTGCCATTTGTAAATGAGACAATCAAATGAAAATGAAATGAAAACAAATGATGCAGCTTTTGACGGCTTACTTATTTGAATATCTTTACCATGTGGCAATTCAATTATTTTACTGTACCTAGGACTGACTATTCATTTATTCCTAGGTCTACCATGTTTTTCATTTCCGTGAGGTGTTTATACATTTCTAGGAAATGTGGACTTTAAAATCATAATTATTCAATTAATTTCTCACCTTCTGATGTTCCAACAGGATGGCAATGTATTGCTCTCTTGGGTGACTTGGAAGCAGTATTTTGATTTTTACAGAAATAACCTGGTACTATATGTCTGTAAGTTTATGCATTGTATGCATGAAATCAGAAGAGACACTCAGTACTTAGGAGGCAAACGCATGGAGGATGCTGGAATTGGGTACTCCCAGTGCATCTAGGAGGGAGGTCTAGTGAGTGAGTGTAAGAGACAGCAGACAGACAAAAGAAGATACCAAGTAAATAAAAAACAAAAAGTAAACTAACAGTGACCACATAAACTGACAGAATACAGCAACACATTAGATGGGATAAGAAAAAGAGTGAGATGTCAAAATGGTGTGAAAATGAAAATAGACGTCATGGCTGTAGGGTAGTGTGCAGGAAGTCCTGCAGGAAGCTGTTTAAGCAACAGTCAAACAGCAGTCAGCCGTGGGACAACTGTGACTGTGCATTAGCATCCTAGGAGCCCAGTGCTGGACAGTCCCGTGTCCTGCCTCCTCCAAAACTTCTACTCAACCAGCTTATGTGTTTGTTAGAGGAAATGGCAAATATAACACATTGATAAAATGTCACAGATCACTTTAAAAAGACTCCAACCAACATTTTTATATATATATCTGTAAAAGGCAAAATTGGAATGTTCTCGTGAAACCAAGGGGATTTTAGTTCAAGCGAGTTGAGGATATGTGACTAACACACATTATCTATTTGAAATTGAAGAAAATGAAAACATGGCTTCATCTCCTGGTCTCTATAACCTCACATTTTGGGTAACACATGCATTTATTAGTACATTTAATCAGCACACGACTGATGGGTAGAAAGAAAGAGAGAGAGGGAAAGAAGAAGTGAGGGTCGGAGGGAGAATGAAGAAAGGAGAGAGGGAAAGGGGAAAGAAGGAGAGAGTGAGGAAGGGAGGAAGGAAGAACACAAAGAGAAAGGAGAGAGGAGGGAGAGACATTGAAGAGGAGGAAGAAAGGGAAGAAAGGATGGAAGAGGAAGGAAACGGGAATGCATTCGATTCTGAATGTGTGGGATGGTTCGTCTTTTAGTTTAACAGGGTCCTGGACTGAGAAGGGGCTGTGCAAGCATACGTATTATTTTACATAAGACCCTTGTTGGCTCTGGTATGCTCTGGTATTGCTGAACTGCTTTGTATGAAAACAGTCATGTTTGGATGAAGAAATCCTAAAGTTATGTGCACAGATTCTTCCATTAATGTCCTACTTTGTTTTTTTTTTCTTCTTCATACAATAGTTGAACACTAGTGTTTCTACTATTGGGGTTGGCTTTTAAGCAACACTCCAAATTCATTTTTCACACGATTAGAAAATAAAACGTCTAGGATCAGAGTGCCAACAGGGTTGGGTTACAATAAAAGCCTACTTTAAGACTACAGGAGTGGGGCTGGTGAGATGGTTCAGTGGGTAAGAGCACCCGACTGCTCTTCTGAAGGTCCAGAGTTCAAATCCCAGCAACCACATGGTGGCTCACAACCATCCATAACAAGATCTGACACCCTCTTCTGGAGTGTCTGAAGACAGCTACAGTGTACTTAAATATAATAAATAAATAAATCTTTAAAAAAAAAAAAAAGACTACAGGAGTCCACTCATTGATATGCCCGCTTACAGTGGAAAGGACCAAGGAGTGAGAAAGGACCAAGGAGTGAGGCCCCTGGGCTACTCTATAAGGACAACAATCCTCTTCCTAAAAGCTCCCTCTTTGATGTTAATCATTTTTTTTCCAAAGGCTCCACCACCTCTTAATGTTATTACCCCGAAGCTTAAGATTTTTTTAAAATTTTTTATTAGATATTTTCTTTATTTACATTTCAAATGCTATCCCGAAAGTTCCCTATACCCTCCCCCTGCCCCTGCTCCCCTACCCACCCACTCCCACTTCTTGACCCTGGCATTCCCCTGTGCTAGGTCATATAAAGTTTGCAAGACCAAGATTTTAACACAGCAATTTGGATATGGTATCAAGGAAACAAGGAGTCAGGAAGTTGCAGGTAAGCATTAGGAATAGAGAAGATGCAGTTCCTATAATGCCTTGAGACCATGGCATTAATGTCATGGAGACCAATGTACTGACAGCTTCCTGCTTCCTCAATGTAGTCTGAACTGTGAGCATTTGTAATGTTTAACAACTGAGCTTTAATCAAGTCTCTGCTATGGAAGGGAAAGAATGAAGACTTTTCTAAATTTGATTTTTGGCTAACACTCTCCTTGCCAAACCCTTTGAACAGTAAATTCTGAAGAGTGGTATTTTATGTCTCCCAGACAAATGTTTCTTTCATGAAAATGGATGGGGGGGGATGGATGGATTTCAAAATGTCATAATTTCAGCAACCATTTATTCTACTCTATTACAAATTCAATAACCTTGAACCAGAGTTAATAGAAATTCATGATAAGTAATAAAACTCCAGCTGGCCTCCAATTCCCCAACTTCAAATACCACCTCTAAACTACCAATGCCTTAGTCAGTCTCATTTAGTTCTCTCTTGAGTCCCTGCCAAATCACTCAGGTAGACATCCCCACATGGATGCCACCTTGGAGCATCAAACAAGACCCCTCCGAACTCTGGTCTTTGTCCCCCAAGTTAGCACTTCCCTAAGCATTCTGTGTTTCTGGGAAAGGATGCTCCATCCAGTCTGCTCCTTGGGGTGGGCTCTGTGATATCTTTCTTTCCATTGCTCCAACAGCTATAGGTACAAACCCTCAAATTTAATCAGACGAGCCCTAACTTTTCCCATGAACTGTATCTCCTTGTATTTCAGAATCTGAAATGCAAGTCTGGGCTGGGCGTGGTGGTTGCAACCCTATAATCCCATGCAGAGGAGAATGAGGCATGGTAGTTTAAGGACTACCTGAACCACATAGGAAAATCCTAGTTCAAAATTAATAAAGGAATGAATAATAAATTAATTAAGAGTCAAATACAGTTCTGATTATTTTATAGCTTAAAATATGTCAGTATCTTTAGAGTAAAAATCACTTTCTCTAGCAAAGCATTGAAGGTGGGTCCTAACCAGGATGCTGAATGGTTGCTGCCCAGCCTCTTGGTAGCCACTCCCCCCCCACCCCCCCACCCCCCGTTTCCTACCAAAGGTTCTGGCCATTTGCTGGCTCATTGTAAGCACTACTCAGTTTCCTGGAATCCTACACGTTTTGTCTATCTGGTGTTTACTTCTATCATTCTTTCTTGGAGGGGAATGCCTCTCTTTCCCACCTTCGTGTATCTTCTCATGATATGCTCAGTCCCACCCTGCCATGATCCATACTTCAGGGTACTCTGATAGCAGTAGGATTGTGTGAGCCCTGGAGAATAACCTTGTCTTCATTTACTTTATAAGGCTACTTGGCAGATAATGAATGTTTAGTTAGCACATAATAAATTAATACATCCATACAAAGAATATTTGAGACAGAAACTCTCTCAGTCTGAAGATCCAGGGACAGTCTTGTTGGACATGCTTGCTGCCCTAGTCTGATTATTCACAGTTCCTACCTCTACTTTCTGAAGTTTCAAGGTACAGACAGTACCTTTTAAGTCATTGTCTATAAGGTAATGTATAGGATGCTTTCATAGGTTGGTTGATAATATAGTATTTAAAAGCTGCAGCTATATGTTCACACAGAGACTTGGGAATGGGAATTCAACTACTAAAGTCTCCAGTGATGTCTGCTCCTATCTGTACTTTAAATTAACTGACTTTCTTCTTTTCGTTGAACATACGGCACTTGTACAGAGTGAAGCTGGGTTTGAAAAAGTCACAGTATAATTCATTTCATGTGAACTTTCTAGAATATTCAGTTTTATCTTTAGAGTTACAGCACCGCGTGCCAACATTCTCCACGTTGAAAGTCAGCTAAGTAAATGGCATGAGGGCTCCATGGCAGAGATAAAAGACATCTGAAATTTGTGGTTATCTTCCCAGATGTGTCACCCAAACTCTCATTCCATGAGAAATGAAACCAAACTCATCTAAAATAAACAGCTCTAGCGGACAGGATGTCAGACTAAGCAGACGTTTGTTTGGAAAGATCTAGACTTGCACAGCTGCCGAGGAGAATGAACGTGCAGATCCTGCTTTCGCACAGCAACAGCATATGGAAAATGTTAGCAGAATGTAAACACCGCTAATCAGAATCCAGCGGAGGGAATCCGGAAAGTGTCCTCATGTGTGAACGTTCTTCCTCTCCCAGCTCGTCCTTGCAAGCTATTGCCTTTCATGAGTTCCAATGGCTACAGCTTAATGGAATGTTGGTGTTGGAGAAAAGCAATCAAGTTTCCTATCAAGTGTTTGTAGTGATTAAATGCACGAGGCATCCTTGGCCAGTCACTTTTAACTCGTACTTAAATATAGAAGTTATAAGTACATTCGTGATTGAGTCAGTTTCAAATAAAGTTCCGGACCAATTACTTTTACTTACTTTCTCTGTTTTTCTTGCTGACTTGCAGATGCATCCAGAAGAGAACACAGACATCTGTTCTGCCTGAACGGGGATTTTTAAAATACACCCTCTCCATGTTGGAAGATTCAGATTGGAGGCTGCGGCTCACATATCTTCCAGTTTTCTATTTCTGACATAGGATGAGTTATAAAGTCTTGAACATCAGCTTAACGGAAGAGATAGTGAGGTGTACTGAAACCATCAGAGGCTCTGACTCCCTCCCCTTACTTAGCCAGACGCCTGGGTACACTCTACAATCGGCAGCTGGCTTGAGAGGAAAGTCTGTTTACTAACCAAGACCAGGCTAACTAGTGAATTGAGGGGTGAAATCATGGCCTAGAGATTTAGGTTGAGATGCTAACCTATGACTTTGGTTGATTTTTCTTAAGCTCTGGATGCAATGCCAACAGAAGGTTGGGGTTTGGGCACCATTCATCACCTACAGCATAAAGAATCACAACGTATTGAGATAAGCTCACCAATGAAGCCATTTTCAGAAGAATTAAAGCTTATAAAGAGATAAATGAATGTTTCTCAAATCCTCAACAAATTCCCTCTTGGGAGAAGTATAAATGACATCAATAGTGGGCACATATCCCCTACCCAAACTGACATTATTAGAGGACATGAAGACCTCCTATAGCTGAAAGTGACTTTCTTGTAAGAGAGTACTACATACACCACATGGGAATTCATCCTCTTCTGGACAATCCATCCTTACAATCCATCTGCCCATCCTAGGTCATTCCAGAACCCCCTCAGGCATCTCTAACTGATATCTAAGCTTTTCTCCTCAAATGCCATCTCAAACTGAGACTTGACACACACACATCCAATCCTTATCTCTTTATCCATCACCTGTGTCAATGTATTAGTCCTTGGGAATGGTTTCACCGTCTTTACTAGCAAATTAAAGCCGAAAATTTTTAATCTCATTTTGGTTGAATATGTTCCTTAAATACACAAAATAAAAATTTCACTTAAAAATTACATTAATCACAAACAAAAATAAAAGAGAAAGAAATAAACTACAACAAAACAAAACAAAACAAAACAAAACAAAACAAAAAACCAACAACAAAAACCAAAAAATGAAACCTCCCAGGAAGTATGTTTCCATAAGGACTGTAGAATCTTCAAAAAACATAAAAGCAAGCATCCTGTTTCTTGTAGAAAGTTCTTAATCTGTAGTATTTTGTTCTTTTTTCTTTCTTAACAGTGTATCCTAAATATCTGTTATTCTTTATATAACAGATATATTAATTCTCTTTACATCTAGAAGGTGTCCTGTTTGCATCTACCACAATTTATTCAAGCAGGTCTCTATGGATGGATATTTGTGTCCCACAGGGCTGTGGCAAATAACTGTGTTCAGAAGTCTGCACATGTACAAAATGACAATTCTAAATACACGTTCCTGAAAATGACATTGCTGGGGTCAAGGTAAGTACATTGTGTGTTGCCAAGTTTCTCTCCAATGGACTCTCGATGTCTCTTAAACTCCTACCCCAGGATTTCTGAGGACTTGCTTTTTCAGAGGATTTCAAGAAAGCTGTCAAACTTCTGGAGGCTTTGGTCAGTGGGAGAACACATGATTCTAGGGTACTCTTAATTTTCATCATCTCACTTAGGAGTCAAGTTGGATGTAAGTCATTTGCTTAATTCCGAAGTTTTTCTTTAAGGCTCCTCACCTTTGATCATCTTCTCCCTCCCCATCCTCTGCATTAGCCATTACCTCTGGTCTGTTTCCATGTGACTGTCCCTTGTATCATTGACTGTCAATGTCACTATCTTACTTCAGACCCTCTCACAGAATGCTCCAGTTTGCTCCCTAATGAGCACCCTATCTGTACGATCACTACCATGATTGACTTCTCCAATTAGGGAAACAGAAAACGGACAGAGTAATTATGCTAAAGCTCAAAGCAGGGAGTCATTCCCTAGGAAAAAGCTCTTTGTGAGCCCCTGCCTTATCCTCCCTTTTTTGATTCTCTGATTTCTAACATTCATGCCTAGAAGACCAAATCTACCAGCACTACCCTGTACAGTTGGCCAATCCAGGACCTCCCTTAAATTCCAGATCAGAACCTCACATTAGAAGTCTGCGTCTATCCTGTCCTTCCAGAGCATCTCATTCTTGTGGTCATCTGCTGTATTCAGCTACCCCGACCATTGACTTTGTGGATTGCTCTGGTTCTTCATTCCAGCTCCGGAGCCTTACAGGTTGCTGATACTTAAAAGGCAACGTTGGCATTACGATCTCTCTCTTACAAGCAACTATTAATCCCTGCATGAGCTATCCAACTGCTCTGGACAATGACATTGGTTCACAGAGCCATGACGAATATAAAGGAGCACATACAGACAAATCCTTGGCTCAGAGCTTGACGCATAGCAAGCCATCAGTAATAACCCTGGTGTACTGCAAACTATCACCCGAGGCCCAATTCTGGCCTGCACACATATTTTATCTGGCTCAAGGTTATATTGAAGATGGAGAAGTTTTGCCTACAAACCTAGAGTTTAATTTACTATGAAAACAAGTCTTAAACATCTAATAACACTGGGCCTGTATTCCTCACACAATCAGCAACTCAAGCCAAGTAGTACTTCCTCCCCTTGGGTGCAACAAGAAGCCTAGCGTCCCTTATGCTCTCAGCCCTGACCTGCCTCAAGTTCCTTCCAGGCTGTCACCCACTCTTTGTCCCTGACAAAATTATGGAAATACCCTCCTCTCTGTTTGTCTGTTATCCATCTGTCTGTCTGTCTGTCTGTCTGTCTGTCTGTCTGTCTGTCTGTCTGTCTCTCTCTCTGTGTGTGTGTGTGTGTGTGTGTATACATGTGAACACAGGTATACACATGCACAGGAAGGCTCAAGTTTAACTTCAAGCATCTTAATGTGCTATCCACCTTTGTGTTTATTTTTGCTGTCTGTTTAATTTAAATACACAGTTGTCCGTTTGTCTGGGGCAGGCTGACCAGTGAGCCCCAGGATGCTATCTGGCCCTTTCTCATCAGCACTGATCTGATCGACAAGTGTATGCCACCAAACCTGACTTTTCCACATGAGTTCTGTGAGTTGAACTTGGGTTCTCTACTGGCTCAGCTATCGCTCTAGCTGCAAACTGAAGAAACTCCTTGGAGGCACACATGTGCAAGATTATACGCAAAACATTCAACATCAGGGTAAATTGATCTTCCTTCTGAGGTCCCCTACTTCGAATGTGCATTAAACTACTGTAAATCTCTTACCTGTAGAAAAATGCTCATTTTAACACGGAAGTCAGAACCACAACCTGAAACAGAGGATCACCCACTCTTCCTCTTCTTCATTCTCTCTTTCTTGCAGAAATATAACATGAGTTGGAAAATCGAATATTTACCTCACCTAGCCAGGGAAGCTGGCCTGTGTTCTGTTTCTTACAGAAAGATGGCAGCATAAGGGACCCCCCCAACTGGGGATCACTGTCCCTCCTTCCACATACCATCAGCTGCTGGTGACATTTCTTCAAATCAGTGAGGTGTCCTGTTGTGTGAGGAGCCCCAGTCTTCAGGCCCCATGGGGCCTCTGATCATGGCAATCTTTGTTAAAATCTCTGCAGGCCAATACCCCATCCTCAGAAGGGGACTTCCCACAGGGCCTCTGATGTTCTGTTCGGCAGCATCTTTTCACAGACTACAAAATGCCAGCTCTAAGCATTCTGACCTCCAGTTCCATGCAGATCAAACCACAACCAGCATGTTTCAACGACAGCTTGGAATTCAGCGTTGCTGCTGAGCTCCAATTCTGAACTTGATCCTAACTCATTGTGTTTCTCTGGGCTAGTCAAAGCTTTCATGAATCCCAGTCTTCCTGTGGCGATGTGGATAATTATTGAATTGAAATATATATTATACTTGATGTACACGCACACACACAAAATGATTTGTAAATGTATACTCTATACATGCTTTAGATATCACACAATTGAATGAAAGGATTAGAAAGCAAAGTAGCCATGGAAAAAAATCAGTATTTCCAATTAATAGAAGAATTTGGTAATTCTCTATGATTGTGTGTGTGTGTGTGTGTGTATACATATATATATGTATGTATGTATACATATATGTATACATATATATATATGATTATGTAAGGTAGAAAAACACTCAAAGACTTAACATACATAGGTTTGGTATCCACATACTACATCCAGGAAAAAATATTATTTATAAATTCATGGAAGATAAAACATTTCACCAAGGATAAAACTTCATCAGTAATGAATCAACACCCAGTCGCCGCTGTTCCATTTACTTGCAAATAATGTCCCAGTTTTCCTACATGCCATTATATATGACATTTAAACCTAGTTACTTTGGACCACCATCTTAGGTAAGCTCAGGCAAGTTAAGGGTCCCAAACAAAAGCCTGTTAATATATCAGTCCTAGAAAGTTTATTTTGATTTTTGCTTCTTCCTTCCCTCCCTCCATTCTCATCTTTCCCTTCTTTTCCCCTTTTCTCCTTCCTTTCCTGCTCACTCTCCCTGCCCTCCTTCTTAAATAATCTTTTTCCATGAACAATACCACAGTCTGTACAGTGGGATGCTCAGGTCACACACTTCAGTGGAATAGGAAAGCACAGCTTAATGGGACTCGGAAGGCTGGTAAATAACTGTCAAGTCTGAAGCCAGAAGGAGTTGTCACCCCCATTGTGGACTGTGTGTTTTTTCTCTGCAAATATTATTGTCCTGCAAAAGCAATCCAACTCAAGTGAGACCAGTGGTCTATGTACATCATAGACCAAAATCAAGAGAATAAATAGAATTGCTACAGAGTTGAATAAAATATCATTTACTGTGTGTATTAGTCAAGCTTGTCTGAGACTCCAGGTGAGGATGATGATGATGATGATATAACAACAACAACAACAACAACAACAAAAGAACCTGCTCCTGTGATTAAAAGGACTACAGAAAATATATCTATAAAATACTAACTTATATGAGAACCATTAATAAATAGAAAGAAAACATCTTTACAAATTGCCAATAATTTCATATGCCCTTCAAGATGAGATTTCTCACCATCAAGTAGAGCCTGCTGGCGGTCTTCATGAAAGAGTTGTGCCTCAACTGAGTCTTCTTTATCAGGGTCAATAATGAATACGAGTGTTTTATTATAGCATGATCAGTTTGACAAATTTTTGCATCTGGGGAAGGAGCCATTACTGTCACATAATACAGCATGCCTAAATGTCATTTGTTTTCTTTTGCAGTGATTTTTATTCTAGAATGATAATAATACTGACAGCAGCTAACTAAACCATTCACATTAACACTAAAGCCCTGCAGCTCATACTGCCAAGAAAAGTAAGTTCCCAATTAGCTTAAAAATGTTTACACAGGGGCTGGACAGATGACACAGCACTTAGGAGCACTGCTTGTGTCTACAGGGGACATGGGTTCAATCCCTAGCACCCACATACCATCTCACAACTGTCTGTAACCCTAACCCAGGGAACCCAACAACTTCTGGCATCTGAACACACCCAACACACATGTGGAACACATACATAGGCATAGACAAAACATTAATGCACAAAATAAAAATAAACGTCTTTAAAAAAAAACAACAAAAAAGCAAATGTCAATAGAATTAGCTTTGCGGTTGCAGCTTTAGTTGGAGACTATTTAATGCTTGGGCTGCACAGCTATTGGAAAGAGAACAAAAGGTTCCTTCCTTTGTACTTATCATTGATGTTTCAACAAAACGCTGTTTTATTTTTCTTATCCGTAAAATGAAAGGGTTGGGCCAGACGTTCACTGCTACTAAATGACTGGAAGAAAGGATGTCACTGTAGGGAGCACGCAGAGGCAGGTTCTGTAGTGTGAATGGAAAGGTCACATTATGAGCCTGTGATGCATAAGCTTGGGAATCCAGGGTCTGTTGCAACTTAGCCATGATTGCTACCGTGCTCCAAGAAACTTCTGGGATCGACTAATATAAATCTCTCTTTATAACAAAGGAAACTGAGGTATTGTACAGTGCCATTTTTGTTGATAGGGACATTACCAATGCTACGTTTAGAATCCTTACTGTATGGAATTAAATGCATGAAGATCATTGAGTACCATGAAGAGAGATGAAACTTTAGAAAAAAAGAAAAATAAAACTTTTGTATGTTACAAAGGAAGTCAATTTTTTTAAACTACGAACAAATTACGAGAGTGTTGTAGATTGTTGCAGTCTGTAATCTAGCTCATTATTCTTTTTACAAAGGAAAAAAAATTGTATAGTATGTATATAATAATCCCATTGTTCACTTTTGCATTGAACAAAAGGGGAAGTGTTTTAACACAGGCAAAATGCATTATTTCTGACTTGGTAAGAATTAAAACAGAAACAGTTACGCTGGAAAACAAGCTAAGCATCTTTTATGTCAGAGAATTAGTGCTATAAGACAGTAACGATCAAGCATTCTAAGGGTAAGATTGTCTTCTATTTATTTTATAATGAATATAATTTTAGATAAATACATCATGCATTCAGACTATAATGAACAACATAGGGAGCTCACTTAAAAACTTTAAAAGTTAGGTTAGTTCAAGTTTGTAGGTAAAATTAATAGATTCTTCATTCCTTGCCTCCCACCAAATACTAAAAATGTAATTGCAGAAATCTCACAGCAGTGGGTAGGGCAGAATACCAAAAGAAAGCTTGGAGCAGGGTTTCCAGACAGCTGGGAGTTAATCAAGTACAAGCTCTCCAGAAGTTAGCATCTGAATCATCATTTAAACAGAAAGTCTTTGTAGACATTTTATGATGAGAGTCTAGTCATCCAACTGCTAAAGCTTTGAAAAAAAATTTTTTTAAAGAGAGAGAGAGAAAAAAAGAACTCAGCAAAGGCCAAGTAGGAAAAGGTCTGTAGAAATTCTGAACTGTGTTCCAGTTTCCTCTGTGCCTCTCTGAACATGATTGCTGTACCACACGTAAAAGGGTGACTTGCTCTTTAGCACACATGGTGATGAGGAACCTTTGACAGCCTTACGGCCAGTGCTTGTTAGCCTAGAGACAACCAGAGCCTCCCTTTAGGCTCCTAAAACTCAGACATGGGTGGAAGAATGGGCAAGGCAATGGTCAGGGCAGCTCCTGCCATGTTGGAGACGGTCATGGTCAGAACAGCTAGGGATCAGGTTAAGGAGCCCTGGCTTCACACATCCTGAATCCTACCCCACCCAACAATGTAATCACCATCCATCACTGTCTAGCCCTTATTAACGCTTGCTGACGTTAAAGCAAATTTACAGAGGATTAAGGAGCCCAAACATACTATTATGCAGCTTTCAAGTTTCCACCAGAGTCCGGGCATCTTCAAAGGGAGTTCTGAGAAGGGTAGGGCGCAGGACAAGGGAAGCAAACATTAAATTAAAAAATACTTAACTGCTAAGCAACAAGATAAGCTCTGAATGCTCCTAAACACAAAGTCCCCGGGTCTGACTCTGAGGGTCATAACCCTAAAGTGTCATCTTGCAAGGCCTGTGGCCTTTGGGGTGAGCAATATTTCAAGGCACTTTTAAAACCTGTTTTAGGGACAGAGCATCATAAAATCTTACTTCTTTTAATGAGGATACTTCCCAGTGAGCATCTTTTAAATGAGATTGGACAAAATACCATTGACGTTATTTAGGTAAGTGTATACATTAATATTATACCCTTCTTAAATATGTGGTAAAATTCACAGAATTTAACTATCTTTTAGGGTTCCCTTTAAGAATGTGGCTACAATATCTAGAGTTCTTCTTCATTTTTTTTATGCCAACTTTGACCACTAACCCTTTAGCTCTAATGTGTGTAGTGTCAACTGAAGAATTGGAATGGTAAATTATTCTCTTGGCTTATCTTTATTCTTATAAAAAAAGGTTACAGTGTTTTTGCCCTTCTTGCTCAACAGTAATCCTTTCTTTAAAAAAAAAAAAAAAATCAATTAGAAGCCGTCACTGTTTCTACATGGCTATCAAAACCTACCTATACCAGGTTACCTACACTGCCAGGTACTCTCCTGACAGAGGCAGGAGGATTGAAAGTTTGAGACCAGGTTGGACAACACAGCAAGAATTTGTCTCAAAAATAAAATAAGGGTAAAGGATATAGCTGAATGGGTGAGTTCTTGGCTAGAATTCAGAAGTCCTTAAATTTAATCTCCTGTAAGGCAAAAACAATTACTAACTAATTAATTAATTAATTAATTTAAAAGACTTAGGGCATAGCTCATCAGCAATGCTTAGTAGTGTGCAAAAAGCCTGGGATTTAATCCCCAATACAAAAGTAAAAACTAAATTATCTATTTTGAATATAATTAGTTTTCAAATATAAATAAAGCTACTCAAAAAACTGACCTATGGTATATGCTGGAGTCTAGCTCAGCAGCAGAGCACTTGCCAAGTATGTTCAAGGCCCTGGTTTTTAGGATCGGTGCTTTAAAAGAACCTTTACTGAAGATATTTATATACAGGTTGCCAACCCAAATACAGCTGTCAAACGAACATAGTGAACAACTGATCGTCTGACTTACTCATACACGTTCTCACAGCGAAAGATGCAAAGGAAGGATTTTGCAACATCTCACACCTCTACTCACTAAGGAGGTCAGGCTGAGAGGACAGAAGAAGCAACCTCCTGCTCTGGCCTGCTTTCCAGAATCTGAGGTTATCAAAAGGGATGAACAATTGCCGATACAGAGAAGAAAGTAGACCTATCATCCATGAGCCTACTAAATTAGGTCGAGCCATGATGCTTGGAGGCCTCAAACAGGAACTATATCCTTCTTGACCCCTCTGGTGGTCTTTGAGCGATACATTGATGCTACTGGATAGAGCTGTCACAACTTTTTCTTGAAAAATACAGATATTTTCAAAGACCAAATAGAACCAGCATTTTTTTTTAAAAGAGCCACATCATTAAATATGGTTTGTATTGAGTTAATTTGTGCAGCAACAGCTTTAGTTTTACACTAGAATCATCACCATCACAAAAGTCTGGATTCCTTGCATAATTTGTGAGATTAGAAAAAAAGTTCAAAGAGACTTAGAATCGGAATATGTTCATTTGCCATATACTTACAGACTAAAAGATAATACTTTACCTTATGCCTTTAGACCTGTAACATACCATGCAATATCTGGCCCGGAACTTGCCCAGATGAGTTGATACTTGTACACCTATCTTAACTACCCTGTGTTAATGAGAAAATAAGCCATGTGCGACCTCACACAAGAATTTGAAAGCACCAGGCTACTAATCCACTACCTGCTATAGAAATGTATTAACCCTGTTTTGCCAAAATGGATATGAAGATTGTTTACAATATATTTAGGGACAGGGTCCCTAAGTTCTAGAAAGTGATCATCTAAAACTAAAAAATACCAAAATTGACAGATTTAGGAAGGAAAAATATGCATAATAGGCTAGGAAACTAGTTGGCCTGAGGAATTAAGGCTTTCCATATTCATTTGTAAGAAAATGACTTGGCTAACCTGCCAACTATAGAGTGCACAGTTCCTCAAGTTCATCTGCCTCAAAATGATACTGATAAGTCCAGGACCAGCCCTGCTGGGCACAGGGAAGTCTCAAACCATGATCATATACAAGGTACCAGCGTTTTCTCTCCCTAATTATGGTTTTCAAAGGAATTCCCGAAGGGGCTGTGATTTACGGAATGGATGGAGACAATGTAATTATGCTACTTTAAAACAAAATCAAACTGCTAAAGTGTGCATCTAGGGAGAAAAGTATCCTTTGGAGCCTTTGGTGAGCAAGAAGATTTTCAAGCTCGTAGATAAATGGACTAATGTTCCTAGCTGACAGATACTAAGTGAGCTACGTGCACCTCCTCCATTCTGCTTCATGGTAAAACGTGATACATTTTCAGAAAGAGCCACTTCATAAGATAGCACCTCAAATGGTTTTTCTTTTGCATTGTGATACACTTCCTCCCAAATATCTGCTAAGGGGAAAAGGATGGAGGGAGGTAGAGAGAAAAGAAGAGTACACACGTACAACAGAGTAGGCAAGTATAAATGGAAGAGCTTCCCTCTGCAGCCTCCATCACTATTAAGGAGTGTAATTGAATGTATTAGCCGGTCTCTGTAGAAATGCAATACACTAACATACCCTAATTTTCATTACTTTCTCAAAACTGTCATGTGAGGAATTTGAAATATGTGCATAGAGAAATTAATAATGGCTGGTGCTGAACAAAAGTATTAAATTGGTTTAAAGTGGAAGAGAAGAAGCAGAACTTGCTTATGAAAAGGAAGATGCTTAAATCACACCCAGGAAAGTGCTCGGCTGACAGACCAGCATTTATTATCCTCAAGTAGCTGCTGTGTAGAAGATCGAGAGTGAACATAAGTTCTCCTATCCGACCATGGCAAAAGCCATTTGATTGCACAAAGGTGGGTTCAGGGAAGCTAAAATTGTGTATGAGATGGAGGGTGAGTTTCTTTTTATTTTTCAAAAAGGTAAGGTCTTTGCAGTGAGGCTTCATGTTCTGCTAAGGAATGACAGGACTACTTAGCAAATACCTACATGTGTTTGGAGGGTAACGAGATAATTACAGCTCTACAGCCTGCCACCCTGGATGTCAGATGAGCATAATAGGGTTAAAGTCAGATTACTTCATTCATCTCTGAAACAACCCCAAGGACAATGGCTTGTTACTGTTATTTCTGCTCTACACACCAGCAACCAGAGATTGACAGACATAGGAGTGACTCACAGGCTCTCTGAGGCACTGGAGCGGAGATGAACCTGTTCCATTGCATGCGCGGTTTAAGGAGAGCCTGTGTGCTGCTGAGCTGAAGATAGATAGCTGTAGAGGTCCTTCCCTACTAGCATCACCCACCATGCTTAGCTCACAGCACTCTGGAGCTTCTCTAGCTCACATCTCCAAACTCTTCCACATTCCTCACTCAAACCAGCTCCAAAGCCCTAAGAACCATGTGCTCAGGTCCAGTGGAAATCAACGCCCTCACTACGCTAACTCCATGCTCTTAATTAGTGGTCTTAGCACTCTGCCCAGATACCAGGAACAGACAACTTAAAGGAAAGTTTATTCTGGCTCATGGCTCCATAAGTTTCCATCCGTCCCCACAAGGTAGATACGGCTCACAATGTCAGTAATGTATAGCAGAAGGATCCTATAGCATGATGTACCAAGAAACGGAGAGATGCTAGAACCAAGACTGTGCTCAAACTTTCAAAGCCAATCCCCCTACAACAGTGGCCTACTTCCCCCAGGTAGGCCTAAGGTCTGAAGGCTCCAAGCTTCTGATTGAAACCCAAGACTGTGGGGGAGATTTCGAATTCACACCAGAGTTGGGAAGTAGCTTTCTAGAATCCTCTTTTCATGCAATTTCATCAACACAAAAAAAGGCAGGCCGACATGCCTAAGCACATTAAAATCTCTACCCGCCCCCACTATTCTGTTGGCTAAAGTCGGTCACAGCACATGCAGCCACGTTAGTAAGGGCAGGAAGTACCCATAATGGTAAGAAGACCATGGATATTTTCGATGCAAACATTTGATAACAATTATCCAAATAATCGTAACAGTGGAATCAACATGAAGTCAAAACAGACCGGAAGAGAAGTAAGACTGAACGTTTGAGATTTACAACTGACTCGAGAAGCATCATGGATATCACAGCCAATCAAAGCTAAAGCTAATGCCAGTCTCACATTTCTCAAATATGAGTCTGGGAAATGCTACCACAGTTATATACAACAAACCGTTTCTGTCATATCCTGTTCCGTCTTCTCCCTACCTAACCCGTTTGAGGGACTTTCCTCCGGGTGAGTTTGATTGAGGTGAGCGCCTACCCTAAATGTGAGTGGTACCAATCCATGGGCTGGGGCTCCAAACTCAATGAAAAGGCAAGGGAATGCAGAGCATGAAGATTCATCTGTTTCCTCATTGTGGGGCAGTGAGCCCTGTGCTCCTGTGGCTTCACCCTCCTTGCCTGCCATGATGAAATGTTCAGCAAATGCAAAGGGCATTTGAGCACATGAAAATAAAGGGAAAGATGCAAAAAGAGAAACATCAGCTTTATTTACTTGGTGGCTTAAATATATATATATTGCAATTTAAAAAAAAAAAATCTGTGTAAGTTTCCAGATTGAGTTCAACCCATGCACAGGAACAACTGTGTGCTGGCCTCCACAAGAAATCCCCTCCACACGGATGCCAAGCCTTTCCTTTACTTGGAAAAGCAGTTGTCAGACTGTAGGGTGTAAGCTTCCTCCCTAAGGCCATCTCTAGACTGTACCAGGCTGCAGGCAGGGGCCTGAAGAGATGATAAGGGCATCCCCTTATCATGGCTGGTCCTTAGCAACCAAGTGAGCTAATCGTGCCATTGTTACTTCCTCTCCTGTGTCAGAAGGAAGAAGAAACCACAACTGAAGGAGCTCTCCAGTCAGGAAGCCTCACCAAAGAGCTTGCCGGCTGGGTATCAGCATCCTTTGAACAAGTAGCTGGTAGCCATGGTGACCACCTATGATAACTAGGACAGTTTTATAGCTAAAGGGCGAGGGAGGCTCTTGGCCTCAAAACTGCTATAGCCAAAGCATGTGAACCTCAGTGTTGAATGGGGTGTATCCCATTTTTTGGTGTATTCCTTAAAAAATATTTTTTAAAAAAGGGAAATAACTAAAATTAACTTATACGTCCTTTTTAAATTTTAAGTTTGTTTTACTACAGTTAGGATTTGCTATGGGGTCCAGGCTAACCTCAAACACGAATTCCTCTTACGGCTCCATTAGAGTTGGGATCATGAGCTCGCACCGCCATATTGGGTGACATACGATTTAAAAGGTATAGACAATGATTTTTTTTTTTTAATTTAAGCCTTAAAACAAGCTTTGATTTGCTTCCTCATCCAAGGGTCAGCCCAAATGAAAAGCGTTATTCTGTTTTTCTTTTATAGTACCTTTGGCATGGGGGGTTGCTTAATAAGTAAGAAAATAAGCAGACAAAAAGGAAATGAGGGAGGCAGAAAGGTAGTTATGCAGGCAGATGGACCAGAATTGGGAGAGCAAAGGGTTAGAACAGTGTTACTTACACTAATGGTAAGATATTTTAATGAGAATTTCTATGTAGAAATTCTGTCCTAATAGTCTGTTAAAATTTATGACATAAGTACAACTTACTCTACACCTTCATATCAATTTGTAAAATAAATGTTATACCGTGGCTTGTTATTTATCAAAAGCAACCACTATTGGAATGTAGTCCGAGATGAGGTTGTGTGAGGAGATTCCTGAGTGATTGTGAGAAAAAACTTCAAGGAAACAAGACATGATTCTTGTGACCTCAGTGTCTTCTGAACACAGAATTGTCCTTGGAATGCGTTTAATGTGCTCCTCCCAAGTGTAGTAGATAGGAGTGGCCTTTCTTCAGCTGTTGTTATTCATAGGCCTGTGCTATATAGTTTTATGTTAGCTTAACACAAGCTAAAGTCATTTGAGAGGAAAGATCTTCAGTTAAGAAAATGCCTTCATAAGATCAAGGCTGTAGACAAGCCTGTAGGGCACTGTCTTAAATACTGATCAATGGGGGAGGACCCAGCCCATTGTGGGTGGTGCCATCCCCTAGGCAGTTGGTACTTGGTTCTATAAGTAAGCCGAACAAGCCATGGGAGCAAGCCAGTAAGCAACACCCCTCCATAGGCTCTGTGCCAGCTCTTGCCTTCAGGTTCCTGCCCCGTTGGAGTTACTATCCTGACCTCCTTCAATGATGAACAGTGCTATGATAGTGTAAGCCAAATTAACCCTTCCATCCCCAACTTGCATTTTGGTTATGGTGTTTCATCACAGCACTAAAACCCCTAAGACAGCTTCTATGGGAAAAACATATTTTCACCACATGTGGCTTGTCCTTGTGACTGAACACCTTACTCATGTGATTCTTCTTAAGGCTTAGAGCATCCAGTGCCTGGTGGTCTAAATAAAATTGGCTATTGCATGAGACTTTCGTCCACCACATGTTTGGATTCTGTTTTCCCAAGTTCATGCTACCAGCCACAGGGGTAAGCAATTAACCATTACTGCACACTTCCAAGTTTGGTCACTTAATCCCATGCTGGAAATTGTCAAGTGGCCCTTGCAGTCTGTCATCACTAGGTCGCAGCTCCATGGTCTAAACTACCTCTGGCTCTTTAGTCATTTCTTTCATTAAAAAAAAAAGTTATTTTTGTCTTAAGAAAATCTAGCAATCATGACTAAAAACCCTTCTGTCCTTCAGAGTTTGTCCTGCTTCTGGGCTTTATTTCTTAGGTGCTGAGAAGCAGAGAGGGGCTCAATGGGAAGTCCTGAGGAGCCAAAGCCGTGGATAGTAAAAGCAGAAGAGAAACAGTATTCACTGTGAGGGAATATTCAGTTTATCAACATAAGGAATACAGTAGTTCAGTTACCCTGGTGATAGAAGAATGGAAGACCATCTATCCCACTGCCCCATGCCTTTTACCCCTGACTAGTATGCTCCTTAAAGTCACCTAGAAATGCCAAGCCTATCTCACCTGGACTGCTAAATTACATCCTGTCTTGAATATGTATGACTCAATTTATTAGCCTGAAGGGAAGAGCTTTCTGTCTTGTCCCATTTAATTTTGTCTTATTGGCTTTCCTTGTTTTCATCCTATCCTTCAGTGATGTCTTTGGGCCTTCTAATGTGCAAATGTCTTCCCAGCTTTCTATTGGAAATTAGACCACTAATATCTTTATCCACGTAATGCATTTTTAAAGAAAGAAATAAGAGAAACAGAAGCTGAAGGAAGATGTATGGTGTTTCCCTGGAGCACACAAGCTGAATTGCCACCCAGGTAATAATTGTTCTTCTTGGGTGTGGTCAATTCACTGATTCCAGGCACAGTCTAACATTCTGTCTCATGGGCTTGTGCGGTTTTTGGTTTTGTTTTATTTTGTTTTTAACTGGTTGCTACAGAGTGTTCCATAGACCGGACAAGGCTAGGAGAAGAGTCAGGGAGGGGCCACGTCTCTATACTTATATGCGCCCATCATGAAAGGCCTCTGAAATTCAGACCCATCGCAGGGCTCTTCCTCTCACTAATGCTACAGCTGATCATGTCACTGCCAACTTGACTAAGGCTAAAAGAAACAAATACATAGGGCATCAGTTAGGGACACCTTACAGCATGCTGGTGAGGATGTTTCCCTAGAACAGTGCTTCTCCACCTTCCTAATGCTCTGACCCTTTAATATCGATCCTCTTGTGGTGGTGACCCCCAGTCACAAAATTATTTTATTGACACTTCATAATTCTAAACTTGCTACTGTTATGAATATTCATGTAAACAGCATATCTGATATGTGACCCCTCCCCCAAAGCAACTTGACCAGACAGGATGTAATTTAGGTTTAGAACTGCTGTCTGAGAGGCTTAACAAGGCAGGGAAGACCCACCTGGAACAAGAGCAGGACCATCCCATGTGCCGGGGACCCAGACTGAATTGATTAGTGCCTGGTTAGTGCCACAGTCTAACCTCTAACCACTGTCATGCCTCTGATTACGATAGACTCTACTGTATTGAATGATCACCCCCAATAGTTCTTTCATGCCTCAAATTGCTTTCTATCACCAACAAAAATAGTAACCAGTATACAGCATTCCCAATGAAAAGACAATCTTAGCAAATCCGCAGAATCTTATAATGTCTCTTCATTTTATTCCAGTTCCCAAAATACCCTTCATAGTTTCCATTCTTTTAGTCTAGAATGGAAGTCAAGTTTTCGCTTTTTCAGATTTATTTTTATCTTTTCAGATATGCATACGGCCGTGTGGAGTATGTGCACATGACTGCACATGATTGCGGAGGCCAGAGACAGGCATCCCACACCTTATAGTTGCTGTACCTTGGAGTTATAGGCAGTTGGGAGCTGCCTATATTGTGAGGGAATTTAGCTGCCTGAATTGAGTTCTGGGAACTGAATTCAAGTCCCTCAACGAGTCCTATACACTCTTAGCCCCTACTTCATCTCTCCAGCCCCAAGTCTATCATTTTTTGTTTTCAGACTTCATTTGCCAAACCTTGGAGACCTATTCTTTCATTTGAACCCACAAATATATCACAATGATCAATATAACCAAGGAAAACAACTTTCAAATTCGCTTCATGATATTAGATGACAACTCATTTTTATTAAGCTGTTGAGTCAGATGCTATTGTAATCTCTTTCCTCTTACCTGAAGTCCATGGACAGATTGAAGAAACTTCATTAGCTTTCAAGAAAGCACAGTAAGTACAACAGGCAACACGCAAGCCTGCCAGCAGTGGCTGAGGTCCACAACTCATGTTTTTAATCCATGAGAAGCCATGCCTTTACTGTAGACGAACAATATTTACTAGACCTTGCACTCGGTATTTGGTAGCTCTGTGGAGCAACTCCTGGGCACTGAGATACAACGGGCAGCATTATCAATCCTTTTGCTCACAGAGATATAAAACAATAAGCTCCAGCGGCAGTGAACATCTATAACGCGGAATAAAATATCAGCGGTCTGTGAACAGTATTTTTAAAACTGATAAAATTTCATTTTTTTTTTTTTTCGCCAGTGGCCTATGTTCACTTTGAGACAAATTTCATCCAGGTTGAAGGCTGGCAATATTTTAGGCTGTCATCCAAACACAAAGAGATTTTTCCTTGCGGATTTAGTAGATAGCCCTGCAACTCTACACTGGGCATCATAAAGAACACAGGAGAAAACGGGTAATTATGTAAAGCCAACATTTGAATGCATTGTGTGTGGCTGGCAGCCTTCTCCTGCCTCGCATTAATATTCACACCGGGCACTGTTTAATGACGCCATTCAGCGTGGGGATGTGGAGCAGGAAGAGGAATGGAGGCAATCAAAAAATAATTTATTGCAATAGAAATATTCCTCCTTTTGAGGCATCGTCTGAAAAAAAAAATAAAAAGAGGCACTTTTTTCTCCCAGTTCCTAATTTCACTAAATAGATTTTCTTTCCTGTCAAATCCCTAAGGTTTCTTTATGAGAAATATGAAATTGGTGTGATAAAAATTCCTACCCCACATGTATCTCACTCAGGTGTCTCCTGTATAAAAACTCTAAATCTACCAACTGCCTGACATAAGCCTGTACCTTCCACAGATTGCATGCCACTTTCCTCCGTGTGTTTGTGACTTTGCCAGGTAACTCGAAATGCTGCAGGAAAGCACATCCTTCGCCTGCTGGCTTTGTATTGCATGTCTCCCTTAATCCATTTTCAGTTGACTTATACTGAGAAGTGAAGAGCCTTCAGTTGTTTTTCCTCATGGAATCTGAGGTTAAGCTTCGATTTCCTAAGGACCACACAGGTGGTAATAGTAGCCATGGGGAGGAGAGACATTCTCTTCAGTGGTGTGGCTACTGGTAAGTTGGCTATGGTCCTGTCAGTAACATAACTAAACTCACTGGTTCACAAACCAGGCACACAACACACACACACACACACACACACACACACACAGACATATACACACACAAACAAACACAAGTAGAAAGAGGACTAGTTAAGAAACAGAGAGTCAGAAGGAGTGTGTGTGTGGGGGGTGACAAGAAAGTTAAATATAAAATAAATATAATCAAAATATATCGGGGCTGGTGAGATGGCTCAGTGGGTAAGAGCACCCGACTGCTCTTCTGAAGGTCCGGAGTTCAAATCCCAGCAACCACATGGTGGCTCACAACCACCTGTAACAAGATCTGATGCCCTCTTCTAGAGTGTCTGAAGACAGCTACAGTGTACTTACATATAATAAATAAATAAATCTTTAAAAAAAATATATCATTTACATGTATGAAATGAAACTTGTCATTGTATATAATTAATACATGCTGATAAACTTTTTAAAAAAGCTTCTTACATAAACATTTCCTAAGTCCCTCTAAGGCCATTGCCTTCCCATTATTAGTAAAGAGTATGAATAATCTCAGAAGTTTATTGCTTTATTAAACAGCCCAGGAAGGACTGGAGAGGGAAAAAGGGCAGAGGGGTGACTAGCAAGCCTGGGACAGCTTCAAAAAGAGGGGTGACTAGCAAGCCTGGGACAGCTTCAAAAGCTGAGAAAACCTTATAAGGTGTGTGCCACTATCACTCCCACTTTAGAAACCTATGAACTGAAAGGTTACATAAACAACAAAGTTTATCTAAAATACGTAAAAGATCATTTAATAACAAAGCTATGCCTATGTGCGTATATGACAAGGAGTAGAAGCAGTCACAAAGACATAGCTCAAGAAATGTCCAGTAAGTTCTGAGTGACCTGAAGATATTCCCTAGCAAAAAGAAGTTGGAAGGACCTTAGCGTCTAGGGCTAAGGAAAAGTCCATAGGTAAGAAGATAGTTGAGTACAGTAACAGACAAAAGAATTACAATGACTTAAGTAAAGCCAGATTTAATTTTCTTACACATGGTCAGACATCTTGAGGTTGCTGCTCAGTAGTGTTGATTTGATGATGTCAAGAATGGATGAAAAGGCAGTCTGGCTGTTCACCTCATGCAATACTATAGCTGCAGTGACTCTAGCATTCATACCACAACCATGTGAAACTACAGCTGCCAAATGAATAACAGGAGTGCTAAAGCTTTTTCCAAACCATTCCCTTCCCCTCCTTAGGCTTCTAGTTGGGTCAGAGCTCAGTCACAGGCAAGCAGTACCAACAAAGCAAGCTAAAGAATAAGTAGCAGGGTTGTCAGAACTTGAGCTGACCCACAACCTGCATGGAACTGAGTCCCTGATAGCTAGAACTGAGGCAGGATGCTGGGATCTAGTCAGCAACTGGATGTAGGGTTGCCATGGCTGCCATGGGGCCTTAGGTCAGCAAATTTCTAGAAGCAAGCAGGCAGGATAGATTTTAAGTTCTAAAGGTCATGTGGTCACTGCCACATATGCATCTATTTGTGGTGGGGAAGGGGAAGGGGAAGGGGAAGGGGAAGGGGAGAGGGAGAGAGAGAGAGAGAGAGAGAGAGAGATTAGTCTCTAAAAATACTTAGTTTGTGAGTTATCTTTAAATAGGACATGAATGGACTCTCTTCTACAGTTTGTCAACCTGTAAGATACAGGTTGCAGCTATAGGCCCCTAACCCTATGCTGAAGGTATTTGTGAAACATATCATTTCTCTACAACTATACTTTCATTTTCTCAAAAGAAGACAGATTACAAACCAGGAGAACGAGGTTCTTCCACCAGCTCCCCATCACTAAGAGAATTAGTAACTATTGAAAGTAGCACTGGGATGCTTCTAGTCCCCACCATGCCAATGCTCAGTGACTGGACCACTACAAAAGGGGACAAATCATAGAGTTGGAGAGATGGAGTCATTGGCCATACAAGCAGAAAGATCCAAGTTCAAATCCCAAGAAAGGATGTAGAAGCCAGATACACAGCTCAAGCATCTGAAATCCCATTGTTCCTATAGGGAGACTGGAGCTGAGACAGGGGAGTCTCCAGGAGTTCTGGTGGCCATGAACAACAAAGAGATCTGACCTCAGAATAGCGTGAAAGGGCAAGACCAACACCTGAAGATGTTCTCTTCCTACACCAGTGCACCATGGTAAGTGCACATCCCCACACCCCCTCCACATGCCCATGACCACTTTTACATAAGGATGTGCCATTTATAAATTCCATCTCTTCTTCCATTCTCTTCATAGCCTAGGCCTCTTTGCTTTGAAGAAAACGCGGCGGCTTCTATTACTATACAATATGCAGAACTGATGCTTAAGAGCTGGAGCTTCTGTGTGTGTGTAGAAGTTGCTTCCACATCTTGGGTACAGGATCTGGTAAAGTGGGTGAGCCCACTGAACCAGGACCTCTACTAACACTTCTGGATGCCCGGATACTGCTGGATCTTGCTTTTAAGTTAGTCGTAGCCTAGCTTGGAGGATTTAGATTTTCCAGAGTGGCAGATATTTTAAATGCAAAACAAATTTGGCTAAGGAATAACAACAACAACAACAACAACAACAACAACAAAGCAAGGCTTTCATTAAAATTCAACCTAGTTAAAAAAACACCCTAGTGGGCAGCTTCCAGTTCCCAATCCTTCCCTTTCCTAATGCATTCCATTCTGGTTGAATTTACTCCCTCTGAGATCTGCAGCTTCCAGATCCTCCAGGCACATTGTCATCAAAGTGACAAGGCTCAGACCTTATTTCCCACTTCATACTTTGTATTCTTCTGAAGACTTGTTGCAAGCAAGAACAGAGTGCCATGATTTCCTCCAGTGAAGGTGGCCGAACAGGAAGATCAGTCATGGAAATAGCAAAGATGGTATCTTGTCTCTCAATCTCTACCGCCTGGAGCAGGCTCTGCAGGGGAGGGGCAGGACCCCGTAATATTTACTACAGTTCAAAGCACGCCATATGTCCCCAAATCTGGAAATGCATTGTTTATATTAAAGTCCTTTGACATTTGAATAATGAGTTGAGCATTGAAGATGTTTGTCATGTGTGGCTAGTTATTCAGCAAGGTCCCACTACGTCAAAAGGGAAAAGCTGCAACAGTAATCAAGATAAACGATATGTTCTAGCGTGACTGTGGAACACGTGAGGACTCCTCCTGGTTGTTGTCCTCCCCTTTCCCAGATCCAGGTTTATAAACCGTCACCTCCTAAACTGGGCTGCTCATTAAGCTGGTCAGAATGTCTATTTAAGAATGTGGGCTCGGATCTAAGTAGCCTCGGGTGAAGGTGGTCTTTCCCGAACCAGAGGTGTGGTTGGACAGTGGCTCCGAGTCCTGAGCAGCAGAGAAGGAGCTGCCTCCCGGCCGCGTAGCATCCCTCTGAGACAGTGTAGCCCTTCCTGAGACCCACTGCCTTTCTACCCTTGTCCTGGGGCTTGCAGTGAGCTCTCTTTGAATCCGAAGTTAACTCAAATTGTTCTCTGTGGTGTGCATAGAGAATGAGAGTCTGGTATGGTAATGAGAGTCCTGCCCATCCTGGGAGATGTTACTACCAGGATAGCAAGAAGGAAATGATAAAAGAGTGTGTCGCAGGTATTCTCATCACAAAGGAGGTCACATTAGTGAAGAGATAGATGCACCAAGCAGCTTCAATTAATAATTCTATGTGGTCTTCCTAAGTGATAACATTTTATACCATACACTGTAAACTTAGATGGCAAAGTCTACATGACTGAAAAGATTAGACTAAATATTGTTGATCCTGCATCTTCATCCTTAAGCTCCCACATTCCTAGCCACGTCTTTCTTTCTCACATTCTTGTGAGTTGTTTGTATTAGGTCTGACATGTCTGGCAGAAAACACAAAACACTTAACAGGAAGCACACCTACGGCCTCTTTGCACGACAGTTCGCAAACTCGTGGTTCCATGCTGCATGCTAAGCCAACAATGTCTACATTCCAAATTGGTTTCTTCATGATGCCCTTGGTATCTTCTCTGTGGTCTCCGGGGCGTGAGGAGAGCAGCCATCAGAACTACCTCTCACCTTTTATACAAGAGCCCCTCACGGCCTTGTATGTGTGTGGTGGGTTCAGAGTTGTGCATGCATGCAGAAGACTTTCCGGTGTTACTCTGAGAGTCGCCCACCTCGTTTTTTTTTGAGGCAGAGTCTCTCACTGGTCTAGGACTCACCAAGCAGACGAGGCTAGCTGGCCAGCAAGCTGAGAAGATCTACTTGTCTCTGCCTTCTAAGCACTGATTGGCACATTGCTTCCTTCCTCTTGTATCAAGTCCCCCCTGCACCCTCCCAACCTTGGGCTCCCATGGTTGCCATCTTACAGAATGCCTGTTTCTTGTGAAACTTCTAAACCATCCCCTCAGGCCTTCTCATTGCCACCCCCTCTTTCCTTGTAGCCTGAGAAGTATGTAGGCGTGTCTATAAAGCTCTACTGAGGTGACGTCATTCTGTTTTGCCTCTGGCCCTTGCACTAACTTACTCATTTAGCCTGACATCCGAGACCCTGTGTGATGACAAACCAACGTGCCTTTCCCAGTGCCTACTGGCAAGTAGGCTCATTTGCTACTGCTCTGCACATATGTGGGGGAGGGAGGAGAAGAGTTGAGGAGGAGAGAGGGAGAGGTGTGAATCTTTATTCCATCTTGCTCTTTCTCCTTTTTGTCTTCTACTTCTTTTGGTTTTCGTTGTCGTTTTGTTCTGTTTTGTTTTTAAGACAGAATCTTACTCTGCAACCAAGGCTGATCTTGAACTGGTAGCAATTCTCCTGCCTCTGACTCCTAAGTGCTGGGATTATAATCATACAACTGCCACACCTCACTTCTTTTGTGTCCTTTCTAACTTCACACATACACAATCACAATGGCCACATCTCACCCACTTATAAGAAAGTTTTCTTACTGTCTTTACAGAAGGCCTATCCACAGAGGTTCCTCTGATGTGATATTCTTAGTACAACCACCCAGATAAAGTTCAAGGTCAGCCAAGTCCCTCCAACAGGCTGCTTGCCAAAGGCATAGCCATGAAGTGCTCCAAGATCCAACCCACTGGTGAGAAATCTGTGCTCAGAAGTCTGCTTCATGCAGTCTCCCAACACCCGGTGTATGGCCCTTCCTCAATAATACATCTCATGTATTTGCTAATGTGGCCATGAAGCAGGACTAGCTATTATCTGGCTCTTATCCTCCTCTCTATATAATCGTTGAGGGCAACCCTGCCCAGGCTTTGTACACGAAGTAAATAGGTCTCATAGAAACAAGATGCAAACCATTTGTGGAGAAGCAGTTCTGACAACAGAGTTCAGGAGAGAGGTCATGGCCGGCGCCCTGAGGGGTCCTTCAGGCATAAGATGGACACTAGACTGAGCAGATGAGACGTGGTGGGTGGACAGGGAGGTGAGGTGGAAGTGAAGGAGAATAGGGTTTGCAAGGCATCGCTCCATCAGCCCAGGCTGAGGAAAAGTGACGGTGTATAGGGAGGGTTAGTTCATGGAAGGGATCTGCAGGGCTTTCCTAAGCAGGGGTTGAGCACCGTGATACTGAGAAAGAACAGTGTGATGGCTCTTTCCGGCCAGGGCTCTCCATGGGTCCCAAGGCCAAACACCAATGTTCAATATATTTTTGACTCAATACATTAAACTTCCTGTAGAAAATGTAACAATTCAAACGGTAATAACATGTCTCCTGACCATAAAATTAGAAAATTATGCCAGTGAACTAGAAACCCAGGACCCGATTGTTTACCAGGATTCCGCAGAGGGTGTATAAGACCCAGCCTTAGGGAGAGGGGACTATAGAACCGAGAGGACTTGAAATGAGGCCACCGGGGTAATCACCACTAGGTGGCGCACTCCATTGTTTGCCAAGCCTCTGACTCACTGTGCCAACCGCTCCAGACACCAGGAAAGGAAGATGCTGCCACTAGGTCCCTGGAGGCTGAGTGGGACAAAGGGAGTACCCCAACCTTTCTGCTGCAGGCTCCCAGAATGCTCTGCTTTGTCAACCACTCTGAAGACAACGGGTTCTTAGAAACTACCTAGGGCACAAAGTGGACCATTTCACCACTGGTAACACTAAGGACA
This sequence comes from Mus pahari, assembly GCF_900095145.1. Classification (NCBI taxonomy): domain Eukaryota; kingdom Metazoa; phylum Chordata; class Mammalia; order Rodentia; family Muridae; genus Mus; species Mus pahari. Next base: position 33,886,293 of record NC_034610.1, read on the forward strand.
GAAAGTGGGAGACTTTCCTTGTAAGCATCGACCACTTCAGCAGTGCCTGGGAGTGTCTTACAGATGGCCTATGCACCCAGGATCTGAACACGGAACTCAGAACTCATCGTTACTCTGGATCAACGGGTGTTTCTTTTCCGTCAGGGTATGAAAACCAAACGACTCCATGTTTTCCTTTTTTCTGTGGCTACCAGGAAACTAGATCTACCTGTGCAGTGTTCTTTAAGTACTTAATTCGTTCTATGTACATAGTATCTTTCTAATTGTCGCATTACAGAGTTCATATTTTACGTTTTTAAAAAAGCTAAAATGAGGAAGACTTCATCTTTGAGTCATTTGAAACTATGCACCTTAATTTAAGCATATTTTAACAGTGTCATACATGTATATAATGAATTTTAATCATTTTTTGCTCCCTAACACCCTCTCTATCCCCACCTCATTCTCCTTCAGAAACCCCTCTCCCAGATACATCTCACCTCACTGATACCTGTCACCTTCGAAGAGACACTTTCTCTTTGAAAGATAAGAAGTGATGTTAAAACACGAATAATCCAATCAACTGTACCAAAGACCCATGTTTCTTTGAAGAGATAACGGCACAGGTGCAAGCATGTTGCTCAAATGGTCTAGCAGCAAGTGGGATGCTCATGCGAACCAGCGTGGGCCGTTTCTTTAACTATCTTTATGTACTGTGCTCCTGGGTGACACTGGCCCTGAGCGGGTGAAGTCATGCTGGGTAGATCAGAAATGGGTTCCGAGCCTCAGCAGCTGCTCAAGCTGATAAGATAAGCATCAGAGCTGGGTGTTGATGGCAGGGAAGACATGGATGCTGGCTGCTTGCCATCTACAGCCAGGAAGCATGGAGATAGCTCTGGTCCTTGGTTCACTTTCCCCTTCTTTCCATCTTACTCCATCACAGCCCAGTGTGAGAGATGGTGCCATTTCCAGGTGAGCCTCTTATTAAAGCTCTCTTTGAATATCCTCATGGACACTCCAGGAGGTTGATCTAGGTGATTCTAATTCCCTTCATGTCAACAATCTCAATCAACCACCACACAACTCCTCTCCCTGAGCCTCTGCACTCTCCTGACTCCAGCAGTCCTGCTCTTTATGACTGGTTCTCTTTTAACATCCTATACCTGCACCACAGCTCCAACCAGCATCCTGGGAAAGCCCCGGGCCCCCTTGCCTCCTGCTGGTCCCTGGGAATCTCACCTGGATACTACTATTCTTCCTTAAGGGCTATCCATGTCCCTTCCTGGGACAACGCCAGCACTGAGCCAGGTCTTCATCTTTGGGTTTAAACAAAGGTCTGCTGACAACTCTGTTGGTTCTCTCTGTCTACCGTACTCTGATGTCTGAGCACCTGGTTGTGTCTGAGGGATCTGTGTGCCTAGAACATTCCCAGCACTCAACAAATGTATAGGAAGGTATTGTTGATACTATTGTTTCACCTTCAGCCTTAGATCAGTAACTCACCTATAAAAGAGAGATTATGGGGCTACTGGAAGATTCAGTGACTGTAAACATAATGAACAGAATGTTCTCCCATATTCTAAACACCACTTGATACAATTTCGGTTTGTTGATAGGCTAAATGAGTATTGGAGTAGTGATAGAGTCAGCATTAAAAATTAAATTCTTCACTTACCTAGTGAGGTTTCTTTTTCTTTTAAATAATTTTGCCTTCAATCCACATCTACAAGCCAGTGTGGTAAGTTATAGCAAATACAGATTGTTATTGCGCAAGGTACCCACCAGTCACAGACAGACCTATGCTATCACTAGGCATATGTCATGTATGATGGGGTAAGACCCAAATTCCTTTCCCACTGGCTCTAGGCTCACTCCTAGAACCCAGGACAGCACCGGGAATTTAGTAAGTGATGTGGAGAAAGTGCCTTCATATCCAGATGTAACCCAGCATCTGTTTCCGGCATCTGCTAGAGCAATTTCAATTAGCATCCAGAACAGATACCACCATGGGGCTGATGCTGCACTTGCCATTTAGAGCACAGTGGGGTGAGTTCGTTTCATAAAGCCATGCTGGCCACTTAGATTGGAGAGTAGACCACATTTGTGAAGATGAAAATGATATCATTATGTTCTAAGGAGAACCTATAAGTTTTACAAACCAATTCCAACAGTCAACGAATCAGAAAAGCTATTTCCACTCCCCACCCCCCACCCCCTGCCAAGACTGACTCTTGCAATTCTTTGGGGCCTGTTTATGACAACCAATGCCAAAAATAGAACCAAAGACGAGGTCCTGCTTCCCCCGAAGCTTCTGAGCACTTCCCATCAGCGTGTCAAGACGGACAACACTGTGGGGAAATAACTCTTCCCAGTGTCCGATAGCTATGTGGACCTCCTAACTGGAAGATGGCATCCTTTCAGACAAAGAGTGGGATTCCCCAGCTGAATGGCCGTCTACAAGATACCACCTCACAGAACTGAGACACACCAAAGCTGAGAGGAGGAAACTTGCTGGGGGTATGGCTTGAAGCTCTGGTGTTAGTCTAACATAGTTGAAGCTCTGGGCTCCATCCCGAGATCCACAAAGCAGGAAAAAAAAAAAAAAAGATCCCCAGGCTGGAAGACATAGATTCATAGATTCTTCTGATGATTTTTAACGAGCTTTATCTAATAGGGATTTGTTTAACAGTTAAAAAAAAAAAGAGAGAGAGAGAGAGACAGCAAATGCTACCCACTGCTCTGTCTACCACTGTATAGTCTGTTACAATACGGCAGCATGTGAACAGAATTGATCAGTTCAGAGAGCAACAGACAGTGTGTGTGGTGTGTGTGTGTGTGTGTGTGTGTGTGTGTGTGTGTGTGTGTGTGTGTATGTGTGTGTGTTGGTATTGCTTTTGTGGCAGAGAGCCCTGGAAAGAAGGAAGGGAGGGGAGCCATGCTTGAGCCCTTGTCACGTGCTAGACCCATTCTCCTAGCTTGGATCCTTCTGTCCTTGTGGCCTTCACACTGCCACAGTCACTAGTAGTCCCACTGAGAAGACTAGGCTCAGAAAGATTAAGGCCAGTGTCCAGCATCACATAGCCTATAGGGTTGCAAGGCTTAAACTCAACAAGTCCTTCAAGGGCCAGGCTTATAGCATTTTTCTTAACATCAAGCAAAGATTAAAAGTGTACCCTCCCATCTGCAATGGTGGAGTCCCAGTGACAAAACTGAGTGCTCCACTGTAATGCCTCTTTACAGTTAATTGTTATCTATTCAAGAAACATCCAACTGCAGACACGTTCAGTCAACACCAAGCATGTGCATCGCAGCCAATGTTTTTGTGTCATTCTTCTGACACACGTTTCTGGCACATTTGGGAGGACTAAACATTTATCAATATTTGGGTTTCACCAGCATGATATGTATGCAACGACTTCCCTCATTTTTGGAAGGCTTTAATAAACAAGTTCATAGTCATGGATAGAATACTAAATAACTACATCACATCTGATTCTTTTTTTTTTTTTCCTCAACTTTATTTTCATGTTAGGAAAAATGAACACTTTCCTCCAAGTCCTAGAAAAACAGGCAACCAAAGGCACGGGATAAACCTCATCATTGATCTATTTTTAAGTTAATAAATATTTAAAGGCACACATTTGTTGAATCTAATCTTAAAAATCAGGGCTCTAATGTATTCCCATGGTGTGGGAGAAACCTAATTTTAAATCTCAACCAGCATTTAAAATCCAGAAATATAAATTGTAAAATCAGACACAGAGCCTGCTCTGCTTCATCTAACTGCATTTTAGCATACTAATTTACAAGTATATTTTCAACCTGCTTAGCTCTTTAAAAATAATATATATAAATATTAAAGTGTAAATACGTAAGTACGCAGTTTGATAAATTACTATATACGTTATATGTACTTACTCATGCATTCAATTCTCAAGTGGACACATAGAAAAAAAGATGAAGTATTCCATAAAGTTCTCTTTGGCCCCTCACGAGGCAATACGCCGCCATCTGAACCTTTAACATCATAGAGTAGTCTCACCTATCCTTTGTCCTCACAGTCATGGGATCAGAAGAATACCTACTGTTCCTTTGGCTGCTCAGTGGCGTTTCTGAGGTTCTTCTATGTTGCTTCATGTGCTGATGGTCCCTGAGTTAATTTTTTTTTTCTTTCTTAGACGTCTAAAAGCTGTCTTCCCTGTCCCAAAGCCATTTTCCTTGTCTCACAAATCCCCACCTCCATCCCATGCTTCAAGCATTTCCGAGTCTCCCCATTGCAAAGTGTTTAAATCAATTTGGACTCCGCCTCTTGCATGTCTTATGAGTTCTGGGGAGGGACCTGCAAGTGTTGATACCTCCATCCTGCACAGCCACTGGATGCCAGGACAGAGGAAACCGAGATGACAAACAGCTAGCTATATGATGGACGAGTGCCAACCAGGAAGGAGCCATGGAGACAAAGACATTCATTCTCACAATGCTCTTCTCCTCCTTAGTTCTCTCCTTCATTCCTGGTTTTCTTCTACTATTCCACCATCTTCCTTTCATCTTTTTCTCCTCCTGGCCCCTTCTTTCATCCTGAACATCTCTTACCCTCACACCTTGCTCCCTTCTCCTGGGATGTTCCTATTTTTCTCTTCTTGTGTTAATTAATCCCCTTGACACATGCTTAATGGACTTCCAGGCTTCTGAGTTTCCCAAAGCATCCTTTTGAGCTGCACAGAGAGAGCAGGTGCTATGGCTGGTCCTGACTACACAGATGTAGTGAGGAGAATATGGGCAGGCTCCACCTCCACAGCCATTAGAGAAGAAGAGCTGTGTGTGCCAGGGGGGTAGATGGACCTATGTTCTATGACTTGAATGTGAAATGTCCCCAGATGCTCATGTATTTGAGCACTTGGTCCCCAGGTTTCAAGATCATGTACGTGAATGAGATTCCAACCGTAGATTTTAATAACCAAGCTGCAGTTCTTCATGATCTCCAGGGAGTATGCTTCTATTAACTAACAAATTCAAACTGCAGCAAAGCACTCACTACCACTGTGCACACCACACGCGCGCGCGCGCACACACACAAACACACACACACACACACACACACACGCACACACACAGGCTGGGAGTTTTAACAGTTGCTCCTTGCATTCCTTGCTGGCTTCTCACCAGTATTCCCTTGACTTTGATTCCCAGTCTTCTTTCAGATCCCTGTCTTGCACCTTACCCCTGGGGGTTTGTATCTGTCACTCCAGAACTAGACCTCTCTGCTTCTGAATAAAAGCCATGCTGTCTGTGGACCCCAGACACGCTTTTCATCCAATTCTTTCCAGAGGCTCTCATCTCAGGGCATCCTCTGAGATCTCCCATAAACCTGACCAGCATTTCTATAGCCATGAGATAATGGAGGGCAGACTGTGCTGAAATGTGAACTCCAAAATCTGTGCTGTCTCTTGGAACTGAGGCTACTCACCGGCTCCAGGAGAGCCTGAGGTCTGATATAAAACAATGGTCTGGTGTTTGAATTGACAACATGTTCTTTTGGAATGTTGGCATATCCAGCTAGTATAGGCTCAAAAACTATTGGTAAAGATACAAATTGCAATCCCAATTTTACAGGAAACATAGTATGTAACAGACAGCCATGAGAAGGATGCTATAGTATTCCATCCCTGAGCATACTTCAATTCAACACTGTCCAGTATGACAAGTGCTCCCAGGAGCCAAGTCACTACACCCAAGCCAGTAATGTTTTGGAACGCAGTCTCCATTGAGAGGAGATTTTTTTTCCTATTATTTTCCTCCAAAAGGGTAATCGCCTAAGAATCATAGAAATTGCCATGGATGGGAGCTTCAGGTACACTCTCCCTTTGTTGCTTTCTATGGGTTTATCAGCCAGGCACATACATATGGAAATGTGAGCCTGCACATACACGGTGACAGGAGATTTGTGCCCAGCATGGTAACTATTTCATAAGTGAGAAAATGATGCTCCTAGTTTGCCGAGTACAGCATGCAGTGCGGCCTGTAGCCTCCTGCTTTGTGGGACTGCCTTTCCAGTCCTTTAAGGGAAATGTAGTTACAGTTGAGGTCACTCAGACTAGACTCTTAGAAAACCTAAATCTTAAGATATCTAAGGAAAATAACTGTTTTATATGAAGCAAGATCCTCCCAACAATGGTGCAGTCAATATGCTCTTCTCCATACAGTCTAGCTCACATATAGAATTCTCTATGCAGCCTAGAGCACATATAAAGTTCTCTATGCAGTCTAGTGTACATATAGAGTTCTCTAAGCAGTCTAGCACATATAAACAATTCTCTATGCAGCCTAGTGCATATAGAGTTCTCTATGCAGTCTAGCACATCTAAGCAATTCTCTATGCAGCCTAGTGCACATATAGAGTTCTCTATGCAGTCTGGCATACATATAGAGTTCTTCTCTACGCAGTCTACCACACATATAGAGTTCTCTATGCAGCCTAGTGCACATATAGAGTTCTCTGTGCAATCTAGCACACATATGGAGTTCTCTGCAGTCTAACACATATATAGTCTAGCACATAGAGTTCACTATGTGATCTATACACATACAGATTTCTCTTTGCAGTATAGCACACATATAAGTTTCTAAATGCAGTCTAGCATACATACAGAGCTCTGTTTTCAGAATTTGTTTGGGCTATTGTAACAGAATACCAACCACACTCACGAGAGCTCCAAGGACAGAAATAGATGGCTCACTGTGAGGAAGCCAAGTCCAAGACCAAGGCTAACAGGCTTGCCTCCTTTGGGGGTCTGTGAGAGAAGGGTATTTTCCACATCCCTCTCCATCATTAGACCATGAGCAGGCATTCTCAAGTTCAATGTTCTCTCTGTAAGCACATTTATCTGCAAACTTCATTGATTTCTGTGGACCCACATCATTTTGATTAAAATGAGCTCATTTGAAATTAACTATGTCATGAAGACAAGCTTGAAGTAAGATTGTAATCTAAGGTGCTGGGGTTCAGAGTGCAACATATAAATGCACAGCATAGGCTCAGATAAAGCACTACCAGGGAGTTTAAACCATAATAGCTTTTAGAGGATGCTATTGTGATAGTTTAGAAGAAGCACAGGGATACACAGCTGTCACCGTACACTCTTGGAGGCAGAAGTGAGTGGATCTGTGTGAGGTCCACAACAGCCTGGTCTACATAGTAAGTTCTGGGCCAGCCAAAGCTATAAAGTGAGAACCTATCAAGTGGGTAAAAGTTATTTTTAGCAGTTGGCTAATGTTGCTGTTCCTTGGTTTTCCCATCTGCAAAATGGGACAAACAAATATGATGTGAGGACTGAATGAATATATGTTTGAATAAATCCATACATTGCTGTGCATTTTTTATGAAAGTGCCAGCTTAGGTAATACCTTGCATTGTTTAACTGCTGTATCTATGCCCCAGTCCTTCTCAATCATGTACTAACTAGGTCTTTGAAAATAGTAAATTAATCTATTACAAAGTCACCTGGCACTTAAAACCATAAACAGATATATAAAATATGTCACAGCACTAAAATGATGTGAAGACACACTTGACCCGGGCCATCCCTACACCATAAGTCTTGTGATCACACATTTCTCTGGAACCATCAGGGCTGCGTTAATCACACCCAGGTATGCTTCGTTTTGTTTTGTGTTCAAGGGAACTGCTGTAACCTCTAACACTGTGAAACAGAAGAGGGGAACCCAGGAGGGACCTAGATAAATCCTGTCAGAATAAAAGAGCGGCAAATGCCACCTGGCCTGATTTTCTGTTCACACTGCCACAGGGCCACCCTATCTGTATGCCACAGCAAACTCCTTGTTGCTGAGGCCCATCAGCCTGCAGACAGATTCTTCCCTTTCCTGCACAATTCTGTCTATGGGACCAAAAAGAACCCATCTGATTCCTCTCTCAAATGATTATCCTTCCACTCCAGGCTGGCTGCGTCTTCTCTCTCGTGCCCACACGCCCCTGGTCTTCCCCACTCCTCCATTCACTCTCCACACATCTCTCAGGGGAACAGATTCTTCCTGCACCATATGAGCTTTGCTCCTTATAAGTGTAACTTTCTCAACTTTGAGATGTATTGCCCAGGGCTACAAACAACCTTCATGGTCGCTTTTCCTTATTTGGCAGTATCAACTCCTCTTTCTAGCTTAGGAGACTGAACGGCAGTCCCGCAGCATGCGACAGTCCAACCGTGTACATTCCACTGAATTTAGGAAGACATTAAATTATAAACGGCTAGTCTCGATGCCATTTCAACAGAGTTTTTAAAAGTGGGTTAGCACTTTAAAATAATATTTTATCTTTTTTTTCTTTTCTTTTCTTTTTTTTTCTGAAAATCTCTTTTCTTTCTTTCTTTCTTTTTTTTTTTT
>NC_034610.1:33894928-33917143 GCF_900095145.1 Mus pahari
TGTGTGTGTGTGTGTGTGTGTGTGTGTGTGTGTGTGTGTGTGTGTGCTTAATGTGCCATGGTCCATTCCCTTAGAAGAAAACTGACTCCCCCTTTCCTGGAAGCCACTTTTGGTACCTCCTAAGCTAGGATTGGGATCTCTTGAGACACATCCCAGATACTAGAATATTGGCTTGCTTGCTCTTGTACAGGTAGCACAGCTGCTATGGTAAATGCTGTCATAAATGCCCAGGTCCCATCAAGTCTAGAATCTCCCCCCCCCCTCCCACTGGCTCATAGAATCTTTCTGCCTGCACCCTTTTCCGTGACTGTTGCTAGGGGAAGTATGATAGAGATGTCCCATTGTTGCTGAGTGTTCCACAGCACTTACTCTCTACACTCTGGCTAGTTGTGCCTTTCTGTGTTGACTGGTATCTATTACACAAAGAAACTGCTCTAATGCAGTCTGAGAGCTGCCATGGTCTATGAACGGGAGTTTGATACTCTGCCCATTTAGCAACATAATAGGAGCAGCTCTACCCCTGGGACCTATAATCTTCTCAACCATGGGTTCTTGGTTCTCATAGGTTCTCAAGGGTAAAATGTACCAGGCATGCATTTCCTCTATGGAGTGGGCCTTAAATCCAATAGAGTTTTTAAAAAATGGATTAATGTTGTTAAAGTCAGAGCTGGGGAGATGGCTCAGTCCATAAAGCTCTTGCCTCACAAGATTAAGACCTAAGTTCATATTTAGAGAACACTTGGAGGAGGCCAAGCATTGCAGTGTCTGACTATAACCCAGTGGCAGAGAGAAGAGAGGGTGAGACAGAAGACCTCCCAAACATCACCTAAAATCTCAAACACAAAGTGGAAGACACCTGAGGAACAAGACACACACACACACACACACACACACACACACACACACACATACACACACACAAACAAACATGTACACAAATATACACACAAATACATATGCACACATGCATGTACATATATATGCATGCACATAAATATATACATATAAATGCACATACACACAGATATATATTAATGTATATGCATATAAACACACATATGCAATACACATACACATGCATACACACCCATCCACACACAAATACACACACATGGGCATACACACACACACACACACACACACTCACTCAAACATGCTTAGGCATGCACCCACACGTAAATAGCATCCACATACATGAACACAACATGTGTACACACAGAGACACAAGAATAAAAAATAAAAATAAATATTTAAGGAGAGATTCTTTCCATCTACCTCATTTTCTGTCCATTTCATTGCTTATGTGAAAATCTTAAGAGGCTTATTTGCCAAGCAAGTTACATGATACTTTTAAGACCACAAGCATTACAAACGGATCCCTCACCATCTTTCCTGGCGGTACATTTTCTGAGGTTAAAATGCTGCTAAAAAGCAGCAACGTGAATACGACATTGACCTAGTACTGAACGTGGCACAGAAAACAGAGACAGCTCATAAAAATGTCACCATATGGGTCCTCCATTGACTCAGGAGGACACAAGTCGGTGGCCACTCCTCCGAGCTTTGGAAGTTCTTACTGGCAAGTACTTTAGGTTCCCTATTCTCTTTTTAAATTTCATTAAGAAGGGGAGCTATGCTGCTCTCCCTATTCCAGTTGCCCAACAAGGCACACCCAGAAGCATCACCAGCATCAGCAGGCATTCCAGGAGCCCTCCCTGGGGCAGGCGCTGTCTCTACAGTGTTCATTAGGGGGTGTATGCATTTGGTGAATTTGCCAATCCACCCTGGACAATTCCAAGAAGCTGGGGCTTCGTTAAGTCCATGCATTAAGGGAATCAGAAGAATTCTTCCAAGCAAGCTGAGAAAAAAAGATCTTTAGCATTTCAAGGAAAAGATGAGTCAAAGCTAGCTAGCTTCCCCACTTGGAATCCAGAGTCGAAATTGGATCTCCATCTAATGCTGCTGGCACAGACCTCCGGGCGTTGAGAACTCTCCAGACCTGCCAAGTAAAATCCCACCCCCAACCCCCCGCCTCCTGAAAGTGATTTTGTGAATGCATAGCATTTAACCTAGCAGGGAAACTATCTCCTGGCTAGGGCCTGTGGGGTGGGTGGAGGAATGGACACAGTTCCCTCTGGGTCCCATAACAACAGCAGAACACATTTGCTCTCCTTTTCAGTCATTTTCTTCGGAATCGCTGGAACTCTAACTAGGAGAAATGAAAGGCAGCACTAAAAATGACTTTTCACTGATCTAAACCCTGACTCAAGCCATAAGTCCTGATGTGTAAGCATTATTTAAAAGAAGAATGTCTCAGTCAATGCTCTATTGCTGTGAAGAGACACTATGACGACAGCTATTCCTATAAAAGAAAGCATTTAACTGGGGCTTGCTTATAGTTTCAGAGGAGATTTAGTTCATTATGACCATGGTGGTGATTATGGTGGAACTCAGAGAGAAGTAACTGAGAATTCTACATCTGGTTCCTCAGGCAACAGGAAAGGTGATACTGGGTCTGGCTTGTGCTTTTAGAAAAATAATTTAAGTGTTACATGCTCTTTGTTTGATATCACACATAAATCACAGTAAGTCTTTCAATGGCTAAGGGCAGCATCCTTGACATAGGAAATTCTAATTAAAACAGCATCGTCAAGGATACACAGTTGCTTCCTGATGTTCAGTCGTTGCCTGTCATGGGCCAGGCAACAGAAACTGAAACACAGGTGGGTCTTGTTTCTGAGACAGTGATAGGATTTCCTCAGTGTCTAAACATTTTCATATATCCAGTTGTATAAATCTAAGCGTAAAGCCATTTAATAGGTTGGAGGTGACAACCCCATTTTTATGTAAAGTAAAACATTGCTAATTACTCCAATCTTATCTTAAGAAAGGGAGAGCAGTGTTAGCATGGATTCAACCAGAATTGCTACTTTAGAAAGATCGTATCTACTTTACCAAAAGTCAGCTCTACTTAAATCAGGACTGTCCAACCAAAACACTGTTAGCCATTCGTGATCTGAATTTAGTATCTGAATTAAATTGTGGTGTATAGTAAAAGTCGTGAGACATTTGTTTTAAAATAAATATGGCATTGGAATGACTCATTAGTAGCCATTTTAAGATAAGCTATCAGGTCTGCCGTTTTTTTCCCCTTTCTTCTTAGTTCCAGCAAAGATCACTTTTGTTCCACGGATATAATTTTGGGATTCTCCAAATCCTCCATCAGGGCATCTCTTCCCCAGATGATGCCTTTGTTCTTATCCGCATCTGTGTAAGAGGATCCAGCAGCCTGACCTGTCTTCTGCCCAAACAGACCCTGGAGGTTCAGTACATTCCTAGACTGACTTGCCTCCCTTTTCCGCAGTATAGCACTGGGCACACTTCTGAACAAAAGCCTACTTGCCTTTTTCAACATCACCCATTTTTAATTCACTCCTGGTTGGTCAACATCACAAACGTTCAACCTGAAGACAGACATCCCGACATACTTCTTCCAACAAAGCCACACCTACTCCAACGAGACCACACCTCCTAAAACATCTCAAGTAGATCCACTCCCTGAAAACTAAGCATTCAAATATGTGAGCCATTTGGAGTCATTCTGACTCAAATCACCCCAAAGTTGGGGAGTGGGAAGTACAAAAAAGAAATCAATTTGTCACAACTCACTTTGGTAGTTTAGAGTTTCTCCATTTGTCAGTGTTTGGATTAGTAATAAAACAGTATTTTCTAAGACGACTAAGTCTATATTTTAGATTAAAAACTAAGGTTTAGAATAAAGTATTTTAGAACAACTACTATGGCCGATTCGGACACAAAACTCTAAGCTGGGGAGATGACTGAGTAAGCAAGGCACACGATTGCAAGCATGAGGGCCCGAGGTCAGGTTTGGTGAGAAATTCTGTCTCAGAAGGAAAGCAAGCAGAAATAGAAGAGGATGCCCACTGCTGACCTCTGACCTCTACATATACGTGCACAAGTGCATACAAAGCTGCCCCCATACACATAGCGTGCGCGCACACACACACACACACACACACACACTCAAAACTACTTGTGTATCCTCATAAGCGAATGCACTCCACAACAATTACTAGACACTAGTAACTGCCAAACTTAGAAACGTGCACATGCACCCTGCCAAGATGTCAGTTCCTTCACCAACCTTTCACCTCCAAGTGAGGGAAACGTGTAACCAACGAGTGTTTCACTCATGAGTATACTAAATATCAATCCACCAGAACTCACAGTGACACTTAGTGGAAAGGTGTTACTCAAGGAACTCAGGTTAGAGACCCGAATTCGTCTGTAACTAATCATGAGATATTGAGTGAATGACATTCTTTGACTGAGCTCCCAGACAACCAGTGTGAAGAGGCCAGGCCCTGGCACTGGGAGATGGGGTCAGTGGGACACAGCATGCCACCTGTTTAAGCCCCCCGCCCAACCCCCAGTTTCAATTCAATGTGTTACTGCCAGGCTCTAAGGAGGGAAAATTTAAACGCTAACCTTACAGCTTATACTAAGGGTCCTCTCTCAGGAGAATGGATGCCTCTAAAGTCACATCAGATCAAAATGAGAAATCCAATGGAAAAAAAGATCCATTTGTCAATAGATACCAAGATTAACATCTATGGACGCCTCCATGTTCACAAAAATTATCACGCTAAAAATGTCACACTCCCCCAGACAACGCATCTGAGACCCTGAAACGCTGAATGAATTACCAACAGCAGACTTCATTTAATCAACCCTCCGAAGCCAACTTCGTCTCTGCTGCAATAAAGCCAGAGCTAACTTCAGTGTTTCCTCATGATGTCATTCCCCAGACAGACCAAGCATGCGGTTGGTTTCCTTCTTAAAGGAGCGCTCATCTTGTTGGTCTTGTCTCTACCTTCACTAAGCTTTGAAATTCGAGGTGCACCGTGGTGCTACGCTGCTTCAAACGCCTCTCTGCTTCACAAATTCTATTCTTCCACTGTGCCCCCACTTCCTAACTAACAAATTGTATTTTAGCCCTAAATATTTCCCTCTTCTGTTCCCATTTTGAGCTATCTAACCCCTATTCTTGAATAAGGAGATTTTTTTTTGTATAACTGCATTTGCTTCCAAAGCAGCGCTTCAGACTTTCCCACAATGTGATACAATATAGTAGAGATAATTTTTAAAAAGTTATTGTGACTCTTTGGTGTCTGTGTGTGTGCTTACCCACCCATGTGCGCCCACGTGTGAATATGTGTTTGTTTGTGTACTCACTTGTGCTTGTGAATATAAAGAGCCAGTGATTTTCCTCTTTCACTCTATATTTTATTTTTTCATAAGACTTATTTATTTATATTCTATGTGTATGTGTGAGAATCTGCATGAATGCAGATGTATTACGTGTGTGCCTGGTGCCTGAGGGTCCCAGAAGTGGGTATTAGTTCTCCTGGAACTATAGCTAACAGACAGTTGTGATCCACCGTGTGGGTGATGGGAATTGAGCCTGGGTCCTCTGCAAGAGTAGCCAGTGTTCTTAACCCAATGGGTCCTCTCTCTAGCCACCATTTATTAATTTTGAGACAAGGTCTCTCCCTAAATTTGAACTTTCATGTTTCATCTAGACTACCTGCCTCCACTCCTACAGTACTGGAAATACAGATGGTCACTGCTATGACAGGCTTTCTCATGGGTGCTGGGTACCCAATCTCAGGTCTTTATGCCTATGTGGTGACCACTTTACCCATTGAGCCATCTCCTCAGCCCGCCCCCCTCCCAAAGGAGTTTTACAGAAAATAATTAACAGCTCTATCTACAACCATAAACTTTTCTAGGTTAGATATTCTACTCAGAGAATTGAAACTGTTTCGTCAAAAATGATGTAGTCTCATGGGGAAAAGAGAGGATTTTTAAAAAGAATCTGCAGTCTTTAGCCTGCCCAGTCTCAGACTAGAGTGGATGATATTTAAGGTGAGAGATTTTACCAGTTTTCAAGCTGTTACACAGTTCTCAATCTGTACTGAGACATTTGTAAAATGCAGAATATACTGTCTTTGACAAAGTAAGAGAGCAAAAGTCAAGTGGGGGGGGGAGTGAGCTGCTGTAATGACTGGTGACGTGGACAGCTGCTCTGGGCCTGTGGAGATGGTGCGCCCGCTCCATTCTGCTCGCTCTACACCCCTTCCTTGAAGATAATTGAGTGCTAATTCAAGTGAATGAGGCAATGGACCAACACAGGTTTCATAAAATATGAATGTTCTCAAGCACACATTCCTTCTGGCGGCTGCTTCTTCAGGACAGCCCTGGAACACATAATCACATACACGCTGAAGTAAGCTTCGTTAAGTGTATTCATTGGCCAACAGCAAGCCATGATTAACCCTTTTACCCTACTTGAGACAAGAGAAATAGTAATCTTAGAGAGAAATAATGCCACCGCTTGCTAATTGTCTTCGAATTTCATGCCTTTGGTAACAGTACCACAGTTGAAGATTATAATCTAGAATATGGGTCTTCAAATAATATGAGCATATGGCTATTTGTGAAAGTTTGAAGAGGGAACCCTCAAGACTTACTGAAAGTCCTTTGCTCTACAGCAACACCCAATGGATGCCTATGTGATGAAAAACATGAGTCACACGTTGGTGAACTACGAATCTTCCACTAAAATGAGTACGTTTAATATGAGTTAGAGAGTTGTTCAGTCAGGTGTGTGCTTTTAGTCCTAACAATTAAGAGACAGAGGATGGCAGCTCTGCATGAGGTCAAGGGCAGCTTGGTCTACACAGTGAGTTCTGGTCTAAGCTATCTAAGATCTTGTCCCGAAGCCAATAAACAAATAAATAAAATTAAAACATTGTGCTGACCATAAAGAAACATGATGATCTAAAATCAGAATGAAATACTTGCCAGTCCCCAACCAAAAAAAAAAATATGATTTATGGTGTTTAGGATACACACAATAATGGGAATTTATAACCTGTAAGTTTATATGGCAGGCCAGGGAAGGGTGCTGTGATTTATTTAGGCCTGGATTCTCATTTTCTAGTGAACATGCGGCCAGTGTGTCTGCTGTACACACTGGTCTAGAGTAAGAGACAGACCCTAAGGAAAAAGCTCCTTTGGAAGAGTGGATAAACAGTCTCATCTGCCTGGAGTCAGATTGTGCATCTCACATGAAACCCATGGAAGTCTATAAAAAGTGTCAGCCGACTCTCATGGGATGTCATTCAAAACAGTCTTAGTTCGGTCTCACGTACAAGAAAAACTCACGCTCGCTTGTTGATGACACACCAGTACTGCTAATGTCCCATTCTTCCCTGAAACATTCTAACCTGCTAACCTCTCATTCTAACCTGGATCATAGAACCTGTCTGCCCAGGGCACCATTCAAACACACAGTCCGGGGTAGAATGCCTTTGGTGGTATCAGATGTCCCTACAGAATTCTCCTCCTGGGTGGGCTCGCCTCACCTCTGCCCTCATCCTCAAGAAGCTGTGCTTTGTTTTCCCACGTCTTGATTCCCCCACGTCTCGCAAAGATGTCCTATCACTACCCGACAGAACATAGAGACCTGCGATCAAGCCCTGACAAGCTTCATCTCATTAGTACCTTTTTTAATCATCAAGGGTGACAAGCCATGATAAATTATGTCAAAACACGAGATTCTAAATGAGGAGAGGGAAGGTGGGAAGAAAACGGCACACTCTGAGAATAGATAATGTTTCTTTACCTCATCTTGAAATTAAAAAGAAAGAAAGGCAAGCTGAGGGCAAAGAGCGAGCTGATCCAGAGAGGAACCACCATGACCAGGAGAAAGGACATGGGGTACACTGTATTTCTCAGTTCTGTTTTTTGACCTGTCTTTATATAGTAAGAACAGAGAACTTGTCTGAAACTCAAAATATAAAATAATAGTCGTAGTTGTTGTTATGATTGGGATTATTATTATATAAAAGTCTGGCATCTCACACTTTAGACAGCTGTTATGGTCAAACACTACCAGCAAAGCAGGTACAGCATCCCAAAACCTGGATGCCTGGCTTGCCTTCATCCCCAAACCTGCTGCCTCTCAGGGAACGCTCTAGAACTGAGCAGAGGTGGAAGCCGAAATAGGTGGCAAAAGAAGGATGAAGGTGAATGCTAAGGGAGCCATTAGAGGCCATCATGAGAGAGCATATTCACACTCAGAAGGAAGCATCTGTCCCGCCCACAGGATCCTCTCCACGACGGCGAAGACGGTCTGCGTGTGTGCTGGCCTGACCTTCGCTCTCTGCTGGTTACGGGTCGCCTGTCTTGCTAACAGAAAAACTAGGTAGTAGAGAGCATAGCGTGGAAGCCCTGAACAGGACACAGAACTCTGGTCTGAATGTCACTCAGAGAAGGAGCAGTGCTGGGGCCTGGCTGGCTCGGGAAAGCTTTTATTTAATGGACTACAATTTGAGTTTATTAAGAAAAGGTCTTGATGAGTATCTAAGCATGTGCTTTAAGGAGAGAGGGAGAGAGACATGCAAGAGAAGGAAAGCAGCGCCCACTCTAGGGAAGGTGGGGGTGTCTCGAGGGACCTGAAAGCAACATGGAAGCCCAGTTTGCTGTGGATAATGGAGTCTTCAGCTTGGCCTGGAAGTCAGGCAAAGCTGGGCTCATTACGTCAATACTCCAGTGACCACCGAATGTAAGCCCACAATAGACTCTTCCTACTGCTAGGCCAACTCAGAAGAAAAAAATCTCTGAGTTGAACATTAAGGCCTCAAAGAGCCAAGTGTTTAGATTTGAACTTCCTGCTTCCTTGTGTATTTCTCTCATTAACAGGTTCAATCCAGAAAAGGAGATAAAATTTTCCCCTCCAACTCTGATGAACTCTATGTGTTTACATTAGATTAAACGTGCATCTTCTTTAGGAATCAAAGCCAAGATAATCAATTAACAATTTATATAATTTCAGAAACCCACTGCACAGCATGCTTTTAGCTCCCATGCTAAGCAAAGCTATCTGGAACTTACAAGATATCCGGCCCTCTTCATCAGCAAATATGAACTTTGTTAACACTCATGTTACTTTCAGCACCTTCCCTTCAGAATCAGGCTGCAGTTAAGAAATCCTATAATTCCCTTATTTACTTCTCAACTCATAACTGGGCATCCCTTTCCACAATGTTATCAAAACCATCAATGTCCCAGCTTTGTCCAATCAAAGAGACACAGAGTGCTTTGACAAAAATCCCCTTGGAATTTGCCCACGTCCCTTCTACTTGGCTGTCTGTGATTCTGTCCCGTGACTAGATCGCCTCTGCTGACCACATGTCCTTTACTGTGTTCTTGATTGACAGCACTCTTCCCTCCCTTGAACTCCCTTGGACCTCATAGATCACTCTTAGGCATTCCTCTTATTTGTAAAACATTCATTCTGGGAGCCAACTTGTTCGGAATCCCTCTCCTTGAACGACCACCCAGACATCTTTTTCTCTTCAGGTCCTTTCCTCTCAGGTGATGGGGCTGGGACACATCTTTGGTATATAAGTGAAAATAGTTTTGAGAAACACAGTAGGTCCAGTAATCTGACAAGGAACGGGTGTTCCAGTCAAGTATGCAGAAGAGAGTATTGGTAACGCTTCAGGGAATCTAGAGAATGGACTCCAGGGGGTAGGATAAAATGAGTGGGCTGTGGTTAAGTCTCTCAAATGCAGTACCATATACCTGTCCATCAAAGTCAGTCTCCTCATCCTTGTGAAGTATTTAACACTGGATAGATGGACATGTCACTCACAGCTTTTCCAAAGTTTCTGCAGTTTGTTGGTATACTATATCTCCCCCACTCTATTCCTCATATATTCTCTCCCTCTCCCTCTCCCTCTCCCTCTCCCTCTCCCTCTCCCTCTCCCTCTCCCTCTCCCTCTCCCTCTCCCTCTCCCTCTCCCTCTCTCCTTCCCCCTCTCACACACAGAGTGTTGTGGAGAAAACTATTCTCTCTTACTTTAGAAAAGAAATTCTGGTTACTCGTAGGACGCTACCACATCAGTGGTAGGGGAAGACTGCACCTGGGGGAAGAGAAAGACATACGGTACAATCCAGGTAACGCAATACGATGGTGCCGAGGAGGCAGCAGGACCAGTGGCACACAGGAAAGAGGCCCCACCTCACTAGCATCTGAGTGACCAAAGAACAGGGCAACTTAGTCATATCCAGAGGAGAAAGTCACCCTAAAAGGTACTAGGTAGTGTCCCCTTGGGGAATTCCCAGGGAGAGCCACAGAAGGACTGTCGAGGGGACCTACAGCTCCTGTAGGTTTGGAGCTTGAGCCAGGAAAAAGGCAGGATGCTCCTTTATATGTCCTAAGACAGAGCACCCTCCCTCACCCCCATGTAGCTCTGGAATTCCCACCTCCTCGTGGACCAGGATGGCCTTCAACTGCTGCTAATCCTCCTGCCTCTGCCTCCCAAATGCTAGGATTATAAGCCTGCACCACCACACCTGTTGCTCCTGAAAGTTTTGTCCTGGAAAGTAATCTGACTCACAAAGAAGCTGTGACGTGTGTATTAATGAAACTGTTGCTATGTTGTGCTTGCTTTGCTACAGTAAACAGCCACATTTTATCACAGGCTTTGCTTCTCTGCTAAGATGTTTAGTTTTATAAATACTCATTCTGACCTAGTGAGGTGGTATGTCTGGGAAGCTAGTAAGATCTTACCAAACATTATCAGTTCATGACGGAGTATGTCACACATTTGAATGGGAAGGATTACCTGAAATAATTACAAATAGATTTTTTGCTCACAGCAAACTCACAACAGGGCTCTCTTAATAAATAATCTCTTTTTTACTGCAGAGTTGACATAGTGAAAGGGATTAACTCGTGATCTGAAGACAGATCCTAGCAGGGCTCAAAGGACAGTATCCCGACAGACATCTGGAGAAGCCCCTGATTAATGAATAAGTTAATTAACCCGATAGCTGTACTCTTAGGAGAGAATTTAATTGTTTGGATAAAGAATCCTAGTAATTCAACCTAAAAATCACCAGTCATACAGTTGAAAAAAATTCTGATTTTTGTAAAGCAGCATCTATACATTAAATATCCCTGTAGAACAGTCCTTGTATGACTCAGGAATTGCAACCTAGGACACTGGGGCTACCATGAGTCAGGTGATGTTCCAGCTGACCATGACGACCCAGAATCTTCACATCTTCATCCCTCACCTCCAGTTATGACAAGCAGCATCATAAACACCCAGCACAGAGCTCTCAAATGTTTTTCATGTAGTGCTTGAGACTCCAAAAAAATGAAGCCTTGAATAAAGTCTCTAAGCAAGCTGAGAGATATCTCACCCTCTGCTTATACAATGGGTCCACAAGGCCCCTATCACACAGAAGCAGAGCACAAGCAGATCCTCCTCTCTAGCCCCAGCTTAGCAGGTGGTAAAGATATAAAGGAACATAAGTAAAGAGCATAGTTGTCACGTGTATAAAATTATTTTAATAGGAAATACTGCTGGGGTGAGGCTCTGTGCATACAGCAGGGATAAGTATCTGCCACGTGAGCACGAGGAATGGAGTTCAGAGCCATAGAATTTATATTAATGTCAGGTGGCATTGTGGCCTCTTGTCACAGCATGTGGGGAGGGAGGGAGGGGACCATCTGAAGCTAGCTAAATCTTCAAGCTCTGGGTCTCAGTGAGAGACCCTGCTTCAGTATATAAGGTGAAGACCAATCAAGCAAGGCACGCAATATCAACCTCCGGCTTCCATACCACCTATGCCCACACACACATAACCATACACACACACAGAGAGAGAGAGAGAGAGAGAGAGAGAGAGAGAGAGAGAGAGAGAGAGAGAGAGAGGCTGGTAATAAAGTAAAAATAAAGTAAACCTAACACTGTTTATAAACATTCTTAAACCTTCACAAAGTATTTAATAACAGCTATTAGTGATCATGAAAAGGGAGATATTATTCAGTAACTCAATATTCAAATATCTTTTTGTGAAACGAACATTAGTTCCTGATAATCAGTCAATACACAGAAACCAATAATCTGGATAATACATGCAAGCCAAAATTTTGCTAGAGTATCAAAAGAGACCTTAACCAAAGACTTCTGGGTTTAGCAAATCTGAAACTGGACATAAACTTTTAATCCATTTTTAAATAATACTAAGTTGAAACTTTAACTATTATATAAGAGCTACCAGTAAATACATAGTGAATAAAGACACAGGTATGCCCATAAGTCTGTTCACACTATGATATATTGCATGATAAATGTTATAGAGACAGTTAATAAAAACAAGAAAAGAAAACCTTTGGGGAAAACCACATCAACTAAATCAGAATCCCAGCCAAGAGCGAAGAGTTTAGGAGGATAAAAGAAATAGTAAAATAATCTTGTTTTCTAGACAATTTTCAATTACTTTGCCAAGGTGATGTGTAGCATACTTAACTAGGAGCCTGAAAACATTTTGGACAGGTTATAGATAAACACATCATGGAAACCAAATGAGATTTTCTTTGTTAACTTCGGCAAGCATAATACGCTCTGCTAAACATCGGCAGCACAGTCATTGTGTCTTGAAACCAAGATCCTAGCGGGCTGGTGGGATAGCTCAGTGGCAAGATGCTTGGCTAGCATGTAGAAGGCCGTGGGTTTGATTCCTGTCACTGCAAAACCAAACAAGCAAATCTAAGGATAACTGTAAGCTGTATACACAGTATATATTATTGTTTTCCAGGTAAAAATACTGAAGGTCAAGGAATATGGATGGCTTTGCCTATGAATAAAACTTTGTGCTTCCGTCTTTCCTCCTGGCTGGTGGTGTGTGGGGGAACCCAGCCTAGGACATCTTAACTCTGAGAGAGACAGAAGAACAAGTTGATGAAGACTGGACTGCGACCCAAGTTAAAATCCGAATGTTGCTAATTCTTGGGGAAGTCACTTTAAAGTTCAGACTGCCACAAGGAGGAAGCAGAGGGCATTGGATCTTTCCTGACCCAATATTAAAATCAACAGTGTCCATTCCTGCCATCCTTTGAAAACTAGATTCCATAGATGGGGCAAGCACTCCAATATTTTAAAGGGCAGCTTGGTAGAGCAAGTCTCATTGCTAGCTCAGTTCTCATGGAGACCCGGTCTAGAGCGCTCTTCACCAGCAGGGTAGTTTTGTGTCAGGGGGTTTACAAAAGTCATTCTACCATATAGAGTTAACCACTTCCCTGAGCTTCACATTCAGAATTAAGGCCAAGTCAGACTTGGGGCTGGAAAAAGCAAGTCTGGGCTCAGTGAGTATTATAGAAAAATACCACCATTTGAAGAAAACAAGCATAAACTAATCAACAGAATAACACCCAACACTGAAATGACTTCAGCTTTCCTCGGGAGTCTCCGAAGAACTAGCAGAACGGACCCTGATTTTCTTCCTATGACCAAAGGTTGGAGAGATGGTACGCAGTGATCACTTTCACTGACTCTCAGTAAAGACTGTCCCAGAGTGGCTGTCCACCCTACACTGTGCCCTGCTTCCTAATTCTGCCTCTTTCTCTTTTGTGTGCAGTTCTGGGGACCAAACCTAGACCTTCATACCAGATGGCAAGTGTCCTACCACAGAGCTACCTCCCCAGTCCTGTCATTCAATACTGGAAAGAATCGAGTATTTTCGTAAGTCTACTATCTGCTCAACAATTCTCCTTAAAGTGGAAACAGATATTGCCAATTTAACACCTTCGCAGAAGAATCTGTTCGATGAGGACTCATACAAGCTCTATCTCACTTAGCTTTGCAACTCAGAACTTGGCGTAATTAAAATAAGTGACAGCTGTAAACTTCATTATAATCTCATTTTACTTTCAAAATTCTATGCCACCAAAACCTACGGCAAGACATGTTAATAAAAACAGTGGGACCACCGCATCCTTCTGTCGGCTCTTTCCTAACCTCTGATCGAGTCGTAACAAGCAAAGAAATGAACAAGAGCAGAGTGAGGGAGGTGAGGGAGGGGCAAGCCCTGAGAGCGCAGATAATTCACACATGGTCTAATTAAGTTATAATGAAAGTGATTCTTGTGGCACTTCCCTCCTCTGTTCCTGATGATTTTTATTTTATAGTCATGGGGTGAGCTTGCAGAGAAAGTTATCAGGCGTCCTGCAATGGGTGCTTGCCCTAACCTACAGACATGATGGAATGTGAGCGCAAGAGATATTGATGAAAAGAGCAGAATGTGGTCAAATATGGAATGCACGCTTTTGTGGGTTTAATTCTTATGAAACCTGTGTCTGAGTTTTGTCAGCCGCTGAAAGACCTTCAGGTAAGACAGCCTGAGTAATGTTGCACTCAGCCAACCGCAAATGATGGGTAGCTAGCTCTCTTACACAGCTCCGGGGCACTGCTTGGTATTTTGAACACATTTGTTGTAAAGAACATACCAAATACATTAAGCGAACATTCTGTAGCATAGATAGAGATCTGCTGAATTAATAACTTCAGTGGCAAGGAGCTTTTCTTGGTCCTTCAAATGAAGGTAGATTCCCCCACCCCTCTTGCTTAATCACCTCCTTTGGCTTTAATATATCGATCACGTGGTAATTTGAGCACTTATTGGTATGTTTTCTGACTCTCTGCTTAGCTGGCAGGATTGTTGAGACTAGAAGCCAAGCCTGATTTGTCTGGTACTCTAAATCCAAGTGTTTTCCTAGAGCACGGTATGGAATAAATGTTGCTTTTAAATGTTCAAGAAAATGAATGAATTGATGAGAGAATGACAGTTGATAGATGATAGAGCATAATAATTAATAATAATAATAATAATAACAATAATAATAATATAGATAAATAGACAGACAGACAGACAGACAGATGAGCTCATAGTCCTGGAGTCCAGGCCCAGATGTTAACTTCTGTTGTGACCTAGTGAAGTTGCTGCCCTATACAACATTTCTGTCTCTGCTGTATGGAGTCAAGACCAACAGCACACAGTTTTAATTACCTCCACGGTACTTGAAGATTACACTATATAGTCTGTTCTTTTAAATCAACCCTGGTTGGAGGAGGATCAAGGTCACAGCAGCAAATGGATCTGATGGATCCTGGGCACAGTCTGAGGAAAGAGAGCAATGGCAAGAAAGCACCTACTAGAAAGAGAACGCCTATTACAGCATCTGTCCTACGATAGCGTCCTTCCTATTACAGCATCCATGATGGCCCATTTCATGCCTGCCAAGGCTAGACGCTTTATCCATATTTTGTCTTATTTCTCAAGTAACAGCGTGGTAGTTACTGGCTGTCTTGCCGATATACAGGCAGGTACACAGAGGAGCTAATGTAGTTGTTATCACTATCATCTTATTGCTGGGTACCACCAGTTCCCAAATGAAAGCTTTGGCAGCTTAGAGTAGTACAGAAGAGAATATTTGTTTGTCCCCATTTACCATGAGAAGAATGCATGGCGGCAGCTAGGGATCTGACCTAGGAAAAGAAGTTTCTGAGTCAGAAAGTAGGGGGAGGCAGACATCAAGAGGACCTGAAATGTAGGAAGATATGGTGGTTGATGTGGGAGGCTGGGTAGGAGCCAAGTGAGACACAAGTACAGAACTATAGATAGGAAGCGAGTTGAGTTCAAGTACCTGGACTACAGTTTTCAAACTATCAGAGTAATTTTCCTGTTTGGGCCTGTGCTTGCAACTTATCTTGTACACCTCATCCTCGAGGAATATGTCCCAAGCTCTGCATGCCAATCTGGTAACGGCTGCTTCTCCTAAATGCCGAAGTAGACTCTCACTAGCTCTCTCCTTCCCTATTAGATATATGTCTTTATCACAGGCAGGAGGGAACCACAGATCCCCTTGTCCTTGACCTAAGAGAAAGCAGAGAAAAAGAGCGAGTCTTGATGATGTAATCTGGCGCTTTCAATATAAATGGGGGGGGGAGACAGAGACAGAGAGACACAGAGAGACACAGAGACAGAGAGACACAGAGAGACACAGACAGCAACAGAGGCAGGAAGACAGATGGACAGAGACAAGGAGATAAAGACAGTGAGACTCCAATGTTCCGGTCCTGACTGATGTAAAGCAACAGAACTGCTGCTTGAAGAGAGGCTACCAATCAGAGGTGGCCCAGAGGTTCTGAATTTCACACTCCTGGACTAGGTGCTGGTTGAAAGCTGGGGAGATCTCTGCATAGGCAGCCACCTTCTTACTGCAGCTTAAGTCACTTTCCAAAAATGTCACAGCAACACTTCTATTCTTACTCTAAGCGTAATAAGTCAAATTAGTGAGAATGTCCTATTTTTTAAATTAATACAATTTCCATTTCAATGGAAAACTCAGCAGCGCATTATCCAGATACATGACTGCGCTGAATGTCCATCTTTATGCTACAAATGTTCTCATAAACAAGCAGGAGAAGGGATGGAGGAAGGTAAAGAGGAAGGGAAGGAGGGAGGGAGAGAGAGAGAGAGAGAGAGAGAGAGAGAGAGAGAGAGAGAGAGAGAGAGTCAGAGACAGACAGACAGACAGACAGACAGACAGACAGAAATCTGATTTCAAGCCTGGGTTTACCTCTCCTGCATAGGTCAGACTCTCAGCTCAGCTCACGTTCCCTAAGACTCTTGAGTCTCTCATTCACAAGAGAATCGTGAGGACTGTCAGTCAGATAGCGAGCTACCCACTATAAGAGTTCTTACAATTATGTATAGGAATTATACCTTCTTGTTAAGCCTTTTTATTCTTAGTAAAATATAATCCAAGTCATCTGGGGAGACAGAATGGCCTTTTTAAAGATAAACACCCCCCTTCCTGAAAAATCCACAATATTTGCCCCCATTAAGCCATCATAATTATGGCTCTCACTTCAAATAAACTGGAAAAGGAAACCATGCTTGCCCATGTTTCTAACTTAGCAATGTCTTTATATACACCCTGTAAGAATGAGGGAAGTTGATATTTTCATCTTATTTGAAATGTGCTGGCACTTAGCTACATCTCTTGCTGCAGTCTGGCAGCCCGAACACTCTATCTGAAGATAGAAATCAGTGCTGGCTCTGAGTTTCTAATTCTGATCCCACGTAGACATATACTGCATTCGTGGGCTTAGGACATTCCTGATGTACACATTATTGCTGGCATTTGGAAGGGACACCCTAAGAGATGTGCCAGGTAAATGTTCAGCTCTAATTTGCAGAATGCTAACTACATGATAAGCGCTGGTATTTATACTATATTTCACCCCCAGAGTTCTAATAACACTAGCTAACATTTACCGAGCAGTTTCCACTTGCTGAGCGTTAGTCTAAGAATTTTTATATTTGCCGGATCACGAGGCTTTTTCGGTGCCTACAGTTAGAATGGATGTGGGATTCTTACTCACGCAGTTGGACAGTGGAGTGCAGGCCTGCTTTCTTGCCTTTCCAAGAACCACCAGCACTGCCAGGGACAGATGAGGACACAGGGATTGAAGAGGCTGGATAGCTCAGACATGGTCACACAGCCAGCAAATGCCCAAGCTGGTATTTGGACCCAAGTGTCTGGCTCAACTCCCAGTCCTTCCTGTCTCGTTGTGGCTGTGTTAGATTTATCAGCATCTGAGAAAAGCAATGGTGGGCAGACTGGAGAGAAACAAGTCAAGAGATATTCAAACTATGAATTGACCATAGAAATGAGTACGCAAGCTTTCGTGACAGGAAGCAGTGCCCCCAGGCAAAATACGTAAACTAAAACACAGAATTCAGTCAGGAAGCTCTACCACAACATCACACCTACACTTCAGTGAATCAAAGTACTTAAAGTATGAAAACTGGGTACCCAGCTCCCACTCAAGCTTCTCTACACTATGTGATCTTAAGTCATTCAAACATTACATCGATTCCCAAGCTGTTGGAATACTAGCACTTCCATATGCTATTACCATGTAGCACCACAAAAGAAGAAAACAAATTCATTCAGGAAACGGACAGGAGTCATTGAAGGTGGGCCCTGTGATTCATAGTGTGCGTGTGTAAAAATATTTGAAAGTAAATCAGATTCCTATCTGCATTGCCACCAAGAGTTGTTTATTATCATTTGACTACTGCTGAGAATAAACACGAAAGACAGAAAGCTGCTTTAGATCTTAGACTTTGCCCTCCTGGCCTTTGATAGTCTCACATTGTTGCTAATTTCCTCTTAATTTCTTTCCTTCTGTTGTGTAAACTTCACGGGGAAAAAAAAAACCAACTTTCATTCTAAGCAGTCTTTGTGCAAAGTTCTAGACTCAGGTGGTCCGTGGTTCAGTTTGAAAACTGCAAAGCTGGTTAGCATCACAAATAACCAGAGAGCACAGAGTACCCTTCAGATAAGCAAGTCCTCACAGACCTGCTCAGTCACTACAAAGTTAGGTGTGCAGTTGAGGAGAGGGACTAAGTTAAAACCCGGGAGATATAAGTAATTGCTCTGGTGGACACTGTGTCAGAGTGCTAAAGCCCAGAGAAATAAGTGTTCTATCAGGTTTCATGGTACCAGAACTCATGCTGAAGTTGGATTCTCAATGCCACTGTGCTAAAGGTGGCACTACATTGACAGGTGAGTGGATCATAATGGATCTAGACCTACTAGGAGATTAATGTCCTTTGGGAGAAACTGTCTTAAGTCTCTTGAGACTGGATCCGATCTCATGGGAGTGAATTGGATCCTGCAGGTCTGGAGTCACTGCATCTGAGAGCAGATCCGACCATCACCTCCTGGTCTTTCTCTGGAGACTCTCACCCCAATCTAAGGAGATGCTCGTGTTTGCTGATGCATTTGCAGAACTGTGAGCCAAGCAAGCCTGTTGTTTCTATGTCATCAGCCTCGGCTATTCTGTTACAGTCACACAAAAGAGACTAAGACTCAAATCTTGAAAAAAACCTGCAGGAGAAAAGCGCAAGTAGACTCTGTAGCCAGTTTAGTTCCAGAGAGCATGTCCTTATTCATATACTAACATACTCATTAATACACGATAGCAGGTAATGTAATATCCCTTATTCTGTGAAATTTTCAATTTCTACTAGATATTTTATACATTGTATGTCATTAACAACCATTAGAGATTGTATTTGCTAATAGCAGTGTCGATGACATAGGCCTTACTCTCCTAAAGTCTTTAATAAAGTGAGGAAGACAAGGGTTAAACAAATGATCACAAAAATGAATAAATACACTAAACCTCCATAGTGGAACTGAGCAGAAAATGCTGTCAGCTTTTTGCTAGAGATTGTACAATTGACTTTGGGGGAGGTAGGTGTTTTTCAAAGCTCAAAGTGATAACCAATGCAGAAGAAGAGAGACAGAATCTGTGTTACTATGGTTATCTGCTAATAAATGTTTGGTCGATCCTTATCCTAAATTCTGTTCTTAAAAGACAGGCAAGGAGCCAGAAAAAAAAAAAAAAAAGAGAAAGAACGCTAATGTATGTCTTCAGTCTTACTTTTACCACACTAAAAAGCATTTGCTGACTATTATTTTCAATGTTGTAGATTCTCTTATATAATCTATACATATAATCTATAAGTAAATTCTAATAACCAATGCTTGAACCCCATGATCATAACAGAATGTGAAAAAGATTATAATTTTGAAAAAAAAAAAACCTCTTGACAATTTGGACTTTAAAAAATATCATACAGTTGCTGGGTGTGGTGATACATGTTTGTAATTCCAGAATCTGGGAAGGTGAGGCAGGAGGATTATGACTTTTCAGGCCAGGTTGATCCATAGAATGAGACATTAATTAGAATAAAATAAAATAAAAAGATAATACAATAGAACTGGTGGTTATGTTTTAGTTCAAATGTGGAGTTTAGGTAGAAAGATTTTAGCTACTCCACTGAGAAATTCTGTGTTAAAACCTGTAGATCTCATTTGTATGAACAGCCACACCACCATTTTTCTCTGGATAAGGCACTGACATTTTCATTAAATATTTACCTACAGGTGAAGTTTCATAAGATATGATATTTTTGAATGTGCGCGCAATAGATTTTTCTCCACACCCATTTGAAATAAGTAAAAATATTTCTGTCTCCATGGCTTTCCAAATACACACTCCTGACAAATTGGTTAGTTATGATATGAGACTAGGCAGTTTGCCCATAATTGAAGACATTTTGCCAACAAGCCACAGACTGCCAGGGGAAGCTACTCTGTGCTCTGAATATGAGAAGATGATCCCTCTGTAAATATCCAGGCTCTCTGCCCTTTCAATAATTCCAGGCCACATGATTGGCAGATGCCTTAATTAATCATGGCGCCATGTGATGGCCATCCTTAAGGGTAACAGCTAACTGAGAGCTGAACTGAGCTCTTGCCTTACCATCCTTTAGTAGGATCCATTTCTTTTTGTCACAACCACAGTTACTCAGAACGGAGACACAAAGAGGTTTTGATTTCCTTCACAACTCATTTCTCCTGCAGTCCATTTGATCAAATTGTTACTGGCTCCCTAGCTGCGCTTAGCCTTCACAATATGAACGAATACATACGAATACATACATTCGGAGCCTCGTGTCCAGATAGCATTAAGACTTATGAAAACCAAAGGTCTCTAGGAATTCAAATAATGTTATTCACGCACAGATAATTAAGAACCAAACTGAGAATGCTTGTACAATCGATAAAGAAAGAGCGGATTTTTAAAAAACGATGTTACAAAGTCTCTGGTCTAGCTAAGAAGAAAGTAAATTGCCGCTCCTTGGGAACACTTTCTTGGGCCTTTTGGGAGTGAGTGATTTGATTTCTTATGCTACAGTTGTAATTTATTAAGTGAATTCCTAGTGGTAAGAGGCAACTAGTGCAGCTACTGAGCAGGAACACTTGCTTGCCTCTCATTAGGAGCTTCTGCACATTACATAAATTTCACCAGAGGCCCATCACTGCTCTTAAGACCAAATGCCACCCTCTCTGGTAGGATTAATTATTGACATTAGGGGCATATATTCTGACTTAGCAGTCACGAGGAAGAGCTTGTAGGCTACATCTGCTGTCTGTACCATTTCCTGTCTCTGATTCCTCTGCTAATACAGTATCATTCAGGGTTATCTCCATAGTTCCTACATTTGAACCTGTCAAAGCTTAAAAACCATCCACTGGTCTCCATTCCTCTCCATAACAGATCTTCCATCTAGGCACAGCTGTGACTGTCATCTACCTTAACACACATCCATCAGCGGGGCTTACTCAAGTTCCTGGAACATTGGGGATTTAGAGAAAGCATAGTAAATAGGACTGAGTACAAGTCTTAGACGCACACCCTTCTTCCAAAGCCATCGTGTGTACTCTTAAAGCCACACGCTCTAAAGTACTAAGAACCATTGGCTGGTTACATCTGTTTTTAGCAGTGGTTGCTTTTGCTACATCACAGAGATTTCCCTTTCATGGTTTCTTTCCTTCCAGTCACATTTTCTAATAACGCTTTTATGGCTGCTGTCATATCTGCCAAGAATGACACACAGGTACATCTTGCTGGGCACGCACAGACCTACGCCGATTATTTCTTTGAAACATGCTAAAAAGAAACGCAGTTCTTCTAAGAAGGCTCATCATGCCAACAAAATGTGGACATGGTTTTAATGGGACAACGAAGCCTCAGTGATGAAAGGCTTCATAGTATCAAGGGAGTGCTGGCTCAAGACAAGGCAAGGGAAAGACGTGCAGAAGTGGGGGGAGGGGAGGAGTGGACAACATCAGAAATGATGCTGTCCAGGGCTCCAGGGCTCCAGGGCTAGGGATCTTGAGAGGAAGTATGAACGGAGATGAGTCAGAGACTGGATAGAAGCGCAGGGAAACAGTAAAGGAGTTCCCTTATCAATATATTATCATGTGAAAGCGAAAGTGAGCTAAACAGCTGAAGGCTGTGCATGAATCCAACACTGAAGAGTTGTTTGTTTGCTGGCTTGTGTCTTCCTAATCCTGGAATACCTGAAGCATGCCAGCCCACCATAATAAAGGGGAAAATGATAAAGGACTGTGTGACACCAATTAGAGAAAAGAATTGCTAACATGCCACATTTAACTTCCCAGAGTTTTCTCGCTGTGTATATCTACAATAAAACCAACACTCTCTAAAAGAAGACTACTTTAAGTCTTTTTAAAACATAGCAATATAAATGACTACTTTAAAGAATATTTTAGAATTGGAGGACTCGGTAGAACTATGCTATAGATCAAAATCAAATTCTCTTTTCCCTAGCAATGTGTGTGTGTTTGCGTGTGTGTTTGTGTGTGTGTGTGTGTGTTGT
>NC_034610.1:33917263-33935183 GCF_900095145.1 Mus pahari
TGTGTGTGTGTGTGTGTGTGTGTGTGTGTGTGTGTGTGTGTGTATCTTTCCGATTTGCTTCCTACCTTACTCTTCAAATGATGGTCTCTCATTGAATCTGGGACTCACTAGTTTGGCTAGATTGACTGGCCATCACGCCCCAGGAATCCTCCTTCACTGCCTCCCCAGAGCGGAGAATAGAGGTACAGACTGCGTTTTTAGGTGCTGGTCACCTGAAGCCATGTTCTCGTAATTGGAGCAGCCAGCACTTTGCCAAATGAGCCACCTCTCTATCCTCATCAATAAACCATTAAGGCAAATTGCCAAGCTTTTTTTGCATGTGTATGCATTTTTTAAATTCTATTTTTAGCCTGATTTCCAAGTCTATCATTCCAAGCCAATGGAATCCTACCAATTTCTCCGACCCATCCCTTTGCTGCTGTAGGGCAGAAAGGCAAGCTGCTCTGATACTGGTGAGCAGGTTCCAATTTCAGCACAGAAGGTCCCTGCATAGAACTATCTACAACTTGCATGGCCCTTCATTCAGGCAGGATGCTTCTCATTGAATACGTGCTGGCCCAGGCACATTGGAGTTAGCTAAGAGTACATATCATGGGTGTCCACTCTTTCTCATTAATGACAATACTGTACTTTGGCTCTGAACAATTGGCTGCCACAATGACAACTGATTATAGCAAAAACAAAGAGGGCTTTTTTTTTTCTGTGTGTGTGATGTGTCTTTAATAGGTTTTAAATAATAAAAACCACAATGTGGCCAGCTCAGAAGCACAGCAATTATGTTTCCCTTGTTTAGAATGGAATCCAAGTTCCCACATTAATTCCATGCTGGGTGTTTAAATTTTAGCTCACTGAGACTTACTGATTAGATCTGATACATTGTGTCATAGTATTTCCTTCCCTATCTAGCTAACTATGGCTTAGGATTTAGCAACAATTCCCTTCAGAGCCTCATGTGGCATCTGGAGAAACAGCTGCTTGGCTCCATATTAGAGAAATATTCACGCAGTGCAATGTGTATCCTTAAAACTAGATATGGATATTACACATCCTATTGTTGCTTAATGAAGGGGCATGTGACTTTAAGAAATCATTAACAATTCCAGTGTTTAGTTACATTTTCATTTTGCATAACAAGATTCCTTCAGACATTGCTACCACACACATCCTATCACACAGAGCTTGCCTGAGGCAAGTGCGTCTTTTCAAGCACCTGTGAAGGTCATCTTTCAGCTGCACAGGATGGCCAGGCAAGCATCACACACACACAGCAAGTGCCACACAAGCAGATGTTGCTAACTGCAGAAGGCTTGGCCGATGATCGCGGTTCTGGGCCAATCGCAAGCGTCACTCACTGCTATAGGCTAGGTACTTTAGACACCCAAAGGTCATGTTTTCACAAGGTTTGTCTGATATTAGAGCTGTGCACCTGTGATAGAAACTGAAAAAAAAAAATCAAAACAATCGCTGTGCTGTCTTTCTGCCTTAGTTAAAAAAGGACGTCCAAAGTAAACTTCCTTTCTATTGCAGAGCCTTCAACCTGCAGCCAAGACCTTTCAGAGCAACACTGGACAGGTTGCTTTAGGCATCCACTAACCAGATGCTCAGATGACTCGAATGGGAAATCCCTTCACAAGGATGTTTATATTCACTCATATATGAAAGTCAGGTGCAGAGCTGCTTTGAATAAAGGCCAACACCCACAGCACCCTTCTCAACTGCTATCTACTGAACCTGTGGACAGCTGCCACCTTTCAACCTTAAACTGTATGATGACGCCTCCTCTGCCTAAACCTGGGACCTTGCTAGCCAATCTGACATCTGGAGTCTGACGTTCCTTCTTGGTGGTTGACCCCTTACTCATCTACTCACTTCTGCATCTTCAACCTTGGTCTATCAGCCCCTTCCTCGAAACCATCTCGTCCATTCAACTCTAGCCAACCTTCTACAAAGTTCTACACACATCCGTGAGCCCTTCTCCAGCTCTGGCCATCCCAGTTCTCTACCCTTCACAGTCAGAGCCATCCCAGCCTTCACAGTCAGATATGCTCTAAGCTGTGGTCTTTTTTTTCCTCATTCGCCCTGCACCCAGGAAAGGTTGTCACCTGTTACCACTGAAACTGCCCTCCGCAGAGCCTCTAGTTTTCATAATATGAACACCATGTAATGTGCACTTTATGGCCTTCCTGCTTCTTGACCTTCTGTGCCCCATGACACTGCTGGCTGTCCTTTAATTTGAGCTAGGTTCTCCCTTAATTTTTCATGACTGCAACATCTTGGTTTTGGCCTGTCTCTGTCACAGTGTTATTGTTAGGGTCCATTATATCCATTCCTGTTATTAAATTAGTGTGTGACTATGGATCCCCACTATGCACACACACATACATACACACCACACACGTATACGTACCATACACACATATACAACACACACACAGACACGCATGCACACATACACATGTGCACCTCCAGTGTGAATCTTTCTCTATAAATACCGGTATCTAAGCCACATCTCTCCAGAAAGAACCCAAACTCAACATGTTAAAAGAAAATTGAGTTCACGACCCCAGTGTTTTCACATGCACAATTTAAGACCAAAGAGCACCATCTTGGAGTGGCCTGTGCCAGGTCATGCATCTGTTTTCTCTCTCCTTATCTAAATAGTCACTGTCAAACAGGAGCTTGTGAAGAAGAAATGTCCCAATTGTCAAGTCTGTTCATCTAAATCCAGAATTTCGCGCCTCTGAAGTTCTTAACCCAGAAAGTCTATTTGGAGAAGGGAAGAGGACAAAAAAAAAAAAAAAAATTATCTCTCTGGGTTGGAGAATAGAAGTAACCCAAAGCCACAGTAGGGATTTAGTCTCAAGAGAACATCTCCTTCCTGACTGCATCTATAACTCACAATCAGCACATGGGACAGCCACACCTCACTCCTAGATCTAGTACGGAACTTGGGAAAAAATTAGTTTAAAGTCAGATGTGGTAGTGCACACGTGAAATTCCAGCACTCAGGAGACCAATCTGGCACATACGAACTTCCAGATTACATAGAGAGACCTTGCTGGAAAAAAAAAAATTGTAGTTCAGTGCAGAAAAGAATTTCATGCATTTTAGGAACTAGAATAATTGGATATAAGAATTCACCAAGCATATGTTTGTCAAGGAAATAGGATATGCCCTGAACTGGATACTTTCTAGGAACATCTAGAACTACATGGAACACATGGCTATTTGAATCAACTGAAAGGTAAGGACGGGAATTTTCAGCCACACGAGCCACAGTGTGCTTAGTGGCCACATGTGCCAATCCCCGTGGACAGTGCAGAGGACAACACTCTCATCATTGCACTGAGTCCTACCTGGCAGTGCTAGCCAAGACGAGGATCAATACAAAAATCAGAAGAACAGCAACTAGCACAAATAAGAAGCAGGTTAGAACAAGAGAAGAAGGAGGCAGTGGTGAGTTTTCAGAGAGGCAGGTGACTTGGGGACTTTATGGTATAATTGATGAGCTCACAAGGAAGTCGAAGGAGGTCTCGGCAAATGTAGCCAGCCGCTGGCCAGTATGACCATCGCATTCAGAGACAGTTGTGTCGTCTCATGCATGCCTGAACTACTCCGTGTTCCTCCCCAGTGCTGACGATGACACAATGAGAAGAGTTGTCACCCAGGAATATTTGAGGACGTCGTTTGTTAATGATTTACTCCTTGGTGCAGTAGGATCTCCCTATCATAACCTGATGACCATGAGCTTGCATTCTAAGATTTCTTCATGAGAAGAAAAAGTAGTAACCAGCGCCAAACTGCAGTACCCATAAGATGACAGACGCGAGATATAATTTATCTTAATGTGCATGGTGACACATCACTTATATTACGTATCCTCATGACTTAAAAATATGCTGGTTCCATGAATGTCAAGAGTTGTAAACTCAAGTGTAGTGGATTGGTGTGGTATTGCTCTATATTCAAATGCTAGTTCTATACCCCCAAGATCTGGCTTCTCCAAGATGAGAAGATCCTCGCGTGTACCAGATTTTGATGTGTAAACTTGCTCTTCAAGTTATCTCTGATTGGTCAATAAAGATGCCTACAGCCTGGGCTGGGTAGAAGAGAAGGAGTGGAGTGAAGTGTCCAGGCTTAGGGTCTCAGCAAGGGACCACAAGGACAGAGGAGAACAGAGGCAGAAGCAAGAAGTCAAGTCGCCATGGGGTAGGTGCATTGTGAGCACACGGCCATGAGGGCCAGCCTGTTGGAGTAGGAGCAAGCCAGGAGGAACATGGCCAGTCTTATCTTGGTGTTATTGACAAGGAAGTAGACAAAATGGCACTAAGGGTTGATATCTATCTGGAATCTAGTGTTTTAAGGCTTCTTATAAATGTAAAAAGAAAATGTGTTTTATGTTTGAAAACTAAATGGTATAAGGTAGGGTAGAAACTCCCAAATAATATTTATCACAATACCTAAGGATGGTTTGGAAATATGCAGTTTGGAAATTTGATTTTCCCTTTTACTCTATAGGCCATTTGTGAGTCTGAACCCTGCTTCTCAGAGATGGTAGACATGTTCCTTTCCTTCATGCCTTCCTCCTTTATACAGCACCATCAGACACAAAACACGGTGCACTCCTGACCAAGGGAAAAGGGCCTCATCTGGGAATCCCTCCTTACTTCACCTGACTCTCACCTCCCGGGCAGCAAAACTCTCCCTGCTATTTAAGAGTCTTTTATCTAAAAGACACAACACTTTACTTCCTCAGCACATGCCACAGATTTGACATGAACACCGTTCCATTCCCGTGGAGACTGACTTCTTCTCTGAGTATCTCTTGCACACAGCACTTGGTTTTCACTCCCCTGATGTTTCCTTGGAGACTATTGCAATCCCGCCACTGAGCACAGTTCAAGAAGTTCGTGTGTGTGTGTGTGTGTGTGTGTGTGTGTGTGTGTGTGTGGTTTAGGCATAATTGTTTTTAAATCATCACACAGTCTCAGTAGTATAATTATAAATATAGAAATGAATATTATGGTGGTAGCGAATAATAACCGGACATATAATATATAGAGAGAGTGAGGCAAAACGTTCACATAGACTTCAGATAGCTGAGGTAGGTTACCCTAGGCAAGCCAGGGAACAATATCTAACACTTTTTCTTCCTTTTAATTGATGTACTGTTTTATCATCTTTAATAAGTATGGTCTGGGTTTATACCACATTGCATGTATTATTCCTGATGCTATATATAAACTATCAAGGATGATTACCCACATAACTTTCTGCTTCTGTCAATTATATTCTGTGTCTACTAGAACAAACTCAACCATCAACGGGAAATTAAATTAATCTTTCTGTAAAAGTATATGATCTCTCAGAATTTTGTTTTTATTACAGAAGAAACTCATTTGAAGAAAATCCCTTTCAATAATCAAAGTCTGGTGAAGGTATATTTTATGAGGGAGAAAGACAGAATGTTGGTGGGAATGAATTAGTGGGTAAAGTCCTTACACAACCATGAGGGACTCAGTTTGTATGCCTAGCACCTACACAAAAGCTAAGCAAGTCAACATATATCTGCAGTCCCAGTGACTGAAGATAGAAACCTAGAGTCTGCCGGACAGGCTATCTAGACAATGGCTAAATTCCAAGTTTGGTGACAGAGCCTGTCTTAAAAACAATGGGAAGGGCTTTCACTGGGCCTGTGTGAGAACAGATTCATTAGTAGTCAAACATGGATAGAGGAGAGTCCCGGAGACCCCACACCTCACTGTTCAGCTCTTTAGTTTTAATAGAATCAGAAAGAGGGACAGGGCCTCTGTGTTCAGTACTGTACGCATTAGTGACCCCGATCAGCTTCATTGAGTACTTTCAAGCTAATCAACACAGAATACCCTTGTTAAAATAAGTGGGTCACAAAACAAAATGAAACACCATAAATCTGGGAGCGGGAGCAATAAGAAGGAGTGGGGGTCGAGTGGAAATGGGGGGGGGACAATGAGAAAGCATGGGGGAGAGAAGGGCCAGGATGCACTTTATATGTGTATAAATTGCCAAAGATAAAACTTAATTAAAAAGTAATAAAGTTATATGCAAATCAAATAATTATTCTAACTCTGCACTGAATATGAACAACTCCCCAATATTATTTGTGATTAACAAAAATTGATTAAATACAGCTGTGTTCAGCTTACTATGATTTTAAATTTTACTTTATTATTGTGTATGGAAAAGTGATTAAAGGTATTATATCCAAATTAGTGTCATTTTAGAAAATGAAATATTATAATTCATTTTTGTTTCTTAAATACCTCAGCTCATTAAACAAATTTAAAAGTTATATACATATATATGTATACACACATACAAATATATATATATGTATATACATATATATAAGGGAACAGAGGACACCAATTTTCACATGAACATACACACACACATGCATAATGTACACACACACACACACACACAGAGAGATAAAAGCCCACCCCTTATTAAAAAGACACATTCTAATGAAACTTATTATGACAGGCTTAAAAGCCTCATTGTGATCTATAAAGGTAAAATCAGGAGCATCAAGCAGTACAAACTGCTATGGCAATCCAAGCATCGTTTTCTTGGAGGACGTAGGAAGGGATATGGGTACAGATATCATAGATGCATACAAGCATGTGTGTATATAGAAATATAAAACCTATTCTAGTTTTCATTGAATATAATATAAATGAAGTGGTATGAGTTGTTCTAATAACAATAAAACTAGGTATGCTTTATATCAAATAAAAGATCAAGCAATTAATAATGACAGGTTAAAAGAATTCAAAAAGAAAGAAAGAAAGAAAGAAAGAAAGAAAGAAAGAAAGAAAGAAAGAAAGAAAGAAAGAAAGAAAGAAAGAAAAAGCTGGGCAGTGGTGGCGCACGCCTTTAATCCCAGCACTTGGGAGGGAGAGACAGGCGGATTTCTAAGTTCGAGGCCAGCCTGGTCTACAAAGTGAGTTCCAGGACAGCCAGGGCTACACAGAGAAACCCTGTCTCGACAAAACAAAAAACAAACAACAAAAAAAAATGAGAGACAGAACCCCACCCCACCCCCTCAAACATTGTGAAAACAAGAGAATGCTCTCTTCTGAGAAACAGGAGATTAAATGTGTAGCTCTTCTCTATTTCTCCACCAGTACCTCTCTCAAGTGAGCTTTGTAAATGCATTTCAAACTCTCCCCATTGTTTGGCAGAATCAGAAAGTTCCCTTTGTTCTGAAGCTGCAACAGCACATCTATATTTTGATAGACTGGACCTTTGTAATAGTGTACTTGATGCTAGATTATAGTTTTCATCAACTTACTCTTTTTCAATTATTGGTTAAGATTACACTCTGGTTTGTATTATGGATGTACTGTGCATTAGACTTACATATATAGCCAGTTGCTATGCACTTTTCAAAAATCATGATCCCCGAAATCACATACAACTTAGCTGTTTCCTATCCTGAAAATGGTTGCTTTGGTTCACATCAATGTTTTTCTCTGTGGATTTTAAATGTAAATATAGACTTAATTTTTTTCACTCAGAAATCACGTTTTGGCTAACCCTTTCTTTATATCTCCCAAACCAGGAAAAGTGCCAATGTGTTTAGGCTTGCTTATTCTTCAAATGTTCTTGGAAGGAGATTAAAGCACGGCAAAAGAAAAGCAGATGAACAAAGTTTATAGGGTAAATGAGATATATTGAATTCATTTCACTATTAGTTCCAAGAAAGTTTAAAAAGAGAACAAGAAAGGAAGGAGGGAAGGAAGGGAGGAAGGAAGGAAGGAAGAAGGGAGGAAGGGAGGGAGGGAGGGAGGGAGGAAGGAAGGAGGAAGGGAGGAAGGAAGGCAGAATCAGACAGGAATGCTAAAAACTTGAGGCAATAATTTCAAAGTTCCACAAATCTGAGCCTTAATTGTACTTATTAAATTAGTGCATTAACATCTAACATGTAATGGCGCTGTGCTCTGCATGTGATGTGCACAATGAAATAAATGACTCTCAAGCAGTACTTTAACATGAGCAGTGAGGTGGAAGAGGTTAAGAACCATTGAAAGTCACATTTTGAGTCAGCCCGGCTGTCCCGAGCGCCATGTCGGGTTCTTCTAGCGTCGCCGCCATGAAGAAGGTGGTCAGCGGCTCCGGCTGGAGGTCGGGCGCAACCGCGTTCAGGTTTCCCAGGCAGCTGCAGACTTGAAACAGTTCTGTCTGCAGAATGCTCAACATGACCCTCTGCTGACTGGAGTGTCTTCAAGTACAAATCCCTTCAGACCCCAGAAAGTCTGCTCCTTTTGTAGTCATCTATCTTGAGGTTTCTCAAACCACTTCTCATGAACCAGTGAGTATTCAAGAGAACTAAGTTTGAAGTCTGTGCAAAAGCGTCTCTTTAACACGTGCCATCATACACTATCTTCTGCTCGTCAGTCCTTAACATCTACCTCTCTGAATTTCATGGATTTCTGTTTCACAAGGTTTAACTATTTTATATACACTGGCTGTAGCATACAATAAAGCAGCATACAAACCTTTGGCCTCGTTAAAAAAAAAAAGAAAGAAAGAAAGAAAGAAAGAAAGAAAGAAAGAAAGAAAGAAAGAAAGAAAGAAAGAAAGTCACATTTTGTTATGGAACCAACTGAATGGTTACTGGTTCATATAAGTATCAGGGACCTTAGCTGCCTCACTTACAGCCCCCCCCCCCCCCGGAAAACACCAGCTCACTGTAACTACACTTTCCTTTAGCATGGGCTACACAGAGCATACTGTAAGACTAGAAAACCTTGGGTATGAGTATGAAACTCTCTGTTGGCTTTACTGTCCTTGAAAATATTACTGCTGGGTGTGCTGGTACAGAACTTTAATCCCAGCACTCAGGAGGCAGAGAAATGAAGATCTCTGCGTGTTCAAGGCCACCCAGGGCTACGCAGTGAGATGAGATTCTGACACTCTCTCTGTCTCCCTTCTTCCCTTCTCATTCATGTGTGTGTGTGTGTGTGTGTGTGTGTGTGTGTGTGTGTGTGTTATTAATTGGCATAACACAAGGATTAAAGAAAATTACTTGTTAGAATTACAATTTCCAAGAGAAATTAGTTTTCTCTCAGAACTTGTAAGGTACCATTTCAAATGGAGATTTGACAAAGTTCCCAAGAGAACAGAGCATAGCAGTTAAGGACACTATCATAACTGAGATTCCATTTCAGTCCCCAGTCAGAGTTAGTGTGCTTCATCTAGAGTACAGCTAATCTACTGAGGCTGCTTCTTCTCAACGCCAAGTTTATCAAGACCAAGAGGTGAGTGATGCCCCTCCCCACTAGGACTTAAACTCTGGGCCTCCATTGCCTCACCTGCACAGAACCTCCACAAGAACGGACACTTCGCTGGGTTGTTAGAAGAATGAAAGGGAATCCTATATAGCTCATTATTAATAATAAAAGCATGACCCCCTTCCCCTTCAAATGCATAGTTCAAGGCCTATCGCCCTCATCACATAACCCCTCCCCCTCTTTCTGCTATCCCACACACATTCTGAGTGTCATAGACAGGAAAGTAAATGTCTCTGGGGATATTTTAAAACTTCTCAATGTTTTAAAAGTCCAACTGACGAGGTTGAAGCTGCTCCTTGAGATAATATGTATTATACACGTATACAAATTACATATGCAAATATGAAGGTGTGAGTGTATGTATACAGTTTCTTACTCTGAACAAATAGTGAAAACAAATCCCTGTTCTAGAGAGGGCAGATAAGCAGGCATTCGAGGGCTCAGCTAACACTGGGCATTGTTATTAAAAACAAAAACCTTCAAGTAAGAAATTATTATTGTTCCACGGGGTGGGGGGGGTGTTAAATTCTATAAAGTGATATTTAAATCATTGTTTAAGGACTCTCTACGAGCCAGGGGTCTCCATAAAACACAGAAGCATGGCAGTAAGCCAAACATTACCAATACAAATTATACCTCTATGGGCTAAATCATATCTGAAACACACTAGAGACATTTAGCACAGGCTCAACTACAAACAGAATCAAAAAATTATCACTTTAAGCTCAAGGCAAAATTATGAGTACATCCCTATTGACATAGATAAGGGTGAGTAGATAAAAAAAATCAAGCGGTTGGTCAAAATTCTTTGTAACTTAGCAGAGGACAACTCAGTGCTTTGAATGTACACATTTCAACATTTTAAAAGCAGGAAGAACAATAGAAAGCCTCAGGTCCATTTCCTTTTTTCTTTTCTTCTCTCTCTCTCTCTCTCTCTCTCTCTCTCTCTCTCTCTCTCTCTCTCTCTCTCTAATGTTCTGGGGATTAAGGGCACGGTCCTGTGAATCTCACACAAGCAGTCCGCATTTGTAGCACAACCCAGTCTGTTTTGAATATGACTTTACCTTATGCCTGCCAACAATGTCATAATGTCATTGTCATGCCTAGTAACACAACTGCAGAGCCACAAGCCCATAACACTTTGGTCAACAAGTCATGTAAAGGCCATTTGAGGAATGAATGGGTTGCTGTTCAAAAACCTTCCTCAGTCAGTTATGAATAGGCCGAAGAATGTTCCAGCATCTAAACTCAGAAGGGTTTGATCGAATCCAGAGGCCTACACTCCCGTAAGTGTTCTGTAGTAGCATATGTGAGGGTCAGAGAACTTCTGAGGCCAACAGGGTCACAGATGAACGTGAATCAGAAGTGATGCACATACGTCTATCTACAAAAGATGTTGGCATACTCAGTGTTTTAGTCAGGGTTTCTATTCCTGCACAAACATCATGACCACGAAGGAGTTGGGGGGGGGGGGGAGGGGTTTTTTGGTTTCCACTGCTTGTGGACGTTGTACATCGTGGTGCGGAGCCTAGTGCGCACCACGATGTACAACGTCCACAAGCAGTCTCTCTCTGTCTCTCTCTCCATCTCTCTCTGTCTCTCTCTCTTTCCCTCTCTCCCATCTTTTGGTCTCTGTCTCTGTATGTCTATGTCTCTCCTGAGATCACATGGTAGAAGGAGATAACTAATTCTAAGTTGTCCACTGATGTACACAAACACGTACCATAACAAATGAGCACTCTCCTCTCTCTCTCTCTCTCTCTCTCTCTCTCTCTCTCTCTCTCTCTCTCTCTCTCTCTCTCTCATAGGCAAGATATGAGCTTTCATATTCTGCTTCAATGATATGCCTGCTTCCCTGTCCACCACCATGTTCCCCATTATGATATTCTTGGGCAAATGGTCTGAAGCTCAAAGCAAGTCTCCAATTAAATGTTTTCCTGTATACATTACCTTGGTCATGGTGTCTCTTCGCAGCAATAGAACAGTGACTAAGACACTCTCCTATGCCTATCTTATCACTGAATTTTGGAAATAGATGTTTCACATCAAGTTTACAGTTGGGGAGCATCTGTCTTCAGGATAAAGCCTATCTTTGGTTCTCATATCTAATTAAAATGATGAAAAGGACTCCAGACTTAGACATTTGAGTTGGGATGAGTTAAGACAATGAGAGCAACTGGGATGGAATATACTTCACTTATAATTCATATAAGTTGAAGTAGATTTGGAGAAGTCTCAAATGGAAAGCAGTGATTTGAATGTACACCCTCCAAAACTCATATTGCCAAAAACAATTGTATTAAGACGTGAGAACTCAGGCTAGAGAGATGACTCAGTGGTTAAAAGCACTGACGGTTCTTCCAGAGGTCTTGAGTTCAACTCCCAGCAACCACTTTGTGACTCACAATAATCTGTAATGGGATCCGATGCACTCTTCTGGTGTGTCTGAAGACAGCTATAGTGTACTCATATAAATAAAAATAAATCTTAAAAAAAAAAAAAAAAGAGGTGAGAACTCCTGGAAGAAACTGTCTGGGGAGGGGGGCTCAGCTCTTGTAAATGAGATTAAGACCATCACAAAGGAGGCTTCACATCTCATTCACTCTTTCCATCCTGCCTTCAGCCATGTGAGGTCATGGCTCGGCATGACCTCAGCATCCCCAGAATGCAGCTCTCACCCACAATTAAACCTACCAATACTTTGGTCTTAGTCTTCTCAGCTGACAGGGCCTTGCGAAAATAAATGACCTAGGCTCGGGTACTCTTTTACAGCCTAAGTGAACTAGGCCACGTCTTCCGTTGATCTTCTCACACCAGAAACATCCCCTCCCCTCTTTTTTCCGGGTAATTCTTGCCAATCTGCTCTTTCTGGTTTCTTGATAGAATAGTGCTTATATTTGATTATGACAATAATTTCCACGTCCATGGGCACACGAAGGCTAAGAAGGCGGGTTTAAAGTGACCCTATAGGAACTTAAAGTTCAGATTCTTGGTTATTAGATATGTGGCTTTGGATTAACCTCTTATTGATCTCAGTTTCTTCAGCTATAGAATGGGAATAATTCATAGAAGAAAAATACCTTTGCATAGTCATTGTGAAGATCATGTCAAGGGTTCAGTTGTTTGGTATGTATTAAGTGTTCTTTTAATGTCCTGCAACTAACTTATGGATACAAGCATCTTCTCTAACTTATTTTGTAACAGTTTTTAATTCATAAGTCATACACTTCCCTTTTAGGATCCCTGCCCTGGTGTCTTCCATCTGTCAACAAGACCTACCTGTTATTTGCATCTTCCCTAAATATGAGATCATCTACTAGTAGGAGTGTACGGGGTTTTAAGAACATAACCTGACTTTCAAGTGACATAACAGACTTAGTGACTTGTATAAGGTCACTGGGATTTGTGAATCTAAAGGCTTGAGACCTTCCCCTTTATTGCATGTAATCTGTACATATAAGAGGGATGAAAGAAAGCAGGCGTATAACCACTGCTGAGTGCCATGATCCCTTGAAGTCAAGCCATCGTAATTCTCGGCAACTCTGAAGGACTCAAACTCAGGTCTGAACAACTGTCCCTAAGTACCCACCTTTTCTACTGGTAGGAAGCAGAGGTAACCTTGGGAAATAATACCCTTTTCAAGGCACTAAGTTATGAAGCACAAATTAGCATTAATTATACCTAAAACAGAGTGTGTCCAAAATGATAAGAGGGTGTTTATTCTTGAAAACATCTTTTGTCTTAGTTACCTATTTCTATTGCTGAAAAGAGATACCATGTCCTTAGCAACTTTTACAGGGGAAAACATTTAACTGGGGCTGGCTTACGGTTCAGAGCTTTAGTCCGGTTTTTGTCATGGATGGAAACAATGGCAGCATACACGCAGACTTGGTGCTGGAGAGGTAGCTAGGGGTTCTAAAGGTTTATCCACAGGCAGCAGAAGGAGACGGTGGGCCATCCTGGGGATAGCTTGAGCATATGGGACCTCAAAGTCTGCCCCTCACAATGACATACTTCCTCCAACAAGGTCACACCTACTCCAGCAAGACAATATCTCCTAATAGTGCTACTCCCTATGGGCCAAGCATTCAAATACATGAGTCTATGGGGTCATACCATTTTGAACAGCCATTATCTTTTTATTTTGTCTGACAAAGACCATATATTAACATGTAACAGGCAATAGCCACAGTGTGACCAGTTTTCATTACAGGAGTAGACTGACCCTCAGGTCTAGTTGTAGGAGTAGAAGACATTCCTCTGACAATTCAAAATAGAAAAATACCAAGAAAATACAAATCTGGATTTCAATAATGTGTCATTCTATTAGTTGATGTTTCTTCACCAATTATTTGATAGAG
The DNA here is from genome assembly GCF_900095145.1 of Mus pahari. Taxonomy (NCBI): domain Eukaryota; kingdom Metazoa; phylum Chordata; class Mammalia; order Rodentia; family Muridae; genus Mus; species Mus pahari. The sequence goes on from NC_034610.1 coordinate 33,930,963, forward strand.
AACATTAAAATTTTAATTGGTAAACTATTGAAACGTACGGTTTTTATACAAAAGAAAAAGAGAAATCCAGAAAACCTGAATAGCAACGGAGCCATGCAAGGTACATGTCTAACAGTGGGAAATGTGGTTATCCAGATCTGAAGGCAGAGGGCAAGCTGTCTTGTGGATACAGAAGGCACAGTGCTCTGCAATTATTTCGAAAACAGGAAATACCCTAGTAGAACCAACTTATTGACCCGGGAGTTCAGTTTCTTTCAGCAAGAGAGTTCATTCATTCAATCATTCATTCATTCACTCAGCAATGAATGAATGAATGAGCCTACATGGTACTAAAATGTAGAGCAGGACGTGATGAAGTACCACATTTGAGTAAGCTTAGTTGGGACTAAACAGACATGATGCTGGCCTGGTGACGGTCACCAAAGACCTCAGGCAAATGTCGCTTCATTTTTCTTCCTTTAGACCTCCTCTTACTGACTTGCCATCTGTTTCTCAAACCTTTCCCAGGGTGTGCTTGGCTCTTCTCTTCCCAGAGTGTTTTCACAGATGGGAGAAGAGAAGGTGGAAGAGGAAGTGACCTAGACAATTCTACTCACCAGGAAAGCCAAGACTGGATTCAGGCTTTCAGACTTACAGACAAAGATTTAGGACAAAATTAAATGTTTGTTCTTCTTCCCAAGGGGCTATTTTTGTGAATGTGCCTGGGGAGATTGCTGAACTTTCAGAAAGAGGTTCAAGTTAGATTGATTGAGCTGATAGGAATATGAAAGACTGCTCCCCGAGCACGGAGTTCACAATCAATGCTCGTTATTCAACCAGGAAGCAGATGAGATTCCACAGACATCCTGGTTTTGATGCAAGACTGTATTTCAAAGTAGAAAATGCTAGCCAAAAAAGTGTCCATAATTACATGAATCTACTCTGTCTTCCGGGGAGGGCGTGAGTCTGGGGGGGGGAGGGCAATGTGTAACTTCTTCATTTAAAATTGTTTAAGATTTCTCTTTTAAATTAACAAAAATTCTCTGTGGGGCACCAGATGGCCTGGAATCAAACTAGGGCCACTCATTATCCAGATTCAGATGAAAGATTTTTTTTTTAGAAGCTGCCTGATGTGAACTGATTTTTACTAATGACATAAACCATTTATTCTCTATAAAACTCTCTCATCAGTGAGCTTTGCTGCGTGCATATAGCTTTCTAACTTAAAAAAAAAAAGTGTTTCAATGCTGTCCATCAAGATCACGAGCTTTTCTAAAAATGCTTATAAAATCAATGAAGACTTAGAGGTTAAATATTGGGTTTCTTAGCAGAGTTCTGGTTCCTGGAGGGCCCTGGGCTTCCATGGACAAGTGCCAATGCTAAGTCATGAACCAATGGTCTACAACCAAACTCAGTGAACTTTAGAAAAATTATTCTTTTTTTAAAGATGTCATAACACTCTTTAAGTATATGTACTAGAACCTACATTGGACAAAAAGCCATGAGTATGGGCCTTGCGGGGGAGGGGGGACCTAGATCTTTATATTAAATTTACTGTCATTTCATATTCAATGTAAATAAAAACAATCACTAGAAATTGTCAAAGCCTATGGAACCCAGAACACTGTCACCAAACTTCACACTAATGGTTGGGGTCTGTGACAGGCCAATAAAACGATTACTCTGCTTTTCTAAAGTCCTCAAGTCCTAAAGCAATTATGTTTGGGTTTGAATTCAGGAGTCACAGTCTAATTCTATCTCTAAGCCATGCTTATCTGCAGTTGAATTGCAACAGTCCTCAAGTAGGTGCAGGGCTCTAGGAGCCCCAGCAGATTCACATGCAGAGAAACTGCTGCAGGACCCTTCCCACCAATTAACACACCCCACCACTCCTGTTGAGTAAGCCTTTACGAGTGCTCAGTATCACATAAAAAAAGCTTGCTTTGTTCATATATAACCTTCCCACAGATCTACCCGAGATCTTATGATGGACTTACTTGCGGTTTTACATGCAGTGGAGGTGACTTCCTTTGCAGCTGGAACTCTAATTCTCTGTGCTGACCATCATAGCAGAAGCATCCATATATTACCCGTTTAAACAACGAACAAGTTGTTGCCTTCATCAGAATGTGAAAGACTACAAAAGAGGCCAAGCTGGAACTGCTGTGAAAGCCATGACATTTATTGAAGGGGAAGCATATGTTTGTAAATCACAATGATGCATACATGATATGGTTCACAGCAATGTCCCAATTAGGCTCTTCACAGACTTGCCACATATAGCCCCTCCATACAAAACAAAACAAAACAAAACTGAAAAGGGAAAAAGGTTATTTTGTCATTGTTTACAAATCCAGGTGGTAGTTTTTCAATCAGAAAGTCTATGCTTAACCCCTCATCTCAATGTGTGGGTTGCAACCTTTTTGCATGTCTAAGGACCCTTTCATAGCAGTAGCCCATCAGATGTCTGGCATACCAGATAGTTATATTATGATTCATAACAGCAGCAAGATTACCGTTATAAAGTAGCAACTAAAATGATTTTATGGTTGGGGGTCATCACATTAAAATGAACCTGCATTAAAGAGTGGCAACATTAGGAAGGTTGAGAACCACTGACTTAGAAGAACATGTTGACCTCTCAGCCTATCCACAAGCCTCTATATGGGGACAACTTTTCAATCGATGACTTGAATAACCCAACTTGTATCTCATAACGTGCGCAGCCAACAGGGCAGCAACTGCAAAAAAAAAAAAAAAAAAAAAAAAAAAAAAAAAAAAAAAAAAAAAAAAAAAAAAAAACGGTAGACTACCTAACATCTGTCTTATTTAACATGCCACCTTGCTTTTGAGACTTAATACAGCATTTTATTTTTGGAATAAGAAAAATTCACCTGCACAGTATATATCTATTAAAATGTTCAGTTTAAATGTTCAAAAGTTCATTAATTGGATTTTGGCCCAATGGAAGAAATTTGAGGAAAACTGTAAAAAGGAAAGAAAAAAACTTTTTTTTTTTAATAAAGGAAAAAATTGCACAGCTCTTATTGTGGAATTTAACCACTTGTTTTTTTCTTTAACAAGGATCAATAAAATGAAACTTTATTTCTAGAACTTAAACAGATTTTAAAAAGAAAATATCTCTTTTGATAAGTAAAAAGAAGGTTGATCATTTTCTTAAGCTATCTGCCTTTTTCACCCCCTTGGCAAGTGATAGAAATATCTAAACTATTGCTTATTGGTTGTGCAAAGAAGTTACTGGACTTTATCTCATTAGAACATAATAAGCCAAAGCAGTAGAGGATTTTAAAATCAAGAATCGGATACTGTGGAATATCTGATGTAGGAATGTGTAATTAATGGTAAGATTCCTTATATGAGTGAAATCAGAATACTCTAGAAACCAAAGCTGAATGTTGTTTTTCTCTGAGCAAGCTGTGGCTTAGTAGCACATCTATGTGTGCACTACTATGATTTTATTCTCTTACTAGCTTGTCTCATGAATAAATTTCTCAATCCTTGCCACTTGGTTGGGACTAAGACTTGGCCATTGGAGATAGGGTCTTCATTTCATTTTTATGTCCCTGGCTCCAATACTCGATTTTATTCCCTTAGATCTTTAAAAGTGTGGAATAGCTCATCAACCTGGACAAGCTACTTTCACACCAACTTAGATATTACTCATAGAAGATCTGAGTGAAGCATTCCCCCACATTTTATTTTCTTCGACTTTTCTTTTTGTTGCTCTTCAACACAAGAGAACCATTTGCAATACTCAATGATAAAAATATTAAGTCTTGACGGTGCCAGTTCTGAGACTGGTATCGCTGCTCATGGATCAGCATGAGTGCCTTCTTTTCATAGCTTAGAAAAGGGCAGGCTGACTCCCCATCTGCATCATTGCTTGGCCAGATTCATCGCAGACGCAGATACAATGATGAGGGCAGCCACTTGTGCTCCAACCTTGTGCAACACAGGACCACACCCACCTGCCACACCCACTCGCTGAAGGTATGTATCTGATGTTGCTATGGAAGCAGGAATAGGAACGAAATATCTACATGTGTGCCCATATGGCAATTTCTCCAGACAAGAAAAGAGCTGGTCTTTATAAACCTGTTCACTTTTTTGTGGGGTGGGGGATGTATGTGGTGTGTGTGTGTGTGTGTGTGTGTGTGTGTGTGTGTGTGTGTGTGTGAGAGAGAGAGAGAGAGAGAGAGAGAGAGAGAGAGAGAGAGAGAG
>NC_034610.1:33935228-33988395 GCF_900095145.1 Mus pahari
AGGCCAGAGGACAATCTCAAATGTTGTTCCTCAGATGCCATTCACCTTAGGTGTGTGAAAGGCAGGGTCTCTCACTAACTGGAGCTCGTCACGTAGGCCAGGCTAGCTCCAGGGATCCAAATTTCCTCACCTCCCTAGCACTGATTACAAGTACTTGCCACCATGTTATTCTTTATAAAAGGAGATTCTGGGGTCTAATTCTGCCCTGTGCGCTTGCAAGGGCAGAATCTTCCTGGCTGAGCCACCTCCCTGGCCTATTGTAGTTAAGTCAAATTCTCTTCATTCAGCTACTAATCATTCATTGAGCTCCTATTGTGACCGCACAAGGTAGCTTTTTCTAAGCTCAAAAGAAAGCACAAGTCCCTATTTACTGGACAGCGGCAGGACATGTCAATATATGCTCGAATTCTTTAGTTAGTCTTAAGGTAATCTCTTCCACATAAGAGGAAATGAATAAAATAACTGAAATTCAGGAAGGGAGTGGGGGAGAGACAGTGAGTGCCTGCTAATGCTGTGCCTAAGCCAAAGACTGAGAATAGATATGGGCTGGAACAGTTTAAGCCTCTTAAGAAGTGGGGGAGATACTTACTTCTGCCATTTATGGATGAGAGAAAAGAAGCTTTAAGTTTCAGAATTACTTGCCATGATTCCTCAAGCTATACTACAGCTTAGGAACCTAGCAGTGTCACCACAGGAAAACACTCCTGGGGTAGTTCTAGAATTTCCACTACAATCTGTGCAATTTCAAAGGAAAAATTTAATACTCACAGCAAAAAAATATTCATTTTGCTTAAGTGAGATTTCTTCCTCTAGTTCAAGTTATCAGCCACGTTGCAAACTTTTCTCTTCTAAGAAACTTCTTGATCTGAACTGAGACACTATACTGTAGCCAAAAGTTCTTGGTTTCTTTTTCCTGAGAATTTTGGCTTTATTCTTCCCTTAAACTGCTGTTTTCTATGTCTAGAAATCTCGTTCTGACCGCCCCACTTCCTTCATCATTGTGTGATTGTGTGTGTGTGTGTGTGTGTGTGTGTGTGTGTGTGTGTGTGTGTGCGTGTGTGTAAAGCAGAGATGTCCTCTGCAGGCAGATCTTGTCTTGGTTTCTCTGTTTTGATTGTTTCAACACAAGGCCTATAACTCACCCAGTAGACTAGGAGGCCAGCCAGTCCCTGGGGATCTTGCTCTCTTCCTCTCCAGTACTGACAATATAACTGCATATCACCGCGCCTGGCTTTTTTATATGGGCTCCAAGGTTCAAACACTGGTCCCCTTGCTTGCATGGTACAAACTTGACCAACTAAGCTATCTCCACACTCCCTCCTGTCTTACTCTGTTTTGTTCTGATTTGCATACGGAGACAGATTCTCAATACATAACCTAGGCCGGCCTTGAACTTGGAATTCTGCTGGGTTCACGGATGTGTACCACCATACTGGGCAAAGCAGCATTTTGCTTAAGTGAGATTTCTTCATACACTTGCATTTTTTTTAAGCTGTAGAAAATTTTGCTATTATTCTCTAAACCTCTCTATATTATAAACTAAGACCCTGTCACTTATGACTTAATTTTTCTGGGAACTATCAATCATTGACATAATCAAGATCTGAGTCTTGCTGTGATCTTTACATCATTTACATTTAGATATTAAGGAAATCACCAGTGCTTAGATAAATGGGGGAAAAAACACAATGAGAAATTGACTCTTGAAGATAAGTCCCGATAGATGCAATTCAAAGTCAGAATTCCTTTGATGTCTTCTTACTTCATCCTGATTCAATACAAAGGAGTTCGCAAGCTTCTTTTCATTGGTTCTCTTCCAGAGTTTTATTCTTCTAACTTTACCTAAGACATTTTTCTGACCCACTGGCTATTCCACCATCCTAAATTGTGACTCATAACTTAGGTAGATTATTGTTAATTTCAAATTCTAATAGTAGCAAGGAGACAAGATTTAGATTTAGTCAAATAATTGAAGTCAGACATCATTCAAATTGAAAATAAAGCTTGAAAGGACCCAAGGGCCCTTTTTGGTCGCAGAAGATTTTATTCTATTGCCTCCGGAGAAAATAATAGATTTTTCAGAAATTGGGTCCTTGCTAGCCACAGTTCAACAAATGCATGCAAATGTACATCTGTGAAATAAATCTGCCACAGATGCGGCACCTGGAAATGAGGTCTCAACCAGGAAGCCGTTTATTATCACAATAAATCATATCGGTAATCTATGCAGACACCCTCACCTCTTAAAAAAAAATATAACAGGTATTTTACAGATCAGTTTATTTGAAAAGGTGACAAGCAGTCGATTGTCTGCAGCTCATAAGGGACAGACAACTCACACGTGCTCTTAGAACTTAATTTCCTTGCATCTGTATTTAAGCCCGAGAAAGGCTTTAGCACAGTGCCTAAATTCACCTCTGAAGGCAGCTCAAGTGGTTAAACTTTGAATTTTTTTTTTTTTTTTAAAAAAAAAACAGTATTATGTCATGAGTGCCTCTGGAGATGTAATCCCTTCTTAATTGCCTACCTATTTCTAGAGACAAAGTGAATGTCAGGCTCTTGCCTTTAAAAGTTTCCCGTTCATGTCCGTAATTATAGTGGCACAAGCTTGCATCTGTGCTGTACTCCCGAGTAGTGAAAGGGTGGTTCTACAGTGCGTACAGTACAGTACAGTACAGTACAGTACAGCTAAGGGTCTCGCCAAGCTCGCTAGCCTCAGCTGCTTGTTAACATTGTTAAATCACCTGTAGCCTTTTCTCAAGGAAGTTTAGACCCCATCATCATGGTTGTGTTTTCTTAGCAGAAAAGCAGACTGCCAACACCCAAGGGAAATAATGACGAGAAAGAAAAAAAATAATAATATTCCAGGTTTCCTTCTCACTCCCCCTTCTTTCCTTTATTTTCCATGCACAAAGATGTGCAGATAAGGCTCCTCTTGCCCACTGCCAAGGCCGACGTCCCTGCTCACTACCTGGTATCAGAAGCACATGGAAGGGGTGTGGGATGAGAGAAAGCAACTCGGGAAGGTGGGCAAGGGCCAAGAAGAACATGAATAGCTGACATGCATCAGGATATGGTACTTCTAACGTAACAGTCATCCCTCTACCAGATTACACTTTAAAACTCAGAAAATAATTTCTTCTTTAATCTGTCAGTGTTATGGTTATACTTATATGCGAAATCACTATACAAAACACCTAAAGTAAGAGTTCCTTCACCAAACTAGTTTATATAGAACTATGTGAAATGTTGTAACGTAATGAAAACAAAGTAGAACAACATGTACATTAAAACATAAAATGAAAGTTACTTTTCCCGAGACAGAGGCTAAATTTGAAAACTATGTAATTGAGTAGAAACCTACTTGTAATTGTAAGAAACCTACTTTTATGTAGTATACTTAAAATCAGTAATTTCCCCACAAGTCTTAGTCAACCCTATCTATGAGAGTGAAAGACTCAAAGAGCAAAGGAGAGAAATTCCAAGAGATGTATCAGACTTCTTCCCGCATGGAGTGTCCATTGAAAACCAAGTTCAATATATTTCCACAGGTGGTCGGTCACTGCCTTACTCCTAACTACTACAAGAGAGTTACTCGGCTAACTACGTTGATAATTCCAGAATTTTCCGAGCAAAATGATAAGCTGATAAGTGTTTGCAGAGTCACCATCCAGTTCCCTTTGTGAAAGAAGGTCCTAAATACGCCCCTTTCCAGTCTTCCGCATCTCATCATTCCGCCACGGCCTCTCAAAAATGATATCTAGTGGTTCTGTGATGACTTCGGCCAATTCATTAAGTACTCTAGGATGCCGGCCATTGGGACCTGTGGATTTGAACATATCTGGGTTACTGAGGTTATGTTTTATCCCTTCTTCCCCACGTCCACTGCGGATGACTGTTCCTGTCTTCACGCCAGGTTTGTACCTTTCTGGTTTCCATGAAGACTTTTGAAAAACAGCTTTCAGCACCTCTGCTTTTTATGAATTCACTTTCTCCTTTAAGCTAATAATGGAAGAGCAACACATTATATTCTTCTCAAGCCTTCGCTTTACTTTTAAATGGTCTCCTTTTTTTTTCTCCCCTCTTGCATGTCCCTTGTAAGAAAAGGAAAAATGAAAATCCCACATCGACCTTATAATAGTTCAGATTTCTCAACCGCATTATTCAACAACACGTTAGCAACTTTTAATAACAGAGCCTTAGTCAACATTGTGCAAAGGCTCCCAATGTTAATGGCTGCCTCTCTCACGTGCAAAGGCAACTTTTGTATTCAACTTGTAACTGTAGTCGCTAGTGCTAATTCTGAATGCATCTTCCAAAATAAAGACGATTCACAATCATCTTTAATCATTATCATTTGTATTCACAAACAATGATTTCTTCTGCAAGGCATTTCAGAACCATGAGACGGAGGGAGACAAATAAGGATTTCTGTGAATGCAGTAGCAGAACAGAATGAATTTGCTGTGTGGTCACTGGCGTCCGGGGCCTCAGGTTTACGTTACATTAATCATCTCCACGGTCTTACAGGTGTTGACAGTTTTAACCCCTTTATTGTCACACGGACTCCTCTGAAACTGAAAGGCAGGCACAGATGATAGGTTTTGTCCCATCTGTTATAGTCTGTCCTATGCTGAGCATCCCCCGACAGGCTCAGGATGGAGAAAAAGAAGTAGGAGAGAAGGAGAGGTTAAAGAGACAAAGATACTTAACACTTGCCCCTCTCTGGGTTTCCTGTGTCTGGGATCCAACATGGGGTTGGGGTTCCTGGTCTGTTTGTTTGCTTTGTGTTTGTTGTTGTTTTATTAGAAAAGGCTCTTGGCGGGGGAGGTTGAATGTGGTTTGGTTTGGTTTTGTTTCCGAGTCTATCTCAGTTCACTCTTACACTGAGGTTTATTCTTTGAAAGGTAACAATGCCCTCCAAATGCAATGCCATCGTTTTTTTCAGATTTCATGACGACTCTTTTAAAGAATGATTCTACACATCTCTCAGAGACCTCTCAGAATGGGCCTTTCTCCCCCTTGCTCTTGCAATGGCTCCCCGCTGACTGCAACTCATAGCTAATATGCCATTAACTATTAGCGTGGGAGACGCCATAATCAGGCAATCTAAGCTGGTAGGAAGTATTACTGACCAAGCTTAATCATTCCCCTTCCCAGAGAGAAAACTATTTATAGTCCTCTGCTTTGGTATTGGCTCTCACTTAAGAAAACCTTACTAATAATTAATATATTCAAAAAGTCACCTTTAAAACAATCTAACTTAATTCAATGCCTCTGTTAAAATCCCCTCCTGCGATTGAGCAGTCTTCAATCTATCTTAACAAGCAGAGTTGTTGGAGTGGCCTGGAGGGGGATAAGGGAGTATGATAAAGTCCCAAAGAGGAGAGATTATTGAAACACAGAAGAAGCTAAAGTTGCTTCATTTTTTAATGCTTAGTATACAAATAAATGACAGGGTATTAACAACAACTATCGTATTTACTGTGTTGTACAAGATCGCTGGCTGTTAGTATTCACAAGAAAGCAAGTTGTCAGAGTCTCAATTTAGGATGTAAGCAGTCCTGAGAAAGGAAGACCTTGGCTGAGGAAGAAAAGGTTGAGAACACACCTACCCTGGGTGAGGCACAACTCAGAGTGAAGTCAGCCGAATGGCCTTCATGCCCTCACATGCTCCACAGACATGCAGAGAGAGCAAATGCCTTTGGACAGATTATTGTGCTGCAGAGTTTGACACGCTCCACATTAAACTCGTCTGGAGACTAGAAGCATGAACTCACTTCATAAATCTAGCCTCCGTCCAACGACCTCCAGCATCTCTCCTGTTCTTGGTTCCACAAAAGCAAAGCAAATTCATCCAAGGAGCCCGGTCTTGCCATTCGCTCTTTCCCATTCCCAGGGGAAGAGGTTGGAAGGCAGACAAACGGGATTTCAACAACTGGGGCATGAAGAGTTGCAAGTTGGGAGAGCAGTAATTAGAAGAGCCCGTGTTTCCTCACGACGTGGGAAATGTTAAGATTCTCCCTGTTACCGATGCTTTCCGTGCTCTGTGATATCCCGCAGCCTAGCCCTCACAGGTCTCACTCAATGGAGTAAAAAACAAGCAGACTCAGAATCTTGACAAGCTAAGCAAACGACTGAGACCTCTTAGAGTTAAACATGCATTCAGTGGTACAACTCTAGAACCTTACTTTTTTTTTTTTTAATAGCCCATTTTCCCTAAATTCCCTGGCATTCTCATACAAGACAAATGGGTCTCTTTTCACTCCAGCAAGGAGAGTATCTATATATTCACAGTTGTTTATGTCTTCTTCCTTGGTTAGTAAGCAAGTGGGCCTAACAAGCCAAAAGGTGAGATGGAAATGTATCTCCATGGTAGGTCAAGAGCTCACCTCTAACATTTAAGAGGTCTGGCCTTATATTTTCAGTACCACAAGAAGGGTTGGGGGGGGGGAAGGAAAAGTAAAAAGAAGACCCGTGAAAGTAATAGTGTATCTGGTGGCCTCTCAAACTTCTTCAAAACCAATCCTAGGATGAATGAGCGCTGCATTGTTCTCAGGCCTTAAAACAGCTGCAGCTTTTTTGTGTTTAAGGACCAGATCTGCCAAAAAATTAAAAGAACATCACTAAATTAAGTGGGGTGCCACACGCCTGTACTTCCAGCACTCGAAATTTGGCACAGGGCTTTCAGAAGCCAAGGCCATCCTCAGTTATATGGTGAATTGGAGATCCACCTGACTACCAGAGACCTTATCTCAGAGAATGGGGGAGGGGGAAGGAGGGAGGGAGGGAAGGAGGGAGGGAGGGAGGGAGAAGTAGAGGGGAAAGAAGAATACCAAGTTTCCTGATAGGCATGGTTTCACACATCCATATTCTCAGTATTTGGAAAATAGATGCAGACTGATTTCTGTAAAATGGAGACTGGCCTCCAACCATAAAATCATTTTGTTGTTACTTCATAACTGTAATGTTCTACAGTTACGAATCATAATGTAATATCTGATAATATAGGATATCTTGTATGTAATCCCTGTGGAGTTGAGAACCCCTGTTCTAAGCAAAGTCCTACCTTTTCTAGTCCAGTAATAACAGGAGGTATGGTATGGTTGAATGTCAAAGCCTTAGCTTTAGTAGGTCATGAAGCTAAAAGAAAATATGTCACCAACTGCCTACGGTTTTCCGGCTTTGGTTGTCTTCTCTTGTTGTCTAGGAGACAGCATCATCCTCCTTAATAAGTTTTTCTGGGAGACAGCTGCTACCCGTCTCACTCCCCAGGGCATGGAAAGTACAGAGATGCTTAATTGTTCAGGAGGACCACTTTTTTTAATTTGAAAAACTAAATATGGAGACTGTGTGGCTATTGAATTTGCATCTTCAGTTGCTCTTTAGAGTAATATCAAAGTGGAGCCTCACTTCTCAGGATGTTTAGCTTGTATGAAGCTCTGGTTGCCTGTAACTAGGGGAAGAACCACAAGTTCGAAAGCACAACAGACTTGAAGTTGCCTAAAACTCAGAATAATCAACTGAGAAAAGGAGGATCTCAAGAAATCTTGATTTTTTTTTTTTTTTTTAAGTACAGAGTCATGGCTTCTTTGTGGTTTGAACTGTGTCTCCTGTCCTATCTCCCCAACCTCATTTCTCAGATTAAGGTTAAGAGCATTGGTAGAGATTTCCAGATCTATCTATAGTATATCATTCTTACATATGCATTCTCATCAACATAAGCTCTTGTTAGGGAATTTTAATCTAGAAAGTTATTTCCTTTTACCTGCAAAAAAAAAAAAAAAAAAAAAAAAAAAAAAAAAAAAAGTGACATGGGTCACTAAAGCTCCTGTGGGTCCCGACAGTCATTTTCAGTTTTTCCCTTCAGCCTGCAGCTTGGAGATGCTTAGACCGGCCTCTGGCCCCAACAGAAAAGAAGATGTGATGCCATACTGTACAAAGAACTGGTATATAAAACACCTTCACCTGTGTTGTATTTTAGAGAAACTTTCGGAATAGACGTCTTTAGATGCTATAGACGAGAATAACACTTCGTTTTCTTTAGAAACCAATATGTAAAATGCCCTCTGTCAAATCAAGACCAAGTTCTGTTGATTATCCAATCTGTCTCCATCCTTGTGGACTTAATGCTCCCTTTCTGGAGCAAATTAGCTAGATTAAAAGGAACTGCCTCTCCATGCCTCCTCCAGACACGGTCCTAATCTTCACTTCCCAACTTATCTCCAGCTTTTCAGCAAATGCAAACTCTCCTACAGAGGCTGCCTGGGAATTTTCCTACACACTTATTATTCATAAAACTCTCAGAAACACACCGAGGTTAAAAAAGTAAAAACATCTTTGTCTATGTTATCCTCGGGGCATTAACTGATGTTATAATTTTTCCAACTGAACAGTTATGTAAATTCACAACTTAAAAAGCTGCTCTGCAGACCTCAGCACTTCTTGAATGAGAGGACTTCCCACACACAGAACCACCCCGAAGGCCTGTGGTCAGCCAGGGACAGCCAGAACTGCAGGAGCTTCTAAGGGCCTGGAGTCAGAGCCTCATCTAGCTCCCCCATCAGTAACAAAGGCTCAGGAATGCAACTGCGGGGGATTCAGCATGAAGCTTTCTGTTGATCTGTAATAATTAACAGCCAGTCAGAACAGGAACCCAAGGTTAGGTCATCTCTCTTTTCAGAGGTTTAATAGTATGGCTGAAGAAGCGAAATGGAAGTGATGTCAGAATAGACAAGGAGCTTAGCTACAGTTCCAGACTGGGGGGTGGGGAAGGGATCCCATGGTGTGGACAGGGACAATTAAGGTGATAACGACTGCTGATGTCAAGAGGGATAATGGGGTGAGGTGGGGCAGAGGATCTAGAGGGGCCATGCCTCAGGAAGACTCAAGAGACAAATGACCAGAAGGGCTCAGATACTGGCCCAACTGAGGTCAGGGAAGAGACAGCTCGTGAGGGAAGCTCTGTTTTCCTTCTGCAGCAGAGGCAGGCCAAGGCTGGCTGCAGGCCAGGCAGTTGGGGTAAGAACTCTAAGAAGAGCATAACAAGACTGAAGTCCACCCACCCAGACCACTTCAATGGGGACATTGGTCTCTTGTAAGAAAGCAGGTCAGGCGGGGTGGCCCAGTGCCAGGGCTTTTGGAGTTTCTCTTCACACTGTGATGCCCATGCCTCCAAACACCATCCAAAGCATGATCAAAGCATGGGCCTAAGATGGGAAATCCCAGGATGCACAGTTCAGAGTGGTTGGCTCTCTAGTGAAGTCCTTTGAAACACCCTTACTTGGTGTCTCTGTTGCTGATAAAAGCTGCTGGTGATATTGATCTCTAGGCAGTGTTCTTGGCCCCTCACCCAGTTACTCCTCTTTCCCCAGTTACTCCTCTTTCCCTATCCCCCGTTTCATTTTCTTACTTGTAGTAACAGCATCTGTTGCTATTAATTAACAATCTTTGAAATCACAGTTAGCCTCAGTGTCTGCTTTCTCTTACTCCACTGATCATAAATATATTTGTCACGACGGTAGGTACCCACCACACACTAGGAGAGCTATTATCCGCTGCTCCACGATAGTAAGGACACTATCACTATTTACTGGGGGGAAATCTCCCAATGGCAGGCACCGCATCGAGAATGTGTGCTTGCATATAATCTCTCCTCCTCATCCCACACCAAGTTGATAGTGAACCAGAACCTAATTAATAAATGAAAAAGCTGAGGCTTTGGGCTACAGATGCACGGCTCTGGGAAAGCAGCTAATCTAGGCAGAACAGTTCTGTCCTATGGCAAGTTCCACCTTACCAAATGACATGTGTATTCAGGGCAGTCGAGTTGGCCATTCATAGTAGTCGAGAAGCATCTCAAAAGTGGAGCCTCAGTGGGAAACAGGATGTTCTACAGTGGGAACTTATCACAGATATGAGTTGAACTCACTGGAGTTTTAAGGTGGGCCTGAACCCCCATTGCCTGGTGGACTCCTATGAAGGAGAAAGGAAGTAGAAACCTACTAAGAAGAGGACCACATGAAGGGGGAAGCAGGGATGAACCGCCATAAATCCACCATAAATTCAGGGAGCCCAGCACCACCAGCAGGTCCCAGAGGGAAGGAAGAATGCTTCCCTCTTTAGAGGGATCCCGGCCTCCTTTTACTTCAGGCCTCTAGAAGCCGGAGGGAAAGGTTTTCTGTTTTAAGCCACCCAGCTTGTGGTAGCTGTTACCTCATCCTTAGGGGACAAATAGAGCGCACCTCTCAGCAACAGACATAATCTGCAAAATGATTTTAGGGATAGTAACTGCTTTGTTGTTTTTAGAAGTATATGCAAATGTGAATTTTAGTAAACAGGAATTTTATATTCACACAGAATATATAACGTTATGCAAAATGTTTATTTAGATATTGTACAAAATGCCTATTTTGATTTTGTTTATACCACTAATTATATATATATATATATATATATATATATATATATATATGTGTGTGTGTGTGTGTAATTAAACTGCTTGAATTATGTAAAGTACATTTATAAGACTACAGTAAAGACTGTAACATATATTTATGTGTATATTATATATATGTGCATACATATATATCATGTGGTAATACATCTCATTAAAGACAAAAAACACTAGGGACTGTCAAGATACAGAGTTTTCTAGATTTCTATTTTCCACTTAAACATTCACCTTTTGTCATTAACAATAAATATTGTCTGTTATCTTTCTTGAAATACGGGGCTCAGGGGCTAGAGAGATGAGTCAGAAGTTAAGAGCACTGGCTACTCTTACAGCGGACCCATCAGTGTCCCATGCCCACACAGCTGCTCACAGTTGCCTGTAACTCCAATTCCGTGGGATCTGACACTCTCTTCAGGATTCTGCACACACACACACACACACACACACACACATGCTCACACACACATGTATACATACACTTGTTCCGACACACACACACACACACACACACCTATGCTCATTCTCACACACTCCACACTCATACACACACACACATACACACACATGCTCATTCTGACACACACATACACATATAAAATTTAATTTTTTAAAAAAAAAAGAAAAGGGAAATACCATATTCAATACTATTTTCAAGTTGTCTTCTAAATATCCCACCGTGAATACCTTTGGCTTACCCACAGTAGCTCCCTCCAGTGAGAATAGCACTTCATGGAAAAGAACGTTCAGTAAGAAGAACAACAGACAGCAGCAATGTCTGCCAGGGACACAGGTCCATTCACACTTCCAGTGCTCATGGAAGAGTGCCACATACTTTCATTCTGTCACTTAGAACTCAGAATGGAAAAAAACAAAACAAAACAAAACAAAACAACTACACCCAAGCTGAGATTAAGTGGAATCGTTATTAATTCTATTGCTTCAGCGAGGTTCTAATGATGGGGAATGGTTTATTAGGATGGCAGTGCGGAGGTCAGGGGTAAAGTACAAAGACAGAGTAGCTATGTGCCAGCATTTGTGCCCGCCATTGCCCTGCTGACAGTACGCACGTTTACATGGCGAAAAGGCAGATAGTGGCATTCTTGTGACATTATATCTCAAAAGTTCCCTAGAGGGAACCCTCGGGGGTCTTCAGGCCACACTCTGAGACCCACTGCTTTGTGCTAGTTCATTTCCAGGCACCCCAGACCAGAGAGATCACAAATGCAGGAAGTCTGAGACCAAGTCCCTGAGTCTGGAAACAAAAAGCACCCTCCTCCTGAACAATCGCCGCACACTTACCCTTCTAGCCGCCGCCCGCCTGGCTTAGTCCCACAGACCTGGGACCTCCCTGTCTTGAAGGTGAGCTGACCTTTCCTGTCTAACGAGAGGATTTGCAAAGATGGCTGATCTGCTCACCAATGCCTGTTTCTCTCGGGGGCTCAGTTTGCCAGCTTTGAAAACAGCAAGCACTTTTGAACACAGGCAGCCTCCTTTATCAAAATTACCCATGCTCTCCTACCATTAGACTCAGCCCCCCAAATACTGAAGCGTGACCTCCGATAGGCCTTGACCTCACCTGCCAAATTGAAATGGGCAGGGAAGCAAGGCAAGTGACATAATCCTCTTTAGCAATTCCATCCTGGGCATATTTGCATGTTTAGTGGCAGCCTGAAGGAAGCACTGGGGGCGGGCGACATCATTTCCCACTGCTCTCTTTGTCTTGGATGTTGGCAGGGGAGAGGAGACCCTTCAGACAACAGCATGTTCTCATGGACTAGCAGCTTGGACCTGTAAAGGAGCAGCGGGTACAAAGTCAACGGATCCGCCCTCAATGGGCTGACCTCACCTAAATGAACTTTGAGGAGGCGTGAATGGATACCTGCAGCAGCCAAAGATGTAAGTCAGGCCGTCGTCTGTCTTTCACCATGCCCCAGAGGTCTCAACCATGCACACTGGCTGTTACACAGTGATGGTACCCAGGAAAAGCGGGGGACAGAAGGTGAAATAGGCCGCTTCCCTGATAGCTCAAGTCCCTGTGCACTCACAGTGTGTGGAGATGCTGCGAAGCGAACGTGGATGAGGAAGCAGAGTGGCTAGAGGAGGGGGAACAGAGTGCTTCAATGGCCAGTCAGCTTCTAGGTAGTTCTAGGACCATCTTATCCTTTCCTTACGGAGCAGCTGTGAAAAGCCCCTGGCGGGTGTAACACAAGGCCGGGTTCAACCCCAAGCTTGTGACTCCTGGATGAATGGTCTGTGTCCAGCCATCCAACCTCACCACTCTTTCAGCTTATCCTCTACCAACCCGGAATACCACCACGGTATGCCACATCTCCGAGGACTGTGGCGAGTATTGTCCAGAACAATATCTACCATCATGTAAGCATCTACCCTACACAGAGACATGAAATTACACATTTTTGTTCAATCACTAAGGAATGTAAACTCACCCTTAAGGAAGAATTGATTCTTAGGCACATCTTTCGAACAGAACCGTAATGAGCGCTCAGCAACATTATTGAGTTAGTCACCCACAAACGTTATTAAAATAGATCATGACTAATGCGCATGCTGTAAGCACTGTTTAGCCATTAACTTTTAAAATTTTCATTTAGCTTTGTGAAGCATGCCCTATAGAACATAACTGCCACAGACATAGTCCTCAGCTTGTTGGAGCATAAAGATCTCTTTAATTGTTTTAAAAACATAGACCTTCCCTCCAGGTACATGTGTGCATGCACATGCGCGCACATACACACATTATAACATGATATTCGCATTCCCCCGCCCCCGCCACGGTCTTCTTTTATTGAGAAAAAAATACTGTTTTAAAAGTGATCAGGAATTCAAGAACTTTGAATACATTTATGTAAAACATGATATTTATGGAGCAAGTTGGTACCAAACAGTTTTGGGATCTCTTGCATTAACTTTAGGCTCTGCTGCCTTTACACTGGGAACACTTTCCTAGTAGAATGGGATCTTCATCCACTAAACATGGGTCCTTAAAAAAGAAATACAGATTTTTTTTTTAAATTGGCAAAAGGGTTAAATAAATAAAAGCCATATCCCAAAATTTTAACTTCAAAAATGGCCTGAGTGTTCTCTCTGTACTTGTACTGGATAGTACATAACAGACAGGAATATTCTAAAGCGATATTTGAAGGAGCAAACATTTTTTTCCTTTTAATGCAGAGGGTTGACTTGCTCCCACCCATCTTTCCACAGCTGGGTCTTGAAATATCATTGTTTGCTCCTTCAGTAATCGGCCCCACTGCAGCAAAGACATTAAATAGAGCCGCGAGTAATCCCTGATCAGCTCTTTGGAAACCGAGATTCCAGAGATGAAATAGAAAGAACCTGCATCTCCTGGAACTAATAGCAGATCCAGGGAAATGTCCCTAAACAAAAACACAGCCCAGGAGGTTGGATACATTTCAGAAAATTTACAGTAGGATAAAAGGATTTTAGAATCTCCCTTGTCCGTGTGTCACAGGACCCACCTCTGAGCATTGTTTTTTGTTTATCAGAAATGCGTATGTGTGCGCACACACACACCCGCTGTGATCACATGTATTAATACTTTGTTTCTATATTTTTCATTCCCGTTGAAACTAAATATAAAGTCACCTTTCACATTAAAGAAGCTGTTTTTGTATTTTCAGGCATCATGTGCGAAATCATGCTACTTAGCACTACCTTACATTCGCAGATCATGCAAGTTAAATAAAGACACCTTGCAGGTTTCTTAATATAGACTCCGCTAAGATTAGTTATGCATCTGCCACCTTAACATTCAGATTGGGGGGTAGGAAAAAAAAAAAAAGCCGTAGTTAGAAATCACACTTGCATTGCAAGTACTTAGAATTTCATGGTTCATTTAAGAGCATCACAATCAAGAATTTAATTATGTCAAAAAGGGAACGGTATCTTTCTAACAGTTCAGATCGTGCCCCTCTTTATTCTTTTCCCTACACCACAAAATGAGCTAGTTCTTGTACTCTCTGTAGACCCAGTTTCTGATATATGAAATAAGGAGGTGATTCGGAAGTACCCTCTGACCTACTGAGTTTCAACTTTGAAGTTTGCAAGGACAGACAGAAGAGGAAGCAGAGGAGGGTCAGAGCCAAGGAATTACTGGCATATAGTCAAGTCCATCCATAAATAAAACAGTATTTACTGTGGTCCCCTCCCCCTCCCAAAAAATAAAAATAAAAACGGCCCTACAAAGCACTAACAGTGGACTGGCAACTCAGAACTGAAGAGCAACAAAGTATTTTAGGATAACAATGCTAACAAAACCCCTATTGAGCTCTAACAGTTCAGATTTTTCTAATGTTCTGTTTAAAAAGAAGTCTCAATCCGACCATTTGGGTTGGGGATGTAGCTTATTTGGTACAATGCTTGTCTGGAATATACTAAATACAGAATTCAGTCCCCAACACTGCATAAAACCGGGCATAGCAGCACACACTGTAATCCCAGTAGCTGGGAGATAGAAGAAGGAGAATCTATAAAGTTCAAAGTTATTCTAGGCTACACGACTTATCCAAGGCCTGGCTGCATCATAGAAAGCTTATCTCAAACCAGCAAATATGGCTTCCATCCAACTAAGACTAATGTGCTATGTCATGAATATACTATGACTGAGTGCCCAGGGCAGGGGAGTGACATAGTCCGGAACCAATAAATCTAGTAAAAATAACTTCTAATGTGACTAACAGAATAGTCATATTTTGAAGCTACTGCAAATACACAGTATGTTCATTTATATGATAGAACTACATAAATAATTCACTGTGGTGGTAGACACTGCTTTGAGTGGTTCCATTGAAGCGCAATCTAATAAAAGGTTGGTTTTATTCCTTTAGGAAGCAAAGCCTTTGACAAAGGTCTATGGGCAGGTGTTTAGGAGTACAATCCCTGAGAGAAGGGGGGGGGGGACAATGAAACAGAGTAAGCCAATACAGGATGTGGGATGGAATTAGCCACTTGACTCTGTGTTGCTCAATTACAGGAGCATTCTCAGAAGCATTAGCAAACACATCTCAGAATATTGCATGAGGAAAGCAAGGAGGGAACCATCTCCCCACCTGCTCCCATCCCCCACTTATCCAAACCATCCTGGTAAGTATTAATTTTCCTGTACTTCCTGTTTATCCATGTGAGTGCTTAGTCAGCTCCTGTAGGGAGTTCTTGACAGAGTGAGTGAAGCCATCGCTGGAGCTAAAAGCACTAAGCCAGCACAGGCCTAAACCAATGAGCTGTCAACTGGTACCTAGGTGATGTCAGCTGAAGTAGGTGTGGAATCGCTTGCTCAGCAGTGGCTCGAATAAGACTTAAGGCCAAGATCTTCTGAAGTGATGCACACAAGAGCCAGGCCATCTGTATCAGTCACGGTAGTCCAATTATGCTGCAGTAATAGATGACCCAGCATTTCAATAGTTTGCAACAAAGGCTTATTTCTCACTCATATTATTTCTCCCAAGTCAAGTCAGGGTCAGCTATAGTTCTGCATCATTTTCTTTGCTGAGGTTCAGAGTTGACCAAACCAACTCTTAGCAGGAATATAGCCAGTTCTAAGACTAAGGGAAAAGAATTAAATATGACCTTCTCACGGGTTTGTAAAGACGTTGCTTAAAATAAACCCAAATCATTTCACCATACCTTTCCTTGACCAAAGCATGTCATAATTTAAAGGGCAAGGGCTTTTTACCACGCCCTCCAGGGATTTTGAGGGTGCAGTGATAGGACAGAGCACAGAATAGACTGGAGAGGAGGCTCTGAGGGTAAGCAGCTTGCTGTAGAAACATGAAGGGTTGAGTTTGGATGCCCAGCATCCACATGGAGCTTGTCTGTATAGCCAGTGTGGGTGGGCAGATCTTGGGGACTCACTGGTGGCACATCTAGCTGAAATATCAAACACCAGGTTCAATCTCAGGACTGATCTCAAAATACATGATAGACAAAATTAGAGAAAAATGTAGATTTCTGGACATATGTGAGCAAGTGCACATGCACACACAAATACATATATACACACAAACACATATAAACATACACACATATAATACACACACAAACATACATACAAACATACAAAACACACACATTATATATATGTATATATACACATATATGCATATATATACATATAAAACACATACACACATATACAAAACACACACATACACACACACACACACACACACACACGAAATGTGCTATACTGTGCCTTCATTTAGGTGGAAGAAATCAGAGAATAGGAAAACCATTCATTCTGGGACCCCCTATGAAAGCTTGCTCACAGTATTATGTTTTCTTTGAGCACAGAGCTCAAAGGAATGTTTTTAACTTAGAAATTAAAAAAGAAAAAAAAAACCTAAAATGCAAATGTTTCGAAAATATTAACTCCTTATAAAAGAAAACAGATCAATTCCACTAGATTTTATTTCCAATGAGAAAATAAGGCACGAGAATACCATAGAGGGCACCCAAACTCATTGAAATACTATTTGTAAGTTTAAATATTTTATAGCTGTTTAGTCAGCCTGGGTTCCTAGAAATCAGCGATGAAGTAACACTGGAGCAAGTTAAAAACAGAACTTGTATAGGACTCCAATCTCTGCGTTCCCTGCCAGGGTGCGGGTGGTAGCCAACATAGTGCTTAGCATGTGATACTCTAGTCTAAATGCAGACACCAAGCAATTAGACATGTTAGCAACCAAGATAACTTCAAACTCTTGTCATTTCTGTAAAGATCATTAAGAAGTGATGCAACAGGGAGAGATTGTGTCAGTTCACAAGAGACAATCTCTTTGAGGAGACAGCATATAGGAAAACCATTAAACCTTACGTGTAAAAATCAAAGCATGTTTTTTAATATTAGTTAGAAGCTCTATTCTCCACTCTAGGGGATATTGCTACCCACTTGTGATAACACCCTCTGCCTCTTTCTATACTCTCCACTTCTTGTCAAATCAATCCTTTTTAATTCCATATATATATTTTTCCCAAATATACATATTTCAAATATATGTATATATATTATATATATACACGGATTTCTTATTGTACTCATTAAGTGAAATCTTGTGAAAATTGTTGGTAATTTTAAATCTATGCAAATTATTTTATATGACAATTAATGGCTTATTGTTTTGAGTTCCAGTGGTGGGTGTTAGTTTGCTTGGTTTGCGGTGTTTGAAGGGGGGATAATATTTGGTGTTTTCTGTGGGCCCAAACCAAAATTTATCCTTTCTCCTGACCAACTCCAAACACTCCCACAGCTAATGTCTTTTTGAGGAATTTCTTTTTCAATCTGCACTTGGACAGAAACACGGGGCTCCACAGAGCAACAATTTGTCCTTCCTAACTCGTTCTGGTGAAATGCATGGTGATCAGGGTTCCCTGGCAGACCCTCTGATTCTTGCCCTTGGAGCTTTTGCCCTTCCTAAGTAAGTGTAAAAAGGACTTGGGAACGCCCAGTAAGGTGTTCGCCGAGAAGGTGATTACAGTGTATGAGAATAAGAAAATCATTAGGGTTAGCCCACTCTAATACTGTTAATTTTCAACGTGTTTCTCTTGCTGGAAAATGAGAAATTCGCTTGAAAAGTCAGCTCACCACTGCTACTTTGACCACAGTGAGGGCCACTTGAGAGAGAAAGGAGCCAGCTGCTCTATACACAGAGTGGTCTGAGGATATCAGCTAGTAAAACATCGGGAGCTCACCTCCACTGTAGCAGGGAACTGACTTCATGGCTTCTTCGGCCCCTCTATCAGAACCCAATCCAGCTGATACCTCGAATCTCACTTTGAGCAGGGAACTCGATCAAGCTTGGAGCTTGCCCAGAAACTTAACCTACAGAACTATGAGATGATAAATGGGTATTATTTTTAGCCACTAAGTTTGTGGTAATTAATTATGCAGTAATAGAAAACGAATACACCGTGTAACGGGATTTATCAACTTCAGGGTTCTGTTAAACAGCTAAATAATGACTCTTTCCCATCTTTTGAATGTGCACCATTAATTCTCCCGAAAGGACGGAATTCACCTGGGACAGAGTAAGGAGGTCAGTGATGGAGAGGCTGGGCCCAACGTGGGACAGACTAATTGGAAACATCATCAGCCCACTGAGCAAGGTACACTTAGGGGATGCAGCCAATGACTGTAAAGAAAGAAAGAGTCAAAAAAAAAAAAAAAAAAAAAAGACCAGGATAAATGACCATATATACCAAGCTACAGGGATAGGAATTGGAGAAAAACCACCTGATTTTCTTTCCATTAATTAGCATGTGGGTCGGGAGTAGCAGGGAGATCATGAAATAAAGATGTCACATATTCATGATATTTTCTTCATTGTGAATTCATGAGATTGTAGGCTGATATTTCAGAAGCATTTACATAATGAAAGACATGAAAAAGCATGTCCATCTGATAGTGTTTTATCTCCCCTCTCTCCGCAAAGAAAGGCTTCAGTTTAGTTTCTAGCCGCACTCACCAATAGATGGAGGCCCATGAATGGAGTCATGGTCTAAGGGATACAGTTGGAAATAGCCAGTCACACCCAGCTGTACTCTTTTAAAAAAAAACAAAACAAAACAAACCAACAAAAACCACCAAAGGCCACTGTTTCTGGAGAAACCAGTGTTGAGATGATAAGTCACAAGAGGGAGAGAACATGAATTCCAGAACCAAAAGATGGAAAAAAAGCCTTCACAGACAGCAGCCCAGGACTCTGTCTAGCTCCAGATGAGTGGTTGGCATGCTTTGGTTTTAGAGATAAGAGAAGGACCAGGTATTTTTCTCATTAGATAGGAGCCTGGCTTATCATGAATACTCATCAATCTTCCCAACTGAGTCCTCCAGTTTGATAGAGTCTGTCTTCCTCGGATCTTTTTCTTCATTTAGTGTAATACCTAAGCACCACACAGGAGCTCATGTATCACATTTAGTTAGTCAATGCTGCAAGAAATGTATGTTCTGGGCCACGCATGGTGAAGCACACCCTTAATGCCAGCAAAATTAGGAGGCAGAAACAAATTGATCTCTGTGAGTTTGACACCAGCCCCGTCTACACAGTAAATCCCAGAAATCCGTACTCTGCTTCCCCTTTACCACTAAAGTGAATTATTTCTTATATAGAACTCTAAGAAGCCTAAAAACCCCACTTTTACATGTATGTAAGTGAATACATCTTTGAATT
The DNA here is from genome assembly GCF_900095145.1 of Mus pahari. Lineage (NCBI taxonomy): Eukaryota > Metazoa > Chordata > Mammalia > Rodentia > Muridae > Mus > Mus pahari. The sequence continues at coordinate 33,954,891 of NC_034610.1, forward strand.
TGTAAATCTGTACATGATTACTAAGCATAGGAACACTGACTTGCTTCCTCCAAGAAAATCACAGAAATGTACTTATATCCAAGTATACTTCCACCCCCCGCTGGTTCCACCCCAACCAGAGGAATCTCATTTAAGGAAGGTTAACATGGAAGTACAACGTATCACAATGACAAGCAGCATTTGCTTAGCATGGTAAAGGCCCATGGTGAAAGGTTAAGATTGTTTTCCTGAACATTCACAAACCACGTGCAAAGCAAGAGGCAGAAATGAGCAGGCCAGGCTCGCGGGTCCTCTCACACACTTTTCCCATTCACTTGAAATGAATTTCCAAAGACCTAAGAAGAGACAAAGGACTAATACGTATTCTTTAATGTACAAGATTATAATTAACCTAACGTCTGTTTCAAATTTACTATTGTCTATTAAGAAATAAATAATTTTACAGCCCTCTAATGTAGCTCTTAGGCTTTAAATCACTGACCATAACTAATAAGCAGCTTAATAGCAAGAAATAGCCTAAATAGAGCCACAGACCACAGTTTCACTGAGCATAAATCATCATCATTTTTAATGCAGAGGCAACAGCAAATCTCTGTAATTACTGGGAGCATTTTGAATCATTTTTATTATTACTGCACTGGCCCCATTAAAAATCCAAAACACTGAACTGCATGGAATATAAAACTGGAATTATGATACACTACAAACTCTAATTGAAATCCATAAATTTCCTACCAGTATTCAGAATTACTTTGTGGCCAAAAGAATTCCAACTTTGCCAAATTAAAGAATTAACTTTGAAAGTGTGTGCTCAGTCTGCCACAAGTAAGAACAAGATTTGAGGGGATTCACTTTGGAGCAAAAATATTATGAGGTCTATTTCCTATTCACTCTAGATTTTATAATTCTAAAACCAACATTACTGGGCCAAAAAAAGAAAAAAGAAATAGAATTAAAGAATTTAATACAATATATTATGTGCATCCCAGGTCACCAACAAACCGTCTTGCCCATCACAGGCAACTCTGAAAGATCCTGCAATATCAGCGTCCAAATCCTCTCTGTGAGAATAATGAAGGCGTGGCACTAAATCTGCAGAAGGGGAACAAATGCATCATGGAATCTCTCTTATTTATGCGAACGGCATAAATGAGCATGCAGGGTGAACGTTGAAGCCATTGTGATGGGAAGCCATGCTCCAAATATAACTTTAATGGCTAATAACAATAATAGTCTCATAAAGCATCATAATACCGCTCTGATCAGCATTTTTGATAACTATGGGCCAAGTTGTTTCGCTAGGTGTATGAATCTGTGCAAGTCTGTTTCCACAGAATGGTTGCTTAGGCAGGAAAGGCTGGTGCCTGCTGTTCGGTTCTGCTTTGGACCAGGTTTCAGATGGTCAGGACCGGGAGCTTTAGAGCATTTGCATTTATAGGACGAGATACCTTGATACAGGAATTTGAGTCTGAACTACACGGGAAGTTTATTTGCTTTGTATATACACCTCACACACCTCACCTGAAGGAAACCTTACCCGACGGTTTTCACATGAATCAGTTTTATAGTGTTGAAGCTTTCACTTCTGCTGTTACTCAAAAACCTCAGATTTAGGAGGAGCTCGGGCTGTTGACTTTTGGATGGCAGATGCTCTGCTTACATATCTTTTAGACAGGTAAATAAATATTTGCTAAGTGCTGGCACTTAGATAAATATATGTGCATATATTATTTCTATCATGTGATGAGCTTGCAATACAATTCATCTTATTAAAACTCAGACTTCCTAGCCAGTGTGGTGGTGCATACCTGTAATCCTAATACCCGGGAGGCGGAGCCAGAAGGGCCAGATGTCCAAAGTAATTCTTAGTTCATGACCACCCTGGACTATTACGAGACCCTGACTCAAATAAAGCAGAAGGAAAATAATAACAGACGTTGGAGGGATGGCTCCACTGGCAAAGCATTTGTACCCCCTACCCTCATCTCTTCGTATCGTCACTAATCCGATTTCTCAACCTCATCGCTTTAAGTTGATCTTAAATCATGCGTTAAATATTTCAAATTCCTGTCTTATGTTTTTTCGACTGTCAGTTCATCACAGGGTCATTCTTTGTGTCAGGAGTCAAAGAAAACTGTGCAGAATTTTAAATACTTACTCTGTCGCTTGTATAATGTAAGAACTGTATGTCCTTCCTCGAGTTAAACTTAAATATTGTGAACTCTACTAATTATGCTCAACGTTGCTTCAGGCACTTCAAATATGCCAGCACTGATATGAACAATCTGGACATTTCAGTAGTGAATTTTTTTGAAGGTTAAGCTTTTCTCACTGTCACACAAATTCATCTAAGTTCTAATTCTGATGTCATTGTCATGAGAGTGTTCCTCAGCAATGGAGCCTCGGTTACCTCATGACATCATTTTAAGCTGTATTAATATCTCTAGATGTCAGAAGGCAAGGGGGCTCTGTTTAAGCAAACCAACAAAAGACCAAAACTACAGGCCCTGCAAAATCAATCAATAAAAGAAGGGGAGGGCGTGACTTCAAATCATCTTGTTTCTTGTCACTCTATGATCTCAAAAGTCATTATTTCAGTGATGTGGCATAAGACGGACACTATCCAGTGGTTTTTCAGACCAGACAACTCAAGGGAGCTTGTCTTCGCTGCTTATCCCAAACATACATTTAGATAAACAGCTGTTCACTGTTGGGGAAGGTCAGATTTCTTAGTCATTTTTTTCCACAGGAGTTACATAAGAGAAAATAATAACAATACAATCAGTCCGCTTGCCTCTGGCAGGATAAGGGCTCTGAAGATGTTCCCATTTTATGTGGGAGAAGTCAGGCTTGAGACAGAAAGCTGTCTCCTCCCTCAGACTGGAAACTAGAACGGCTAGCAGCGGAGCAGAAATCTCAAGCCCTGCCTCACCCGCTGTTCCACCCTCCGTTCTAGGTGCCAGAAGCTGGCTCCACACCAGGTCAGGAGGTGATCCGTGCCTGTAAGACTCCCACACAGTCGAGGCCATGATAGTACATAATGTTAATCTAGATGTCTCTATGAAATAATTTCAATGTGACTAGCAATGTAAATGGTACATTTTAGTTGGTTTTCTACGTTGCTTTGCCTGATTCTCGTCCCCCGCCCCTCCTAAGGTCTATTCTTCCCCGTCTCCCTGGCTCTCACCCCCAACCCCTCATGACCCAGTATTCTCTCTTCTGCCCTCATATTACATGTGTTCTGCTGTCTTAATGATGCAAGAAAATGCTAGAAGGAAACCTAACACTTTGTAGTCGGACTAAAAAAGTAAAACAAAAATGAAAACAACCACAACAAAAAAACACCACACGACAGTTTTTAAATGTTGGGACATGCTTGCTCAGTGGCAGAGTGCTTGTTCAGTATGCACAAGACACTGTCCTAAATCTCCAGCACTGAGAAGGACAGAGAGAGAACCGAAGTCGGTACGTTAGAGTCAAGTAATTATCCTGCATGATATAATCATGTGAGCAGGCTTCATCCAATCAACGGAAGCCCTTCGAGAAAACGTTAAAGTTCTTCCGGAAAGGGAATTCTGCTTCCAGGCTACTTTCAGACTCAACACTGCAGTGTCAGCTTTTCTGTGAGTCTCAGACTGCTGCTCTATCCTTCAGACTGTAAAACCCTCCAAGGCACCTCCACTGCATGGCACATTTGCTTAAGAGGAGGCGCACAGACATTCTGTGGTTGTTTATCCAACACAATGTTTGTCATCCTGCCAGAGTTGTGGGGGGGACCCCTCTAGCTGTCTCCTGTCACCACCGACGCGCATACAATGTTATCTATCTAACCTTATGATAAAAGAGCGGTAAGCTTGGTTTCTGAGCTGATAGAAAGCTGAGCCACCACGAAGTTTAAGCCCCATGGCCCATTGCCCGTACCCTTTATCTAACTTTGTCTTCTTTTCCCTGAAGGTTTTTTAAGTATCACTCCCCAGAATCCTGTTTTTCATGGGCTCAAGATTGGTCTGGGTCAAAGTGTCCTATCTGAAATTCTCATGCACTGCCAAGGCCCTTATTTGTCCAAGAACAGTGCTGACTTCCGGGTCCTGGTTGCTTTCCTTAATTCAAGTTTGACAACTAAGAAGTCAAAAGCAGTGACCAATCCAACATGAACCCTGGTGTGTGTGTGTGTGTGTGTGCGCGCACATATATGTATATGTATGTATATGTGTATGTGTATATATATATATATATATATATATATGTGTGTGTGTGTGTATGCATGTGTATATGTGTATGTATATGTGTATATATGTATGTGTCTGTGTGAATATGTGGCATTTGTGTATGTGTGGTGTGTGTATGTGTATATATGTATATATATGTTTGTGTATATATGTGCGTGTGTATGTTTTTGTGTATATGTTTTTATATGTATATGTGTATGTATTTATGTATATATGCATATGTGTATATGTATTTGTATGTGTCTGTGTGGTGTATATGTCTGTGGTATGTGTGTGTGTGTGTGTGTGTGTGTGTGTGTGTGTGTGTGTGTCTTTACTATCTTGAAAAGGAGAACCCACCCTTTCATTTAGGGCTGTACACACTAGGTACCCACCAGGTTTTGTTGCTTGGGTTCAGTTGACAGCATGACTAAGCCACGGGAACCTGCCTTCACATCTTATGGAAATAAGAAGACTTAAAACAACAATTATCCTGATAATAATCTAAGATTACAATTAAACACTGTCATTTCAGGCAGGGTATTTTAAATGCCTAGCTAGATCTGTCCTACAATTTACATAATCACAACTGATCATTATGGCTTTAGTGTAATTTCATATGTGGACTGGACTTGATTCACATAAACAAGAGTAGAGCATTCCTCTGAAAAATTAGAAGAAAAACAGACAACACTACGGAGCCTAAAACACTTATCTTAACTCTAAAATTGGACAGAAATGAAAAGGAAACTTTAAAAAAAAATTCAAAGTTTTAAATGTTCTGAAATAAATGAAATTGCTATTATACAAACTTCCCAAACTAGGAAGGATCCGGGTTTTATAAACAGGACATTATTTCATATGCTAGAGTCAAGACAGCAGTTTACATTTTTAAACAAGGCTAATTCTAAATGAAACCAGGTCAAGTTCAGAGGTTAACGTGGATTAACTTGGATCTGCATTTCATGATTTTGCAGTTCTCAGAATAACACATTAAGACATCAAATAGAAACCACAAGAAGGTTGATTATGCAAAACGCCTCAGGCCCAGCACCCAGAATATGCCTGTTCTGCCACTGGGAGCCTCTGCCCTGGCCACACTAATTCATCAACTCCACTCCCATGCGGCTCTGCAAGGCTGCTCACTTCTTTCAGCTGGTGTCTTTTTTAGCAATTACAAGAACTCTCCCAATTGCAAGGTTTGCCCCTTACTGCTGTTCTGCTTATTAACTTAATTGCAGGGATCTCTATAAGGGCCACAAGATGCAAAACAACACAGCAGCCCATTTGAAAGTAGGGAGGCAGGGGTTGGGCAGCGTGGCTTGTCCCTGGGATACCAAGGGAAGGAAAGAGCTGGCTGGCCACAGAAGGCACTGCAGACTGCCTCCTCCTTACTCCTCAGCTGAGAGGAAATGAGAACTGACGTGCTCTATCACCAAAGGGGGATAAAGCCTTCTGCACCTGCCTCCTGCAGGCTCCACACAGACCTTGCTCCTCCAAGGAAAATTCCAGTAATAAGTTCAGGTACTTGCAGCCCATGTGTTGGTATGTGCACCGTACAGGCATGCATACTTACATAGCATGGTGTGCTTTTCCAGAACCACCAAAACACGTTTCTCCTTGGATTCCTGGCCATACTGCCTTTACTTATAGCCAAAAGTGCGAGGCTAATTAATACTGAACAGAAATCACCTATACCAGTAGTTTCCTTACTGAGATAAAACCTAATTCATTTATTTGATAGTTCTGTCGCTAGTGTGGAAAATATAATTTTGATGTCAGAAAATTAGATTCCCCATATACAGTAAGGGCTAAGCCATTTTGAAGGAAATAGAATGATTGTTCTAAGAAAAAGAGGCAGAAAATTTACAGCATATGTATATATACATATATAAAGTGTTCTCCCAAACCAGATCAAAAATAAGAAAGCCCCAATTTACTAACATTATTCTTTTATACTTTGAAGACTTATTTATGTGTTTCTATGTACATGTACACATATATATGGGTGCCTGTAGAGGCCAAAAGCTGGAGTTACATACAGATTACTGTGAGCCTCCTGACAGGAGTGCTGGAAATTGAACTCAGGCCCTTTGCAAAAGCAATAAGGAGCTGAACCATCTCCCCAGCTACTAAAGTTTATTCTCTTAAACACACTACATAAGTATATGTATCTCAGTGACATTGTATAAACTGAGGAAAGTCTGAAATTATATTTTAAATGCTTTATGTTATAAAATATTTCAAAGTACCCAACTCAATTTCATTGAATTATCTTAATATTTTGAAACCTTTATTCCCGTGTATGTAGGTAGGTGTGCACAGGCACGTGCCAGTGCTTACGGAGGCTAGACAAGGGGCATCAGAGCCATAGAAGCTGGAGTTACAGGCAGATATAGGCCACCTGATGTGGGTGCTAGGAACTAACCTCATGTCTCTCTGTAAGAGCAGCACATAATCTTAACTACTGAGCCATAGCCCGTGTCCCTGAAGATTTTTTTAATGTCCTAAAATGAGCATTAGACTAGCAAAATACTGTATGAAACCCACCAGAGGTAAAATGACGGCTTTTCTTTGAAGTAAGGTGGAGTCAGAGGCTAAAGATGTTTATTCAGCATTTCCTACAACTGGTATGCTTCTCTTATGTAAATCTTGTGCCAGGTTTCCTATATACGCATCTATCGTGAAATGTCCTGTATCTTTACAAGACAAAGAGATATTTTATTTGTTTCATAAAACAAAGAGGTTTGGATAACTCTTTAGATCAGTGTATCTGACAGGTATCCAGTCCTTAGAATAAATTCTAAACTCATTATGACTACAAAGAAGTCTCCCAACAGCCCACCTCTCTTACATTTTGTACCCAGAGTATCCCCCAAATTCTCATATTAAAGGTTTGGTCTCCAGCTAGGACAAGCAGTGCTCGCAGGAGGTTGTTGAGACACTAGGAAGTGGGGTCTGGAAGAATTAGTCACTGGTGACATGTATTTAAAGGGTGTGTTGGAACCCTGGCTCATCCCCCTCCTCTGTTCTCATCCCAGAAGGGAAGATACAAGTAGCTCTGAACTTCACCGCATGCCCAAAGCAACAGGTCAAATAACCATAGATTGAAATCTGTGAAATTGTGAGCCAAAGTTAATCGCCCCTCCCTTTACAATATTGATCTCAAGATGTCGTGCCAGGGATAGGCAGCAGGCACGCAGCCCACATTGTGCCACTTCTCACATCCCACAGCTACTATGTTTCCGCGCCACCACAAAGGAGGCCGCTCACCCATCTAAATCTTGCCATCAATTGCAGAGAGTCTTTCATTTCACACACATCCTCAGCAATGCGCTCAACAAACATGCAAGGAGCAGCGTACGAGTGCTCATTAAACAGACAAGATCTGTGTACAACCCACAGGCTTGCCTACAGTTTCCAGGGCCTAGGCCATACTACAGCTCCCCTAGTGAGCTCTATTACCTATTCTATACATTTCAGCTCCTATGCACAGAGTCGTCAAATCGCAGCCAAAATGAACAAGACTGTCCTTGGCACCCCCGTAGAACTCTGTTTATATTTCTTCTTGGCATTCACATCACACTAAAATGGTATGTTGATACGTGGATGGATTTTATACATGTGCATATCTCTATCTTCCTCCAGATATATATTCTCTTAGAGACGAATTATACCACAGCCAACATAACGACTAACAGTGCTTTGCATAATGGAATATAATAAATATGTATATGTGTAATGAATGTAATTATCAATATTAACAGTAACCAGATAATTTGCTAAGGGCGATAAGAAGCAGAAGTATGTAGTCCATCGATCCTAGCCCTAAGAACACCAGACTTAATTAACGCAGCGCTTCCCCTGGATCATACTTGTCCCCGCACCTTCTGCGCATGCCCATGCTTTTTGTTAGTTTTGTTTTGTTTTTGTTTTTTGTTTTGTTTTCGAGACAGGGTTTCTCTGTGTAGCCCTGGCTGTCCTGGAACTCACTCTGTAGACCAGGCTGGCCTCGAACTCAGAAATCCGCCTGCCTCTGCCTCCCAAGTGCTGGGATTAAAGGCGTGCGCCACCACGCCCGGCTATGCCCATGCTTTTTAACTAAACAGCCAACAAGTTCGCTCTCCAAATTCTGTCCCAGGGATTAATTTCTGGCAGTCCATTAGAACAGGGTCTGTAAGTAGCATTGATGAAGTACCAAGAAGCGGCCGGGTGTTGTCTCTGTGGTGTTTTCAACCATGTGAATCTGTTCCTGCTTTGGGAACTTAAGACTGGTTTAGACCACCATACAAACATCTCCCTTTCCAGGACACAGATTGGCTTTCTCGGAGGTGTTTTTCTACCTGTACGTGGCCAACAGACCAATCCTGTTCAAGATGTAGAATCTGCCAAGTACAGTCAGGGTTTATGGCAGTTAACAGTTGTGGAGTGGATCCAATGCTCCTTGTGTTAATTAGGCTCCCCAAATTACATGGAACCGCACATCTGCCTTTAAGACGCTGAAGGTCCCTTTCCCCAGTTGGCTTTGATTGGTAAAGTTGCCAGCAGCCAATGGCTGGGCAGGAAGGCAAGGGGAACCAACGAAGAAGCTTTTAGAATCGCCAGGAACGGAGTAGGATGCAAGCGGAAGACACAGTATAAATCATACAAGAGCCGGGGAAGAGAGGACCAGCCCTTCCCCCAGCGCCCACATTGGGTTTAGGGTAAAAAAAAGATGGAATATAGATTGTAGTAAGTAACATTTCAGGAGTATCAGAAGGAAGGTGTTAGCAATGTGGAAGTTTGGGAATGCCCTAGCCTTTGAGCTGATTTAGGCGTACTAAATATAAGTGTGTGTGTGTGTGTGTGTGTGTGTGTGTGTGTGTGTGTGTGTGTGTGTGTTTCATTCAAGTATCCAGAGCATTTGGGCAGGCAGGGAGGAATTCGGGAATTAGGGCAGGGAGGAACTCGGGAAGCCACCACAGGGGGGATTAGAGCAGATTAACATACCACTGCTACAAACAGTGTTTTCCTCTGGCGGCTTCTTCATTAGACTGTAATATAGACATTGCCAGTATTGATCACACAGTAACCAACCATATGGTTTATGCCTTAATTAAAATCTACAGTACTCTCTTTAGAAGGCTTTGGTTTACATTCGACCTTCCACAATGCCAAGACACAAATGGGAACAAGCCAGAATCAGACTCTTTGTGTTCTCTGGCTATCAAGATACTGATTCCATGCAAGTTTTCCTCTTGTGTCTTAGTGTTCCACGGGTGTTTATTTTTAGTCTCTTTTTTACTTTGATAGTTTGAAATACACACACACACACACACACACACACACACACACACACATGCATGAGCCCATGCAAATGAACATGCATGCACACACACACACACACACATGCATGAGTCCATGCAAATGAACATGCATGCACGCACACACACACACACATATATAATAAAATACATATATATATATATATATAATTTTTTCCTATTATCCTGCCTCATTCTCCCTTTACCTTTTCTTCCATTGAAACCCTTCTTTCCAAGTTTACACCCAACTCTCATATGTGTGAGACTCATAGAATTTAAATAGAGTTGCTTTTGTGGGCATGGCTGGGAGGTTATTTACTGAAGCATGGGAAAATTAACAATAGTTACCCCATAGTGCTTATCACAGTAGATATAGTGCCTATGAATTTGTCTGTTTCCCCAGTGAATCTATGAGGGTAGAGGCTGAAGCTTCAACTTTGCATCACATCATAACATAACTAGAAAGAATGTTAAAAAAAAAAAAAAAAACTTTGAATGAAGGCAGAAATAAGACCATTCAACAACATAAACACCAATTTAAAAATTTAATAGTAACATTCTCCAAAGTTTTTTGACAGGGCCGCAATAACACATAGTGATATAATAAACAGAAATTAAAGTAACTTCAACATAACAGACACATTGAGTACTTACTGTGTCCTGGGCATTTCTAGGTACTTCATTAAAATTAGTATTCTTATATATAGAAAAGCAAAGGTACTCAGAAAAGTGTTCAGTGCTGCCAGACAGCACAGCATCATTTTAAACAGACTATTAATAGTTTTTTAAATTTCATTTTAATTAGGGATTTTATGATGGTTTTTGTACGTTCTTCTACAGCTTTACGTCTTTGTACAGGCTTTTAAAAAATAACCTATGTATGACTGTCTGTTTTTTAAAGTGAATTTGAACAAATGTATGTGGTCATGTCGCCACCACCATACTCAAGCTACATATCACGGGCATCCTAAATATTTGCCCCGGGCCCCTTTCTAGTCGATCCCTTCCTTCCATCCTGGTCCAGAGCAGTCACTGATCCACATTCAGTGTAGTTTCTTCTAGAATGCCACATAAATGAAATCAGATGCAATCTTTTGTGTGTGGCTTATTTCATTTGATGCAGTGACTGTGGGGTTTATCTCTGTTGCTGGAAGCACTGGGCAATGCAGCTCTTTATATTACTGAGTTTATTCCACACCAGGAAGATATGACTCTCTGGATTTTTGTATTATCAAGTACACAAACATTTGTGTTGCTTCCACTTTGGAGATATTTTCAGTAAAGCTGTTGCGCATACTCATAGATAGGTCTCTAAAGGCCTCTGTTTGGGTGGCTCTTGAGTCATTTTCTAAGAATGGGGTACTACTTGGTTATTTGAAGGATTTATCCTCAACTTTGTCAGAAAGCCACACATTATCCTCCAAAATGGTTGACATTTTAAACTAGTATTTTCCATTTTTATATTTAGCCGCCATTTTAAAATTTGTATCTATAATTCCAACTTTCTGACCACTTCCATGTCTAGTTATGTTAACATTTTTCTTTGTAGCTCAAATCTTCTTGTTTTCTAATTCATAATTTTTTATTGAATGCAAAACATTTTATGAAAATAATAGCCAAGCCTAATAATTTATTTCTTAAGTATGCCTATTTCTTCTGCTGGCTATTATTGGGGGTGTTTTATTCAGAATGTGGCTCTATGACCACATCCAAAGAGTGGTAGAAAGGCTAGTGGTGTATCAATGTTAGTAGAATGCTTATTTAGCATACACAACATCCCCAGGTCCATATAGATGAGGCACGTTGGAGTATGTCTGCCATTCCAGCACAGGAGAGAAAGAGGTTGGAGGAGCAGAAATTCAAGATCATCCTTGTTACACTCAGTAGTGAGTTGTTCAGTCTCCATGAGCTTGCATATTTTCTGTTGTCAATATCCAGGTTTAATCCATGGTTGTCAGACAGGATATAGGGTGTATCTGTTGAGGCTTGCTTTATTTTAGTTTTGTGGAAAATTCCATGAGCAACCGAGAAGAAAACATATTCTTTTTTTTTTTAATTTGGGTACAGAGTTTTGTAAATACCTTCTAGGTCCATTTGATTTATGACATTATTTAACTCCAGCATTTATCTGTTTGGTCTTTGCCTGGATGATCTGTCTATTGGCAAGAGTTGGGTATTAAAGTTACCCACAGTCACTGTGAGGGCCAGTATGTGATTTTTTAGCTGTAGTACCATTTCTTTTAAAAACCTGGATACCTTTGTGTTTTGTGCAAAAATGTTTAGAATTATTAATGTCCTCTTTGGGGAATTTTTCTTTGATAAGTATGCAGCATCCTTACAAATCTCTTCTGATTAATTTTAGTTTTACGTCTATTTTGTCAGATCTTAAAATGGCTGTACCTTCTTGTTTGGGGGGCTTATTTGCTTAGAATGTCCTTTTCTACCCTTCCTTTTATCCTGAGATGATTCCTATCTTTGATGGTGAGGCACATTTCTTGGAAACAGCAGAAAGATGGATGCCATTCTTTAATTGAGTTCAAGCTAGGACTTGAAGCCCCGCAGACCCAGAAGGGGTAGTAGGAGCTTTGCCTACTCCCAACCCCAGGCCCAGGTCATGTAGCCACAGCCCTCCATAGAGAGAACTGTGCCCATCAGTCATGTGGGGCAGCACCCACAAGTCCCTCCTCATGGAGACTAGGTGTCTCAGGGCAAACCAATAAGGAAGCACCTGCTGTCATACCCAACCCACCCCAAAACTCTATATAAGATCCTATGCAGAAGGAATAGAGGTGTGTGGGAATTACTCTGTCACCAGGGAATATCTGTCACAAGAGCTGTAACAGTGCCTGGGAAGAGAACGCTCTCTCAAAGTTTTCACTGCTCCCCTGCATTTTGCTTGCTAACCAGACCCTTCTCCCATCCTCCCTCCCCCTCAGAGTAACAGAGGATGCCAGGGAAGCAACACTTCCCCTCTTTGCCTATCTCCTTTCCCCTTCGCTTGAACCCTTCCACCAGGCTGGGTCTCAGAGGGCTCCGCAGATAGCCTCTGGTAGACAGACCAACAGATATATATGGCTTGTTTGGTTTTATTGTAGAATGCTTTTCTTTCCTTCTTTCTCTTTCTTTTCTGAAACTCACTCTGTAGACCAGGCTGGCCTCGAACTCAGAGATCCGCCTGCCTCTGCTTCCAGAGCGCTGGGATTAAAGGCATGCACCACCACGCCCAGCTTTCTTTCTTTCTTATCCATTGCGATGGATAGTATCGCCGGGTGTCGTCATCTGGGCTGGCATCTGTGGTCTCTCAGAGTTTGTAGAACATCCATCCAGGCCCTCTGACTTCCTGAGTGTCCATTGGGAATAAAAGTTAAATGTTACTCTAACGAACCTGCTTTTATATGTTAATCGGTCTTTCTCCCTTGCAGCTTTTAATATCCTTTCTCTCTTTTCTGTTTGTTTACCATTGTGATTATTATGCAGCATGACCATTTCTTTTCTGGTCCTGTGTATTTGGTGTTTTTGACACTACTTGTAGCTATGTGTACCTTGATAACCAGCTCCTTCTTTAAGTTGGGGAAACCTTCTATGATCTTGTTAAAAACATATTTTCCGGGTTTCTTCTCCTTGCTTTGTTCTTACTGTTCATAGCTGTGGTCTCTTCATGGTGTCCCAGATTTCTTAGCTGTTCCGTGTCTGAGTTGTTTTTTCTCTTTCTTAGATTCATCCTTTTCTTTGACTAGGGGTTCTTTTCCTTCCTCTTTGTCTCCCATGCCTAAGATTCTTGCTTCTGCGCCTTGTCCTTTGTTGGTGAAGCTGACCTCAGAGATTCTTGTTGGCTTCCTACATTTTTCATTTCCAGTTTTGTTTCAGCTTGGGTCTTCTTTGGATATTCTATTTCTACGTTCATATCTCGAACTGTTTTCATTTTATTCAACTGTTTTCTTTAGGTTTTCATAGCCATCATTAAGTGCTTAGTCCATATTCTCTTTAAGGTTTTTGAACATACTCAGAATTGCTGTTTTGAAGCCCTTGGCTTGTGCTTTGGTTCTGTTGCATCTCTCTGGGCCTACTACAGTTATTGGTCCTGGGTTCTGATGGAGGCATATTGTCTTGGCTGCCCAGAGTTAATGCTCGACACATTTCTAGTTGTTGATATCTCCTCTTGTCTTTCTTGGGTGAGCATCCAGTTCTTTAGTTGCTGATCTTAGCCAAGTGTGACAGCTATAGAGAGTGCTTTTGCAGGTCAGTGGGTGGCAGGGACCACTAGAGAAAGACTAGGAGAAATGGACTGTGGGAAAGAGTTAGGGAAATCTGGTCCATACCAAAAGAAGGGGACCCCGGGGAATGGAATGTTGGGAGAAGGGGCTCCTGAAAGTAGGTTGCATATCATATCTGGAGAAATGGAGATGAAAGGGTTAGTGGGACGCTGAGTCTTTACCAAGAGGTAAAATCTCCAAAGAATAGATGTAGTGTGCGAGGAAAGGTGGGTTTCTCCTGTACCAAGGTCTTAATGAAGGACAGAAAGGATAGTGAAAATTAGCTACTTGAGTTTGAGACCAATGTGGTTACTAAGAGTCCCCAGCAGAGGGTCCATGGTCAAAACTTTGATGGTAGCCTAGATTTATTTCCATAAAACACACGTTTCACAGATAACATTCAGGCCAAGTCTCATCAGAGCTATTTAGCATAAGAACTAGGAATTTGGTTCAGCTTACATCTCCCTTACACAAAGCCAAGGAGAGAGCCTGGTTCCCAAGTTCCTAAGAGATTCTAATGGAATTTCAAATATTTACTCTCATGATTATTCAAATGCTTGACTGTATAAATTAGCTGCTTAATAGAAAATGTTAGGTATATTTCAAAGCAGACAAATTAAAAAAAGTATATGCCATAATGCATTCTTTCAAAGCAGTTATTGCTGAGAGACCATACTTATGCCAACAGTAGAGTTTACTCATAGGATCAGGACAGAAGAATAATTCCCTTGTGATGTCCATTCCTCATAAGACCAGGCTAGATAATTTGCAACTTGCTTTTTTATTTTACTGTTTACTTAATTATTGGGATTTGGATCTTATAAGGAAACTACCACCAACTAATTTTTCTTCCAAAATGACTATCAGGTGTTTCCAAATTTTACCCCAGATGCCAAGCAGTCGTTCTGGATTCTCAAAACTATAGTGTGTATTATAACAGCAGCCCAATTGATGTCTAGGATTGGCCTACAAAAAGCATCATTTGATTAAATGGCTGCTGCCTTCACATTATTTTATATGTTGTCAAAAGGAAAGAAAGCCGTGGGTCCTCGGGGTGGATGATGAACTAACATGGAAAAGCCTGGCTTTAGCAGTCTCTGGCACGGTTAGACCTCCCACCGTGCTGAGCTTTGCTAAGAAAGATGATGTTTTGCTCTTCGTGTGACACAGTCACACCCATGTGTAGGTAGTAAAGACAATCTCTTCACACTATAAGAGAACATGGAACAAGACTATGAAAACCCAAATTTAATATGAACTTTTCTTATCAAGTTGCTATGAGTTGACTTTCATATCACTGTTTTTCTGTTGTCTATCATAACTAAAACATGCTTTGAGTCAATAAAAGAATCACATGCTATGTGGAATATAAAACACGGGCTCATTCTACTATATCATAGAAATTTACATAGTATATTACCAAGCTCTTTTAAAACAGTAAAAACTATAGGCTATATCTACTTCCTTCCCCATGCTTCATAGGCTGAGAGCATTGCCAAATCCCACAATGTAATGTTTTCAGGCAGAATCGCAGCCATGGGCTCCGACGTCAGTACATGACTTTCGAGTGAACGTTGCTAATTGTATGCCTTTTGCATATTTCCCCTCAAGCTGTTTAAGCTCCGTTTTGTTCATCCAGAAAATAAAAACAACCAAAAGAAGCTTCTGCCTCAGAGGCTTGTCATGATATTGGAATCAAGCAATACCCTACAGTTCTTCCTTGAATCAACGACAGGTACAACCCATAGTACAGTCATACCCTGGCTTGTCCCAGCCCACTGTCTTAGTTGTACAACGCTGACTAACAACGCAGAGCAAGGTGGGACGTGACAAGAGCAGTTGGGTTTTCCAAATTCATGAGGTAAGAGAGGAAAGGAGTACAGACTTTCCCTCCAGATATGAGGAGGAAAAACAAATATATCCATAACTGATTAATATGTGGTCAGGTGAAGAATACGTCTAATTATCACACTTCATAAAATCAAAGCCCGAAGCAAATATCTTCAAAGATTACCTTCAGGTAACTGGAGAGCTCTTGCTTTTCAGTATACCTGCCAACAAATTCCACCATCACCCTCTCCCTTCCGTCTAAGATCTTTTTTAGTATAATTTAGCATATGGCTCCCAAACCAGCTTTCCTGGGTGTGACTAAGAATAATATGCTTGTTGTTTTTATTTTTGGACAGAGGGTCTCTAGTAGCCCAAAGTAGCCTAGAAATCGTAGCTAGGGATAACAGTGAACTCCCAATATTGACTAATAGGCATGCCCAACCACAGGATGTGAGAGATCAAACCTACCAACTGAGCTACATCTCCATGCCTGGCTAGATCACTTCTTGTCAGAAAGCCAGCCCGACATGGTCCAGCAGTTCAGGGGCGTCCGCCATGTTTTAATAAGTTATCAGAAGATAGAAGATTCAATTCAACACATTTCCAGGGTAAGTGCATCCATTCAGAGATCCCATTAACAGAGATCTAGCTCTGGCCCAAATTGCTATGCCAAGGGCAGCAGTAAAAACTCTTGATTTAAAATGACATAGCAATAAAACCAAGCATGAACATGGCCAATCTAATGGCAACTCGCCACCACCTCTCTGTAATGAAGTAGGTCTCCAAGAGTAAATTACTTTGCATACCCTCTGGCTCCATTCTAACATATAAGGGATGCAAGAGGCATCTCCTGACCTGTTTCCTTGGCGCACAAACCTAAGCTGGTAGTGATGCAGTGCGTCTGTCATCCCAGGTGGCGACTAATCCCATTCTCTCTTCAGATGCCTACAGATGACAGGGGCTTGGATGTAATTAACGACTTATCAAATTATCAGCTTCCACATTAGCTGGAGCTACTTCGCACCTTAACTTAATCCTGTAGGAAGCACGTCCCAAACGCTGCTCTGGGGGGTTTCACGTCAAATATTTTCTTTTCATGGAGCTTGTGTATAGCTTTATTACTTTCTGGCCATGAAAATATTGCTACTACTTAAAGCAGTACTATTTTTGTCAATCAAGAAGTTCCCAGAGGAGTGCTTTATAACACAGCAGGGTTGCATTCTGCCGCGTTGATACATGGGTCCTTTAAAGTGGCTATATCTTTATTGGGTGATTGATGGCTAGCGTGGGGGAGTGTTGGGTATATCCATTTTTGCAAACTCAGCTGACTTCAGCCCCTGATTTACACATCTTCCCCACAAACAGACTATTCCTAAGTTCCATTTTTAATCCTTGCTTCACTGACTTTCATATATATATATATATATATATATATATATATATATATATATAACATATCTATCCATTTGACCTTTCAGTGAAAGTTTAAATAGAAATTGAGGTGTGTTAAATTGGTATTCCTTGGAGAGTTTTCCAATTCTACCTTTGTTACACATTGAGCTGTTACTGCTATGCGAAGCCAAATATTTAAATTAAAACGAATGCCCTTTCCACTTCCCTTATAAGGGTTTTCAATTTACCATAGCATCCTGCAAGAAGCCCCAGCCTGCATCTTCCACTAAAAGGCCTGGGTGTTATCTTAGAACAGAAAAGGGCAGAGCATGGGTGGCAAAGGACAGAGCATGAGTGAGGGGGTTGGAGGGACATATTCCCAGAGCCTGGGAGGAATTTCCTTAACTACATTGAGCAAAAACGAAAAACGAAAGCATTTCTTGCTTCAAAAAGATATTCATTGCCTCTCACCAGAGTCTCTGCTTTTTGGGCTCCAAACAATATACCCTGGAAGCCAAGAATAGTTAATTATCACCTATACCCCCATACAGACATCACTATTTAAAAAAAAAAAACAACACTATTGTTATAAAGCCAAATATGACAACATCATGACAATGGTTGTTGGCAACATCAAATGATTAAAGGTGAATACCAAGCATTTCTTGATTTAAAAAAGAAAACATAGGAAAATTCAATAAAGACCAGATAGCAAGATTGTTATTAGTTCTGTATCTCACACTTTGGTTTCTTCAAAAGACACTAACTTCATTACTCATAAAGCTATGTAAGAATGCTTCCGTATTAGGACATTTGTTAGTTGAATACTTTCTCAACGTGGAGCTCAATAAGCAGAAAAAAGGTTTAGCTCTTTTTAAATTTGTTTTCTACATTTATGTGTGTGTGTGTGTGTGTTTGACAAACTGAGGCCAATGCAATAACACTAGGAAAAGAAGTGAGAATTAGAATTCCAATAAACAGGTGAGACAATGATGTGCCTAACATTGTTATAAATAGCAGTAGCATATTACATCATATCACGCACCAAAATAAAATTCAGACACATTAGACAGTTTCAAGGAAACCAAGAAAGGTGTTTATATGCATGTTTACTGACAATAGACTTGAACAGAACTTTTGTAAGGATGAAAACAATCACAAAAAAAAAAAAAAGCAAGGTTGGTTCTTTTTACCCACGCAAAAGAAAGAATGTAAGGTAAAAGAAAATCAAGTAAGGCAATGGTTTCAACAGCTGTCATAGGTTCAAAAGTTCTTGTTTGGTTGGCTTGATTTTTGGTTTGGTTTAGTTTGCGTTTGGGAAATATTTCTCTGAGTTGTTTGTTTTGTTTTGTTTTGTTTTGTTTTGATACACGGTCTATGTACCCAGGGTGGCCTAAAACCTACTATGTACATAGATTGAGTTTGAACTCTTGATCCCTACTGCTTATAGTTCCCCAACTGGATCACAGGTGGGCACTCTGAGTTGAGACTGGTCTTACTACGTGTCTGAGGCCAGCTTGGAACTACCTATGTAGCCCAGGCTGAGCTTGAACTTGTATCCTTTCCATGTGAGACTCCTGAATGCTGGACATCATATTCAACAAGTTGTTCTGGTTAGAGTTTTAAGAAAACAATTAAATTAATTTTGACTATGAAGGAATAATCTTTTCTCGGCAGAATGGCAAAAAGACAAATGACTGAAAATATGACCTTCAGGTTAAGAGTAATTTACAATTGTTAAATTATGTATAACAATAAAAATACTAGCCAGATGTTTTGAATGACCACTATTCTGGGTACCATATAAGGCCCTTCTCAAGTAATATATTTCATTCGCTCATTACAGAAGCTTAATAAGTGAGTGAGATTAAGCCATTTTATGAATAGGGTTCAGTAGAATGAAACTATACCTCCAAATAAATAATAAATAAAATATTTGATTATATATGTCCTGTATTCCTCCAGCTTAGAAAAAGTAGCTTTAAAATTACACATATGAAATTTAAATCTATGGGCATATTTTTAAAAAATCTGTAAAATTGTAAACTAAAAACATTCTTATGTTTGGAAAAATGTTTGCAACTTCTCTTAGGGCATGGTTAACATCCTTGACATATAGAAAGCACCGAGAACATAACCGAGAGAGAAGAAAAAGTGTTTTGAACTGGAAATATATAACCGGAATTATAGGAAAACCAGAAATGTAAAGTGGTAAAATCTGTAATTGAAGAAATGCAACCCAGAGAGTAGAAAAAGGGTATTTCCAAATGACAAAGATTATAAAAATCAGTAACAATACTCACAGGTATCAGAACAGTAAGAGAGAGTGCCAAGGTCACGTGTGACCAGCTCGAGACTTGTCTTGGTATTATAGTCACTTTTGAAGTAGGGCATAACTGGGAACATGTTGGTTAAAAGGTATAAAGTTTCAATTAGGATAAATTGTAGAGATCTATTATATAGTGCAGTAATTAGAGTTGATATTAATGTTTTGTACCTGTAATAATTGCTAGGAGACTAGATCTTCGATGTATTGTATCACAAAACCACAATAAATAAGGGAGATGGTGATAAAAAATTACTTGACTGATAGAATCATTTCACAATGAACTTATATATAAAAATACCACACTGCACACTGTAAATACATCCAATTTTGCCAACTGTATCTTCACAATGCAAAGTAAAATTAGTGTTCACACGATACTCGCTGACCAGCTTTATGTGTTTTATACAAACCAGGCATTCTTACACATTGTAGTGACTGATTTTGTGGGTCAATTTGACTCAAGTTAGAATCATCAGAGAGGAAAGAGCCTCACTTGAGAAAATGCCTCTGAATTCAGCTGTAAGGTATTTTCTCAGTTAGTGATCAATTGCAGGGGTGAACAGCCCATTGTGGGTGGTGCTCCTGGCCTGGTGGTCCTGTGTTCTATAAGAAAGCAGGCTGAGCCAGGGGAGCAAGTCAGTAAGCAGCACCCTTCCATGGCCTCTGCATCAACTCCTGCCTCCAAGTTCTAGCCCCACTTAAGTTCTTGTCCCGACTTCCTTCTGTGATGAACAGCTTTGTCGAAGTGTAAGCTGAGTAAACCTTTTACCCCACAACTTGCTTTTGTTTGGGTCATAGTGTTTCATCACAGCAACAGAAACCCTAAGACAAACATATATGGTTCTAAACATGAAATTTAAATACAGTATCATGCTAGAAATGTTAATACAGGCTATTTACAAATTCTCTTGATCCATTCACTCCATTGCTCTCTAAATTACCTCAATATAGTGGTCCTACTCTTCAACATTTAAAAATAAATTCCTGTAAGCATAGTGATTTACACTGCCAATAAGAACACCTTAAATCTGCTTGGCTCATTAATATTTACAGAGTAGCCTCACATATATTATATCGTTGAGTTAATGCTGCAAGTCCACGAGATGAATATGGGCATCATTTTCAGCAGAAATAATTCTTTTAAAATCATCAAGATTTTATATTTCATACTAACACGGGGGAAAAGCGTATCTCAGTTGCTGGCAGTAGGTGTCATTGAGAACAAAACGACTTCCTAATGGGAACCAAGAGGTGGTTCCATGGATGACGGAGTTTACTGGACAAGAACGAGAGCCTGAGTTCAGATCTCCAGCACTCGTGAAGAAAGCCAAGCATAGCCCTCCACACATGCAACCCCACAGTGAGGAGGATGGGGAAAGGAGGATCCCTGGGGAGTGTTTGCCGCCAGCCCAGCTGTGGGTTCAGTAAGAAACACTGTCTCAGAGCAAGCCGAGTAGAGAGAAGTGCATGTCCTCCTCTGGTTTTCATAGACGCATACATGTATGTTTACTTCACATAGCTGTACAACACTCACACATGTATGCCCCTACATGAGAAGCACATGCCCTAGCGGTAATCCTCAGCAGTATCCCTGGGAAGATATTTCTTTTGAGCAGGGTTGAGAAGACATATGCAGAGCTTCAGGGGTCTGTAAAAACATCGAGTTCATAGCTCCTAGCCTATGTCTTTGTCGTCTACGTTGACTATAGTGGTGCCACACTCCCAGTTACACAGTTGACCCCCACACCCACAGAGTGGCTCCAAGAGTCCTTTGAGGAGAGAAAACTTGGGGTCTCACACCTGCATTGTAGTACACATACTCCCAAGAAAATCAGTTGATTCAAAACTGTAGCAATAGTATCAGGATGTATAAAAGCAAAACAATAACACATGAGCTACTTCAACTCTGTTGTTATTCCTATCACTTTAACTCTATTAGTCCTACGTGGCCACTTGGAGTTTATGTATTAAAATTTTTAGCGAGTAAACCAGAATACACGGTGCAAGCTGCAGTAGCTACGTGAAAATTCTATTCAATACATAGCATGTTTCTCTTAAGTTTGAACACTTTAAAATTAAATTATCTCATTTTAATTATTAATTGTTTTAAAATTAAATTATCCCATTTAAACTATTAATTGTTTTAATTATTAATTGTTAGATAAAATAAAAGTGAATTATTGCATGACTCATACTTAAAATAATTTGTCAAATAAAGATGAAATATTGAATAATGATTTACTGGTGTCAAGCATGGTAGGTGCATCTTTAGTCTGTGTTCTTAGAGGGGAAAACAAACCTTAGAACTTTTCATCTCTGTTCATTATGAGTTTGGTTAGTAGAGAATACATACCAATTATTTTTCTTATCTTTCTGACCTGTTCAGAATGAAGTAGATCTCATTTTGTTTATGTTTGTAACATTATGGAAATTTAACAGTAAGATTTTTTAGAGCTCCTCAGACCATTTATTTCAATTAGAAGTGGTAATGAGATCTCTTTAAACTATTAGATGTCACTTAGTCTTTATGGAAGACAAATTGTATGCTTAATGCCTCTTGGCGTGTTCCACACTCACTGGTCTTTAATAGTTTTTATATTGACTGAAAACAAATATCATCTTATTCCCTCTCCTATTTCTCCCCAAGCCCGAATCGGTGGTCAATTTAAATGGCAGCATTTCATAAAACGCAGGAAAGAACTGATAAAATCCATTCCCCTCAATACCAGGAGTGGTAATAAGCAGTCTGCTTCAGGCCGGAGCTACGTGTCTCTTTGAGCGTTATCCAGACTGTGAGCTCAAGAAGCTACGAGCACTGCAGTCCCTAATGCATGCTTGTCACCTTAGAAAATGCTCTCCCAAGGATCTCCGGGTAGCACTTGCTATCTTAAGAGCCAGCCCCAGTCTTCACCACGTGACAGACCTTAAGGGAAAAGAAATCACTTCACAGCATGCCTTGCCATGTAAGAGCAGACACAAGTCTCATTTTGGGCCAGGGTACCTTTGCCTTTAGCGGCATTCTCTTTTATTCCAACTCGCGTGGAGGAAGAACAAGTTAAACACTGTTAAGACTTGACTTGGAAGCATCAGGAATGGATTGGCAAGAACATAAAAACAGGCAAATGCCAAGTCCTAAGGATGCCGTGGCACCATCTGAGTCCCGCGCACTCTATCACGTGCAGCACAGTTGATGGATCTCTCTGCAGTCCCCCTCAGTCTACCCCTGTGTACCACTGACCCCTTTACCGTAATTACCTTGCGGTAGGGATCAGTACTTCTGATTTTTTTATTTGAAAATGCCATGGAACTGTTTGTTGTCCGTTACGAATCCTTCGGGGAAGTTTCCATATTGGTAAACATGATTTCGCTCTAAGGGCATGTTTCTTGTCGCAAAAATAAAAAGGGGTTATAAATGCCATGCATTCTAAAAGCCACTTTGTACATCACAGCAAAATTACATTATTTTGCTGACAGATTCTGCTTCCACCTCACAGTTTATTAAACATCATCCTCTTAATTGCCTGATTTGGTTCCAATTACAGAAGGAGTTTGCCCCTAATCAGATCTACCTGACCGTCCAAAGCCATGTTTGTACCTGTGGCGTTCAAGAAGTGCTTCAAATATCTAGCAATACTATAGTCTTCTAAGTGAATATTTTAAAGATCATAATCCAATTTTGAACAGTTGTATTTTTAAGAAATGATTTTCATTCTAATCTTACCACGTGGAATTGATTAGAGATGGAGATGAAAATTCTACTGTGGGTTTAGTACCACATAAATGGGTACTACCGAATCCCCCTACCATTGGTGTCAGGAGGCCTCTGCATAGACAGAGCTTCCGAATTCAGTGGCATACAGCCCTTTGCATGTATTACACACCATGAGGGGCTGAGATATCTGAGCAAACCTTGATAGAAGAGCCCTGGGGATGACTTAACCAAACACTCATCATAAGCCACGCCACTCATCTGACAAACGCTCTTTCTGAATGTCTGTTAAGACAGCTCACCAGAAGCATTTGATATCAGCTAGCAGCCCCAGCAGCATGACCTTCACTGCCTGACCTCAAGTCAAATGTGTGTCTGCTCTAGCCAGGTGTGGCGATTCATGCCTTTAGTCCCAGCACTCAAAACATGGAAGCAGGCAGATTCTCTCTGAGTTCTATGCTGGCTTGATCTACAGAATATACCTTCTCAAAAAAAAAAAAAACCTAAAAATTAAAAATAAATTAAACTGTATGATTTAATTTTCCTGTTTGCACAATACTAATGTATAAGCTTGAAGTGTTCCTTTAACAAATACTACAGAACTTAAACCATGCTTCAAAAGTAAAAGTATAACATCTGTTTAAGGCAGGAGTGAGGAACCAACCCTAAGATGTATGGGGGTGTCACCAGAAAACTCAGTGTGAGTGAAGACTAAGATGGAACCAAAAAATCAGCCCCTCTCCTAACTGAGAGTTCAAGGCCCTTGGTTTCTAAACTAGATTTCCAAGACAGATACAAAATTGCTTTAGCTTTACCCAGACAACACAAAGGCGGTCACAACAATGCTGAGTGAACTGTCACCTGAACTTCCCAATGACCACAGCCTTGAATGTGAAACCAGATGGGTGGTTTGCTACCAAAGTCTCAGACAAGCGATCAGTTCATCTGTGACTATAAGACAAGACCTTGATCAGAACGGGGACCCTAAGACCAGAGTTCCACCACCAGCCCCAGCACCCTACTTCATTGAACTTGGCAACTGGAATAATCACAGGGAGAGAAGACAAACAGCTGCCACAGAATGGGAATCGGGAGCACTGAGCCATGCCAGGTCTAAGGATAGGACCCCTCTGAGTCATTTGTGAACTGGAGATTTACAGGAAACACTTTTCATCGATGAAGTTTTTCTCAACTAAAGGGACGAACGCATCTGTAGCCCATGGGATTCCCTTTCCTGTTCAAGGATTCTATGGTCACAGAATCTAATGTTTGCTTATTGATTATTATTATCTCTCTTATTAAAAATCCCCCCTCCCTCACACACACCTGCATTTATATGTCACAGTTTATTTAACAGAGATCTTGGTCACATAGCTCTTTCATGTAACCTCACGCTGTTCCTGGGCCTTGATGGCTTGGACAAATCTGACAAGAATGCAGAAGGCTTCCGTCTCGGGAAATTTTCAGGTGTCCTACAGTTTGGAATGGTGCATAACGAAGTACCTCTTCAGAGAAGAAGGACAAGTTGTAGCAGCCCGCATCCTCCAACAACCGAGACAGAGGCACAGGAGGCGGTGCCCAAAGTGCTTCTCTGACTTGAGAGGCTACACTTGGGGATGCTACTCCAGCCTGTGAGGATGCAACCTGCGAAGCTGCTGGTTAGAAGTCCCCAAACAACAGAAGGTCTCCAGCATGTCCAGTCTAGAGTTAAGTCATTCGGTCACGTCGGCCATATGACCCTGGTGATCTGACGGTGCCTGAAGTTCTCAGGGCAGACAAAGAGAAGCTGTTTGGAGCCCTTGGCAAGACCTTGTTAGGTGAATCACACTGAAAGCCCTTAGGACTTTTCATGCGAGGTCATGCTATTCTCTCAATCTTGAACTTGAAGCCTCCACAACTGGCAGAGAACAAATTTGCATTGTCTTCAATGCCAAACACCCTGTGTGTGGTATTTGTTGGAGCAGCTCTAGACAGACATGATGCTGATCTCATAAATTCAGGAGGCTGAGCTCCTCGAACCCACTTAACAACCCCACGTGGCAGCCAATCATGTTGGCTTTTCCTGCAGTGCTGCCAAAGGTAACCTAGCGCAGACTAGAGCTAGGACTTAAATTTAGCATCTAGTCTGAGCCTGTGTTCATAACCATTACACTACACTGTCCACAGTGGGGTAGAAATGCACAGTACCGTTCTCTCCGGGGGAACCCCAAAGGCCATCTAAGTCACAGAAACCATATGCTGGTGAAGTGTTGGGGAGCAATGTCAGCCCATTACTCCCAGCGCAGTTTGGATAAGTGAAGAAAGACAGAAGCCTCCTTACCGGTGGTTCAAATGCTTGCCAT
The DNA here is from genome assembly GCF_900095145.1 of Mus pahari. Taxonomy (NCBI): domain Eukaryota; kingdom Metazoa; phylum Chordata; class Mammalia; order Rodentia; family Muridae; genus Mus; species Mus pahari. Next base: position 33,980,257 of record NC_034610.1, read on the forward strand.
GCCTCCTTACACTTGATAGTTCATAGGAAATTGATTTTGATCCTAGCGGCGGGTACTCCAGGGAGACCCGGGAAATGAGCACCTCCTTAAACCATATACTGTGAGGACCCCACTTATCTCCTCTAATACCCACCCCACTGCATAACTCTCTTTTTACATGTTCTACAAGGCCAGTATTGGAATAGCTGGTCCTTCAGTATCCTTAAGAGATAAACTCTTTTGATTTTTAAAATATAATCATTAGATTTACTCCCCTTTTCCCCACAATTGACTCTTTTGATCACCAAAATAAACTCGGGCATAAAATTCTCTGATGTCTAATGTTTATAAAAATAACACTGATCTTTGATACGGTACAACTACCACATATCAGGTACTGGGCTCAGCACTGCAAATGCAAGTAAAGATAACGTCTGTATAGCGTACTGTCATTCTAACCCAGGGCCCTAATCCATGGCATACATTCGATATTGGTTAAATGGAAGAAGGATGGGTAGGTGTGTGGGTCAATGGATAGAGGAACAGACAAACAGGTAGATTAAAGAAAGCAAGGATGGATGGATGGATGGATGGATGGATGGATGGATGGAAAGATAGATGGATGGATAGATATAACAATTGCACAGGGAGGTAGACAGCAGAGGGTCCACTTACAGGAGAACTCTATGGAACTGTCAAGAGCATGAAGAAAACATCAGCTCTTATTTTCTCTCCATCTCTTCTTTCCACGATGTACCAATTGGACTGAAAGCAAAAGCAAAAGCCTAGAAGGATCTAGATGGAGGGTATTTTAGGATATTAGTTGAACTGGAAAAACTAAAGTTTGCCTGCTTCCAATCTGTCCCGGTAATGTCACACAGGCAGAAGGAATTCTTGGGAGGAACAATATTTATTGTCATGTCAGCTTCTGCCAAGACCCCAGGCAAAATTCCAAAGGACACAGCATGTCTTTGCCAGGATCTCTTCCTTTCTAATACTCCACACATAGAAGTCTTCGTGGCAACTTTGTCTTTCCAAATCCCTTCACCTTAGGCTAGCTCCTCTGAGTATACTCACAGCCTCACAGCCGGATTACCAAAGAGCCTTGTTAATTTAAGCTAACGTGTAAATGACGATTACATCATTATTAAATAAGGCTACACTAATTCAAAGACCTTCTTCCACTGGTAGAGAAGCAAGAAGACATTTTTAGGGAAGAGCTACAGTAGAAGGCTATCGAGAAGATGGCTCAGCAGGTGTGAGAGCTCATTGAGCAAACCTGATGACCCAAGTTCAAACCCAAATAAAAGATGAGGAGGAGAAACAACTCCAAAAGCTGTCTTCTGATCTTCACACATGCGCTGTGGCACGTGCATCACTCTCTCATGCACACACATCACATACAAAGTGACAACAATGAATTAATTTTAAAGAACTCTATAAATCTACCCCATTAGTATCCTACCTGGCTACAATCTCCAGCTTCTCTGCCTGGAAACATCACGGCCTCCAGTGCTTTCCAGAATTCTGCTTCTTCCTCTGTCCCTGCTAACACGCCCCATGTTCCCGGCTCCTGTCAAAGAGTTCATGATCCTGCTCTTCCCATCAAAACAACGCTACAGTTATTACTGTGGACTGTAGCGTATGTCTTCCCTGCTAGACCCTACAATCTCAGAGGACAGGATGCCTGCATCCTGCCAATCACAGTAAGGTGGAACCTAAGGAAGGTATGGGGTAGAGAAGCTTGGTCACAAAAGCTATATGCATAAAAATGCACATGAAAACTCTATTCACTTGTACGTGTCCATTTGTGCATGTAAGCACAGGTAAAGATCACAGCAATGAAAAGCCCTAAAACGAGGCACCAAGGAATGCATCCGTGTCTTCTGACTTGAAGCCTGGGATCCCAAGCTCTTGGTTTTCCGATATAAAGGAGAAGCAAGAAAACCTTTCTTTTTTACTTTGAGTTTAGCTAGATGATCAGGAAACATGGAGTGTTTTCCTAATGCAAGTCCTACAGTCCTTTCAGGTCATTCTTTAGAAAATTCCTCAACTCACAATTCTCTGCTCAGCAGCCCCAGTATGACCACTCTTGGCATGATGACCCCTAAGCCACATAGTATTTTCATTGCAGTACAATGTCCAAAGGATTGGCCATTCTTGTGACTGCCAGAGAGAGTGAGCCTGCTCTACCAAGCCGAATTCCCAATCTGTGTAATGAGCAGTGTACATTCTGACCATGACCATGAGAGAGCCAAGGTACAGAAGAAAATAGAAACTAGAATGTGATTACTTCTTAAAGAAAAGGTCCCAGCACTGTTCATGGGAGAAATAATTGCATCAGAAAACAAACTCCCACACAACAGAAAATCTAGACCTTAAGAGACCATCATATATAAACAGCAAATCCCGAAGAAAAACATGACTTGCTACTTCATAGTTGTGTGTTCAGTTTTATATGCATTAATTATGCTTTAATTCCTATGTCAATATGTGTTCTTCTTTCATACGATGAAGTTCTCCAGATCCATTCATTTGCTCACTAGAAAGAGCACATTGAAAAGGGTGATGAGAATTTTACTGGGTTCTTCTATCAGTTAAAGAAGGAAAACTAAATACACATAGAAAGCAGAATCAGCTGGGTCACGGTGGCATTTGCTTCTAATCACAGTACTTGGAAGGTAGACACAGGCAGATCTCTGTGAGTTCAAGGCCAACCTGGAATACACAGAGCTGGTTCTAGGACAGCCAGTGCTACACAAAGAAATCTGCCCTTTAAAAAAATACAACAACAACAACAACAAGAAAGTAAAAGTGGACAAGTTTTATTGTGAAGCATTACTGTAATGGAATATTTAGGTAAAAGCAACCTGGAAAGCTATGCCTAGTGGTACATGCCTATAATTCTAGTATTTTGGGAAGCGAGATAGGACTGTGAGTTTGAGGACAAGTTTAGGCTACATGGCTTGGCTAAAGAAAGTTGACAGAAGTAACTCTTTACATGGAAAATGAACAATGTCAATGCAAATTTTTTTATACAAATCTGACTTACAGAAATGTGTTGTCATTAGGTGTGCTGGTCACACCCGTGATCCCAGCACTCAAGAGACAGAGAGACAGAAGGATTTGGAGTTCAAGTCCAGCCTCAGCTATACCAGGAGTTCTTAAGCTGCAAGAGATCCTGCGGGGGGGGGGGGAGGCATTGCCATGGTACTTGTTGATCTAAGCAGGAATCGCAGCCCAAAGCCTCTGCTCAAACATCGCGTGTGTTCTTTAAACACTTTCCAGCTTTGTAAATTTGATGTTTGGGTTTGTCTTGTTTTGCCTTGTAAGAATAGAACCAAAATGCATCGCTTTAATGCTGTCTGCTCCCCTGCCCATCCCACACTCACCCATCCTCATAGCCGCTTTAATGCCGTCTGCTCCACTGCCCAGCCCATGCTTACCCATCCTTATAGCACCCAACACTGCACTATAGTCGTCCTGACAGCCCTAGCTACTGTCTGTCTTCCTTTTGTCCAGGATTTGAACTGAGCCCTCCATGGGCTTGGTTACACATCTCTCTTTTTACTCTCTGGTATATTAGTAACAAACAGCGAGTTGGCCTCCTGCTCCTTAGTCCTTTGGGACTAAATTTCTGTTCTGCTGACCCTGATCCTTCTAACCACAGTGAGCATCCTTCAGGCTAGTACAGCATGTGACTGAGTTTCCCCATTCCTGACCCCGACACCCATCCATGGTCCTGTCAGAGCAGATGGCTGAGACACGTGCTTGAGGCAAACCTCCTTTCCAACCTATCCTCCTTATAAAAAAGCAATTTGTATTCTCAGGCAGGTGATCACGGCTGCCCACCCCGACCAACCACTACCTGCAAGACAGCACGTGGATAACATTAAACTGTTATTTGCTTTTACTGTATCTACTTTGTGCACCACTAACCCTTGAACTTGACCATTAGGCATCATGACCTTCGTTCAGTCCAGCCCTCTGGGGCTAATGCCACCCACACAGCCTTTAGACCAGATATTTCCTCCTCCGGTGATGTGTTGACACACCTAGCCTGCTGCGAATTCTTCAAGGAGGCTTCTCCAGGCCCCTTGTTTTTTTTTCAGGCTGAGATGTTCATTTTCCTGTGAGTCCCAGGCAACGCCAGACATTACCTGTGCTGTCAGCGTCTCTGCCAAATAGGCACTCTCTAGGAGGACAGCTTCAGAAAGGAAGCCAAACCAATTCACTTCACTAAGCCAAACCAACCCCCACCCCCACCCCTTGAAGCTAGAGACAGCACTCTGGTGTGAAAATGCACTTTCTGGTACTTAATTGTTCAAACCTCCTGCCACAGGTCTGCGTGCCACACAGAGCAGCCATGAGAACTTTTTGTAGCCTGCTCTCACGTGTGAGGATTTCTTTCTAGGCACTGAAATGTCACTTCTTCCTGACCGTCCTTAGACAGGTCCACTTGGAGTTTTGAAAAGAATCTACCTTTCCTTTCATCCGAATCAGTAAGTCGAACTCGTAATACCACGGATCCCAAATTACCCTATTTGCTCAGCATTCCATTACCCTGGAATACTTAAGCTTTAGGAACCTGTGTTTTGCGTTTAGCAGCCCCTCTCCCACAGACACACACAGGTTCATGTTATAGTACACTTCTCCATGGAATTGAGAACAGCAGGCCCTGAATGCCCTTACTCCTCTGGCAATAGTCACCCATTCCTCTTGGAAGTTTCTCAAAACTCAGAAGAAGAAGAAGAAAAAAAAAAAAGTAAAGAAAAAGAGGAAGGTTGAAAATAAGGCAGATGTGACCCATCTATTTTTTGCACTCTTCCAAGCCAGACACTACTAGAGGCATTAGGATCTCCCAGTGGCCACCAAAAGCAAGCACCCATTGCTCAGACCCTGACAATCGAGCCCGTATGCTAGGGTGCTGTATACTCGGTTAAGAGTTGTCTACATGCAAAAGCTGAATGAGCAGCAAACATTAGAGACGCCAGCACGGAAGGAATACATACACAACGCAGAAAACTGGAGAACCAGACACCCCCAACACCCTGGTTTCTCAATTGTCACCTAGACTGACTGCTGAGCCGCTGCAGAAGCGTCAGGCCTGGTCCCCTCCCGCCATACCCTGTCGGGGCCTCCTTACCTTGCGCGAGTATGGGGGTTTGCTCAGGTGGATCCCATCGCGGACCAGCTTATCCCGGATCATGATCTTCAGCTTCAGCTTAGGGTAGCTCACCAGCTCCCTGCTGCGGGGAGCGCTCGGCTGGCCACGGGGGTCCCCGCGAGTGCCCTGGGCTGAGCCGCCACATGGCTCCCCCCGGCGGCCTGGGGGCACCGCTTCCACCAGCGGTGCGGGTGGCACGGGCTGCGGTTCGAGGGTGAAGTAGAGGCCGGCAGCGGCCGCATCCTGTTCCCTCAGCCGGTGCACAGCCTCTAGGATGCGCCGGCGGTGCGCGGGAGCCAGCACCCCGATGGCGTCCAGGTCCGGGTCTCCGATCTGCTTGCACACTTCCAGGTCATCGTAGCCATTATCCACGAAGGACTCAGCGTACTGCGGGAGCTGTAACGCTTTCAGCCACTCATAAACTATGTTGGTGCACATGGCTGAGACTCGGAACTCGCCAGCGAGTACCCAAGTGACTCGGGCGGCACCAGTTCTTGCAACTTTTAATCCTCTCCTGGAAAGGTGGGGAGAAGAAACAGCAGGAAAAGTTTCTCCCTTAGTGGTTAGGCTCCGGCCGCAGAGTCAAAGCCATAGAAAGCAGCCGGGGAGGGAGCGAGAGTGAATGAAGAGCGTCTAGCGGCGAAGTGGATTCCCCGAGCAGGCGCGGCGCTCGCGGGCACTGGCGGCTGGGCGAGCGGCTCGGCTCCGCGCCGCCCCTGGATGCGCGGCCACCGCGGGGAGGGGCGCGCAGGCGGGGCCGGGCACACCCCTCGCACCCGCGCGGGTCACCGTCGCGCTGCGCCGCCCAGGAGGTTCCCCAGCTGGGGCAGTCTGGGGACTGCTCGCTGCATGTCGATATCTGGCCGCCTCCGTGGACGTCTGCAACCGGGTCCCACGCCGTGGAGGCGGCTCCGGCGGACAGAACCGTGGATGATGGCGAGCGCCTGGTCTGTGCGCTTGTCAGTCACTGTCGCTCTCGGGGTCACGGTGACCCGGTGGCTATTAAGCTTCCGGACTCCGGTGGCTGCCCTGGATATCTTTCGACATTTCTTTTGAATCCGATTTCTCCAAACCCCTAGATTTTTTTCCTCGCTCAGGTCCCAAGCCAGTGGTGACTCTCGCCTGGGTGTCCAAGGGCAGGACCCCGTCACTGGTCCAGAGTCCCTTCTCCTTTCCCGATACACGTAGAATGTCCCTTCAAAGGAGCGGGCTGCTAAGGTTCCACAGGCACGGCGTGTCTGCCTCTGTGGTCCTGCGCTCTGTGCCCCGAGCAGCTGCGTTTTGGCAGCAGGGTGGGAGCGACGTGGGGACTGTCCAGCCTAATGGGCGCGAGGCCCCTCCACGCTACTAGTCACACCGGGTGGGTGTCGGGAGGGGCACGGCTGCTCCCGGTTGCCTTTCCCTTCCAAGGCTGTCTGATCTGCGAAAGTTTGGGGGTGGGTTGTTACTTTCTCCTCCTCGGTCAGCGCATCCCTACCTGATCAGCATCTCTCCTCACCCCCACCTTCCTTCCAGCCACAGACGCACACCGAGTTGTGTCAGACGCCCCCCCCCCTCAATCTCTCCCTGCCTTTTTGCTTTCCAGTCACCTCGCATTACAGCCCTTCTGCCCCGGGTGGCTCCCTGCCCAGGGACAAGAGAGGTTTTCTGCCTCCTAGACAGGGACCACAACCGACTCCCCCTTCTCTGCCCCAGAATCGCGTGTTAATCGACATACCACCACGCAGCTTATGTTAAAGAGAACGCTAGGGCATCTAGCACTTCTGCCTAGGTGGGAGTAACAAAATTAACTGAGATTCCCTCCTTCCTGGTGTCCATGTCCCAGCTTTGAATGGAGGCGGGGGAGTGGGGAGGAGGAGGGCGACCCCCAGAACTCCTGGACCTCATTTCACTGCGTCTGATCTTGTGGAGAAGTTAGAACCTTAAGAAACCTTGCAGGCAGCAGCAATTTCCTTTTCACAAAAGTAACATTCAGTTTCACTCTAGAGCTAGACCTGGCCAATACCTTTCCTGAAAGAGCCCTTCTAGGCACAACACTGATGATGGCACTGCCCTTCAGTGGCTTTAGAGTCGTCCCCCCTGGCTCCAGGACCTTGGCTGTTGGTAAAGGACTCTCTGTGCCACCTTTCCACTAAATTAGTGGAGCTTAAACCTCTCTTGGGACAGAGACTGAGAATCAAACTCTCTCTCTCTCTCTCTCTCTCTCTCTCTCTCTCTCTCTCTCTCTCTCTCTCTCCTTTATGGTCTGGAAGATACCTGATATGGGTGAACCCAAAGTGGTTCCCGTATTCATACAGTTGTGGGGGTCTGGGTGCTGAGTCCCAAGCTCCTGGATCCAAAAGTCTCCCACTGAAAAATAGCTACCAGGAAAAGCTTCTATTTGGGAAGAAGACAAATACAACGCGGTTAGTCACGGAGCCGTGTCTGCCGGCAGTCCTAGATCACCCGCGTCTCCGTGTCCAGAGCCTAGATTATGGTTCTGGTCCTGGAGCAATGCTCTGGGTTGTCCCGGACCCTCCCTCCCTAGCACAGATTGTAACTAGCCCTCTGTCCCTTGCCAAAGCAAGCTCACAGTGCCCTCTTGTGTCCAAGTGCTGGAATTTTAAGGCGTTGCCCAAGTCCCAAACTTGTTTTGTTTGGCTGAAGGAAGAGGGCTTTGTGGTTCCTATTTGCCTTCTTAAAGTACAATGTACTCGCGTGCACCTTTATACCTCAATGCTTTGTCATGAAAACCTTTGGGTTTTGGAGAGGTGGATATTGCAGTACTTTCAAAACAAGTATGCTTCAAGGGAACAGAAGTTCTCCAAAAATGCTTCTTCGGAAGTTGGTACTATATGTCAGGCATATTTCCATTTACATCTAAATAGATGTGGCTATTGGTAGGTAGTATTATCCGCATCCTAGAAGAAGAAGAAGAAGAAGAAGAAGAAGAAGAAGAAGAAGAAGAAGAAGAAGAAGAAGAAGAAGAAGAAGAAGAAGAAGAAGAAGAAGAA
>NC_034610.1:33988435-33999221 GCF_900095145.1 Mus pahari
GAAGAAGAAGAAGAAGAAGAAGAAGAAACATCTGTGAAACATTCCCTCCTCGTCTGTTCACTGTAGAGGAAAGAGGAAAGGGTAGAGAACTATCAAGACAGAAACCCAGGACCAGGCTTCCAGCCACTGGGTTTCCAGCCCCCTAGCAGTTGCTAGAGGAACCAGCAGGAAACCTTGGGCTGGTTATAAAAGCTGAGTCTCTTATTTATTTCTGCTGTTTGTGTGGTTAGAGAAGGAAACTTAAAAGCTCTTGAGTTTATTGCCCTGGCTTTTCTTTCTCAACTTGTTTGAAAAGTCCAATAACACTATTTAATAGTCCTTTGCTTTCTCAAACACAGCCTCTTCCCCTCCGGGAGCTTCAGGACATTCATTTTGTCTCGTTAATCTTCAGCAAGCCAGTGAGTATTTTTATTTCCATTTACAATTAAGGAAACTGTATTGGAGGAAGATGAATGGCTTGCCCAAGGTCATATGGTAAATCAGGATAGAGACAAGAACAAGCCTGTCTTGTTGAAGCCCCTCCTCTGCCGTAGGCAATAGGGATTCTCCCTTATTTATGATCCAGTGCTGTCCAATTGGGAACTAAAGGATCCCGTGACTCGGGAGGGAACAGCTTTTATGAATTAATCATTTGTTAACCAGTCATAAATAAAATCCCTCTTTTGACCTCTCCTTTTCCTCTCTTGCACACATTTCCCATGCTTGTTCAAGTCTTTGTGTGAAACTGCTGCTCCCAGTCGACTTTATTTGTTTCTGAAGTCACAGATACAGAGCTTCTATGGTCTGTACTCGTCCCTGCCTCCTACGGAGGCTCCTGGCTATAGTCCAGAATGAAAGGGCAAAAATAATGATGGGGGAGGGGTGGAGAGTACATAGTTCGGTGGACCAAGTAACTTGGTGCACAGAGTTCAAATCCTGAGTCTAGACATCCCTAGTCTAACTAAAAGGAATCAGGCTGGATGCAAGGGGCTGTAATGCCTGGGGGTGGGGGGGATGGGGAGGGATCAGGCTGGATGCAAGGGGCTGTAATGCCTGTGCTGGGGGTGGGGGGATGGCAAGGGATCAGGATGGATGCAAGGGGCTGTAATGCCTGTGCTGGGGCGGGGGGATGGGGGGATCAGAAACAGGTATAACCTAGGGATAGTTGACAGCCAAGTGGCAAAGTTCAGGTTCAGTGAGAGACCCTTTCTCATAAAATAAGGTCGATAGTGATCTGGAAATCTCTAGACACTGACTTATGACCTCCACACATGTCCATACAGCCAATCACCATTTTCACACACACACAAAGTGCGTAACTTTAAGATTTATAAGCCTTCAGGAGCTACATGGCCATTCTATAGCAAATGCAGAATCCAAATTTACATAGAGAAAATAGAGGTCCGGGAAACTGAAGTTTGCATATGTGTCTTACCCAAGTTCACATATGTGACAGACTCCAGATCTCTTTCTCTTGGGCTTGTACTGCACTATCTTCTTTTCTGTGGCTATTGTCAAAATTGTATTTATTCATCAGTGTATACTGAGAAGACAGTACCAGATACCAAAGCAAAAACCAGGCATACGGTGTTTCTTGATTCCTGGGAACTGGAGAGATCTCACCATACAGAAATTTAGGTGGTAGGTTTTTAAAGTTTGCTTGTTTTTGCTTTGTTTTGTTTTATTTTGTTTTGTCTATGTGTTCTCCCACTCAAGTACTAACCAAGTGTGACCCAGTTTGGCTTCCAAGACCACACACATACCCGAAGAGTGTGAAACTGGACCTGACATTCAGAACGCCACACACACTTTTATTCTTAGAGTGGCTACCACACTTCTAGTTCTCCTAGTCTTAGCCTTAAAGCACCGAGATATTTCACACCACGAACCTTGACAAATACCTTTCCTTTTTGCAAGTTATTTTGGTGGATAATGCTTTCTTAGAGGTTTTTTTTTTCATTAAAGAAAAAAAATTACAAAAAGTAAACAATGCTGATTATTATTTAATATTATTAATATAATATATTTAATAATAATTAACAATTATTATTTACTATATTATTAATATAATTTATTTAATAATTAATAATTGTTATTTAATATATTATTAATATAACATATTTAATAATAACTAATAATCATTATTTAATATATTTGGACTCTTGTTTGATTGATTCATTGGTTTAACATGGTTTTGTATTTATTGGAAGCAGTAATTCTTCTTTAAATGAAAGTTACTGGTAAAATAGACTGGGGAGAAAGTTTCTATTTAAATACCACTTCAGAACTATTTTGCAATGATAATAACTATGGAACACGTAAAGTTAACACTGACATTCTTGGTGTAATTAATGATAATTATATTCAGGTTTTAAAGTCTAAATACCAAAAAGCAGCTTTTCTGCTCAGTAACTAGATTCAAGGTTGCCAGATGAAAAAGAAAAATTGTTTTGAAATCTTCCTGGTGTTACATAAGGTTCCATACTATTTTACTTAAAAGATAAATGTTCATACCTAATGTGTATAAAAATTAAATTCCATTAACATCTATTAAACGTCAGTCCCTTGGGTGCCTAGCCTTGTAAAAGTCAAGCGTATATAATATTAATCTTAAAATGCTAAATATGTCTTGCCTCTGCTTAAACCATCAGTGGAAAGCATCTAAAAGGGCCTCATGCCACAGGGAGGAAGGGGGATAATGGGCTTGAGTGATGTAACAGGCAATCTGCTCTTCAGTGGCAGCAAGTGAGGGGTGGGGTTGGCACCTTAATTGGGGGGCAGGCTGGGTGGGGGTTTCTGTTAACAGGCCTGGGCTGTAGATGTTATATTAATGTGTGACAACATATTTGAAGAAGGGAGCGACAAGGAGCAGTGGGGAGTACCAGCGGGATGCCATTAGATTATGGCTTGCTATTATAACAGGCCTTTCTTTCTTAAAGCAAGGGAACAAAAGGGGCAAAGAATGTTCTGGAATCTTTGGCTTAGAGGTCACCAAGAGGAGAACAAGAGACTGTATTTGTGGTAGAGAATAAAAAACTGACGATAGAACTTTCCTTGTCCTATTATCTAGCTCCAAATAGTCTACATTTGAAATACACCCCCAACGATGACCCAGAATTTCTTGAGGTAAAAATAATAGGTGCAGAGTTCTGCTAGATGGCACAGCGATGCTTGAGAACACCTTTTCTTTTTTCTTTTCTTTTCTTTTCTTTTCTTTTCTTTTCTTTTCTTTTCTTTTCTTCTGTTCTTTTCTTTCCTTCTCTCTTTTCTTTTTCAGACTAAGCAAAGTTAACTTAACACTTAAAAGTTAAGTAACTTCTATCAAGTAAAATGATATTGATAAAAGCTCTTTGAGGCAAGAGCTTATGTAATCACAACAACAAAATCATTTGACTTCAGCACAAAACAGTTGCTCCCGAGTGAGGGTTTATCTCCAAGCAAGAGTTAGGAAACCTGACTTCTGACTCCAGAGGCATCGGGTTTCCCTGAAACACACTCAGTTCCTGAAGACTGGAAGGCACCGAACTTCTCTTTCCGGAGGCAATGGGACCTTGTGTATCTGCTAGAACGTTTTTTTTTTTTTGATTCCCTCTTATATGGAGTGGAAAACACGGGCGCTGGTCTCACTAATACCATGCTTTTCTTCTCTGGCTCTACATTTGACTCCTTAGCCCTTCCTCTCGAACCACTTTGGGTTTGAAGAATAGGGCCAATAGACAAACATCTTTATGATGAAAATTGGAAAGTACTTACAACTACTGGGCCAGCCTACAGGATGGACTACTCTTAACTGAGGGCCCTGGAGCAAGAGGGATCAGATCGTGAGAACCGGATTGTTCCCCTCAAGCAACAACATTGATGACAAGATCTGCAGGACCAAGAAGACTGCCATCTCTACTTGGAGCAGGACTGCTTACCTCTTAGCTCCTTGCCTCAGCCCTTCTCTGCTTAAACCTAAAGCCCCTGTCAGTCACAATGGGACTTCTGGTGGAGACCTCATTATCTGCTATACCCACAATGGCCACATGGGTTAAGTCGCTTCTCTCTGCATCTCACTATTTCTTATCTCTTTAACTTGTGTGTTGAGAATGGGTGGCTGATCTACCCTGTTGGTGTTACCAGAACTGTTAAGTTCCTAGCCTGTCCTGGCGCCCCTAACAAGCTTGCCTCCGCCACCTGTCCCTGATAGACCAATTTGACTGATGGGGATGTTGGGGGTGTGTGGTTTTGACCTCTACATACAAGCCATGACAAGTGCACACCAACCACCACAAATAGATAGATAGATAGATAGATAGATAGATAGATAGATAGATAGATAGATAGAATTTAAAATGCAACAAAATATGGAAGCATACTGTCTTAGTCAGGGTTTCTATTCCTGCACAAACATCATGACCAAGAAGCAAGTTGGGGAGGAAAGGGTTTATTCAGCTTACATTTTCATACTGCTGTTAATCACCAAAGGATGCAGGACTGGAACTCAAGCAGGTCAGAAAGCAGGAGCTGATGCAGAGGCCATGGAGGGATGTTCTTTACTGGCTTGCCTCCCATGGCTTGCTCAGCCTGCTCTCTTATAGAACCAAGACTACCAGCCCAGAGATGGCACCACCCACAAGGGGCCCTCCCCCCTTGATCACTAATTGAGAAAATGCCTTACAGCTGGATCTCATGGAGACATTTCCCCAACTGAGGCTCCTTTCTCTGTGATAACTCCAGCAGTGTCAAGTTGACACAAAGCTATCCAGTACACATACACTCAAACAAAAGCAAAGGAAGTTGAACATGGCCTCCTGCCTCAAGACTATAGCCCCACCTACTCAGGATGCCAAGGCAGGTAAATCCAAAGGCCAAGGATAGCCTGAGCTACAGAATCCAAGGCCAACCTGGCCTTGTGGTTCTCAACCTATGGGTGGAGACCACCACAAAAGTCACATAATAGATACTCTGCATATCAGATATTTACATTACATCACGATTCATAACAGTAGCGAAAGCTACTGTTATAAGACAGCAACGAAAATGATTTTACGGTTGGGGTCACCATAACATGAGGACCTAAGGGTTACAGCATCAGGAAACACTGGTCTACTAGGTTCTCAGCCTCTTCCACGTAAAAACACTCACTGGTGGCCTACCAGTCAGTGACAGGCTACTCTAATAGATCCCCCTTTAAAACAAGTGCATCACAGACTCTACAGGTTTCTTTGCCCTGGCTGGCAGTCCTGAGCTGCGTAAGCGAGCAGGCTGAGCAAGTCATGGAGAACAAGCTGGTCAGTGTAATTCCTGAACCGTCTCTGCTTCAGTTCCTGTTCCCAGGCTCCTGTCCTGAGTTCCTAGCTGCCCTTCATGAGGAACTGTAACCTGTAAACAGAAATAGACTCTTTTCTCCCCACATTGCTTTTGGTTATGGTGTTTTGTGACAGCAACAAAAACCTAGGTAGAACATATGGTGCTTAACTCTTGAAAGGACTAATTTAGACAAATCACACAGTGAGCCACACTGGTAACCTTGGTAGTGTGGCAGGCAGCTTGCCACTTGGCACTGTGCACACTGGTTACGGCATATTGGAGGAAGTACCAACCTGACATCAGAGAAAAAAAAAGAACAGGCTAAGCACAGCTGATGGATTTCCAGAGAATCTATTCAGAAATCACCTTAAAGGTAATTCCCCCAGCCTGCAGGAGCAACCATTACAGGTCTTAGAAGTCTTTCCCAAAGTGGAAGATCAGTGAGCAAAGACAGTTTACAAGTCACTGACTGGGCACAGAGATATCACTCTCAAGTAAAAAGGAAATAAAAGAAAAATGAGCACAGAGGCTAAATTTGAAAGGGAGACTTTCTTAAATTTTATTGCACTAATTTAATTCTATTCCTGGAAATAATAGAACATGACTCTAAGGCAATTTCTTTCTTTCTTTCTTTTCCAGAAAAATCCAAGCGATTGTGCTTTTGGTTGGTAAAAGGAAAGTGTGAGATTCACCATGAGGGATTTATAAAATATAAAAACTTGTAAAGGAGACTTTTTCCTGGAGAGGAAGAAATTTAAGATCTTTGTGGAAACCCATGTTCTCCAGAAGCACCACTAGATTAATGGAGACAGGGGTTATTATTATTGTTTTTGACAAAAAAAAAAAAAAAAAAAAAACACCCTAGAGTGTACATTAAAATGGAAATCCAACAAGGAAGACACTAGATGATAAATAAGAGCTCAGTGATAGATTGTGTAACCCTGAATGCATTTATGTTCATACATCTTGTGGTTCCTCGTGGAATTGTGAAGTGGGGGAGGCAGACTCTTTGAAACAAACGATGTGAATGTGGATGTATGGCGGAAATCCTGTGCCTCTCTTTATAATATGTGCAGCTTCTAAATACAAAACACACAACACTCCTCTATTCAGAGAAACTCGTGTTGAGCCAAAGGAATTAGCTAATAAAAGCAAGCCCAGGGCGGGAAGTCGGGGCACTGAAGAGGTGGCTCAGTGGTCAACAGCCACCACTGGTTGTTTTTCCAGGGACCAAGGCTTGGTTTCCTGTACCCACACTGCTCATCACAACCGTCTGTTACCTCCAAGTCCAGGGATTCTGACTCCCCTATCCTCTGTGGGAATCCCCACTCATGTGCACCCCCCCACACACACACACAATTTTTAAAATTTCTTTATCAGTACAGAGTGATCTATAAACAAAATATTTAAATATATTTTGATTCAGATAAATTCTTCTTTTCTTAAAACTATTGTATTCTAAGTTTTTTTTTTCCTTCTTTGGGCATTTTGATACAATGAAGTTACAAGGGAAGACACGGGATGTTTTCAATAATTAAAAGAAAAGTGTTATACATTTGCAGTAGCATCATAAATTGACAGGCTACATTGAAGAAAGATGTCAGGCCCACCCGGCAATCTCTGTTTGGTTTCGTTCTGACCTATTGCCTCGTGGTACTGGGCACTGTTTCTCCTGCTATGCACCTCCCTGGCTGTGATGACGAGCCACTGATGATGAGCCACTGTGGGTCCTTGAAGAGACCGTGAACGGGAGAAGGCTGACGGACATAATCAACAATGACCATGAAAAACGTGAAATATCTCCCAGGACACAAGCTGCCAGAGAATGTGACCACTGTCCGCATCATCCCCCACCAGTTCATTCTCAAGATCTGCGACGAAATCACAGGCAGCGTGCCCAAGAAGACCCTGGGGATCACCCTTATCAAGGGCATAGATGAGGGCCCCAACGGGCTGAAGCTCATCTCCGACATCATCAGAGAGAAGATGGGAATTGATACCAGTGTGCTGATGGGAGCCAACGGCGCCAGTGAGGTTGCTGCGGAGAAGTTCTGCGAGACCACCATTGGCAGCAAAGTGATACAGAGCGGCCTTCTCTCCAAAGAGCTGCTGCAGACGCCCAACTTCTGAATCACTGTGCTAGAGGATGCTTCCTGTCTCAGAGATTTGTGTGGCAAAGAGTCGGAAAGTCACCACTCCAGGTGGTGTCCCCAGTCACCGGGGGTCATTACACTCTTAAGAAAGAGGGTTCCGGAGCCTCAAAAATGACCCCTGTGATTCAATATGCTGTTGCCAAACAATGTTCTATAAGAGACAAGTGTCCTGGAGGCTCCTGGCTATCCCAGGTGGTCCCGAAATGGCCAGGTGAATTTGGCCATTCTAGTTGCCTGCCTCTTCACATTTTCCTAGGGGAGTGTGGAGGAGGCTGGATGCTCGGAATCTGCCAAGTTATTAAGTCCCAAACACATTAGACTATGAGAAGGTTTTTGGTTTTGTTTTTTAAAACTAGAATATTAACCAACATTTCTAGAGAATACTGCTATAGAGTGGGGTGACCCTCACTCTCCACAGGAATTCAGGATGACTAACTTCCTGTGAGAGTTTGTACCTGGGCTGGCCTTGAACTTGTCACCTTCTTGCCTCTGTCTCCTGAATGGCCTGGGTTTTGCAGTTTCTGATCTTTCTGAATCCCCGAGGAAGATTTCAGGAGACAGGGTCAGGCACAGACACGTGGATGTCGACCTCACTGAAACGCACACTATATGGAGTGAGTGCTTGGGATGCTAGAATTAGAACACAAATGATTTTATCTTTATTTAAAAACCAGGCGTCCCATGGTGGTGGAAAGAGCATACGGAAGCCAGCGTCCTGTGCTTTTAACTTGTGAGAGTTTCCACTTCCTCTCCCTCATCCTGGAGTTTGGTAGTCCCCACCCTACTCAACATCCCTTATATAACTGAAAATGATTGTAAAATAAATTTTATGGGAATTTTAAAAACTATCCAAGAAGACTTTTGGAGCATTGTAAAGCCCCACACCTAAAGCGCACAGCAGGCTGAATATTTCAGTTTTCATAATGATGTTGTCAATCAATTTTTTTTCTTGCCTCCTGATAAGTCTTAAAAAAAAAAAAAACCAACAACTTTGTACCTATGTAATGAGAGTTACTTTTGAAGACATCCAAAGGGCTGAGAGCTACCATGGTGTCTACACAGTAGTACAGTGCAGAATTGTTTTGTGTTTTGCATCCTCATTTACATTCACCTTCTCTCTGGCCTTGGACCTCCGGGTCCTTCCTTCCCTCGTGAAAGACCCTTACTGACTGACATTCCCCTGAAGTCAGCTGATATGCTTATCATAATCCACCCATGATGGATACAGAGGTTTGTGTTCTGATGGCCAGAGGTGTTACTCTATAAGTTATTCATTTTTGTAACCTTGTAACCATCTGCTGATTGGTGTTTCTTGGTGATAGGACTAGAGACACCTAGATTAGAAACTTCACCTGTGAGTAAAACTAAGCTCCTGTAGCAATAGTGGTAAAAACTGCATGGTATTGGTACAGAGACTGACACGGTGATCAATGGAAAAGTATTGAAGACCCAGAAATAAAACCACACACTTACGGTCACTTGAACTTTGACAAAGATGCCAAAAATATACAATGGAAAAAAGAAAGCATCTTCAATAAATGGTGCTGGCCTAACTGGTTGTCGGTATGTAGAAGAATGAAAATAGACCCATATTTGTCACCTTACACAAAGCTCAAGTCCAAGTGGATCAAGGACCTCAGCATAAAACTAGATACACTAAATCTAATAGAAGGGAAAGTGGGAAGGAGCCTTGAGCTCATTGGCACAGGGGAAATTTCCTAAACAGAACTCCAATGGCTCATGCTCTAAGATCAAGAATTGATAAATGGGACCTCATGAAATTGGAAAGTTTCTATAAGGCAAAGGACATAGTCAATAAGACAAATTGGCAACCTACAGATTGGGGGAAAAATCACTAACCCCACATCTGATAGAGGGCTAATATCCAAAATATATAAAGAACTCAAGAATCAAGAAGTTAATCATCAAAAACAAACAAACAAACAAACAACTCAATCAAAAAACGTGTTATAGAACTAAACTGAGAATTGATAACTGAAGAAACTCGAATGACTGAGAAGCACCTAAAGAAATGCTGAAAGTCCTTAATGATCAGAGAAATGCAAATCAAAATGACCCTGAGATTCCTCCTTTCACCAGTCAGAATGGCTAAGATCAAAACCACAGATGACAACACATGTTGGAGAGGATATGGAGAAAGAGGAGCACTTCTCCATTGCTGGTGGGATTGCAAACTGGTACAACCACTCTGGAAATCAATCTGGAGGTTCCTCAGAAAATTGGAAATAGATCTACCTGAAGACCCAGCTATACCACTCTTGGTAATATATCCAAAAGATGCCCCACCATGCCATAGGGGCCTATTTGTGATAGCCAGAAGCTGGAAACAACCTAGATGTCCCACAGCAGAAGAATGGATACAGAAAATGTGGTTCATTTACACAATGGAATGCTACTCAGCTATTAAGAATGAGGACATCTTGAGTTTTGCAGGCAAATGGATAGAACCAGAAAATATATCCTGAATAAGGTAACTTAGACACAAAAGGTGCATGGTTTATACTCACTAATAAGTGAAAACCAAGAAAGAAGAAGGAAAAGGAGAAGGAGAAGGAGAAGGAGAAGGAGAAGGAGAAGGAGAAGGAGAAGGAGAAGCAGAAGGAGAAGGAGAAGGAGAAGAAAAGTACAGAATACTCAAGATACAGTCCATAGACCTCAAAAAGGTTAACAAGCTGAAGTGCCCAAGTGAGGATGCCTCAATCCCACTTGGGAGAGAGAAGAAAGAAATCACAAGTGGGGAGGGAGGGAGGGACCTGGAAGGGAAAGCAGATTGGTGGGGGGAGTTGAGGGGATAGGGGGACCTGATCTGGTATTGGGTGAGGGAAAACTACTGAAGCCCTGAGGGTCAGCCAAAAGAATGGAAACAGGCAACCTCAGGAAATAGGAGGTTGGGGTGACCCTCCTGGAAGCACCAGAGACCTAAGAGGTAAGAGACTCTCAGGACTCAAAGGGAGGGACCTTAGATGAAATTCCCAACAGTAGGGAGAGGGAACTTATAGAGCCCACTTCCAGCAGGAAGACAGGACATCAAGTAAGGGATGGGGTTGCCATCTCACAGTCACATCTCTGACCCATAGTTGTTCCTGTCTGAAAGAAATCCAGGATGTAAATGGAGAGGAGCCTGAGGAAAAAAAGGTCCAGTGACAGGCCCAAAGTGGGATCCAGCTCAAGGGGAGGTCCCAAGGCCTGACANTNTTACTGAGGCTAAGGAGNNCTCACAAAAAGGNNCCTATNNTGACTGCCCTCTGAAAGACACAGCAAGCAGCTGAATGAGTCAGATGCAGATATTTGCACCCAACCCATGGACAGAAGCAATTGATCCCTGTTGTTGAATTAGGGAA
>NC_034610.1:33999626-34003805 GCF_900095145.1 Mus pahari
GATTGAGGTGTGTGTGTGTGTGTGTGTGTGTGTGTGTGTGTGTGAGAGAGAGAGAGAGAGAGAGAGAGAGAGAGAGAGAGAGAGAGAGAGAGAGACAATAGTTAAAAAAAAAGAGAGACCATAAATGAGAAAGAGTTCAGAAAGTGTACATGTAAGAATTTAAAGGGAAGATAAAAAATCAGGGAAGTGATGTAGTTATATTACATTCTCAAAAAGTAAACAAAACGTTGCTAAGTCGAAGTATGATGGGACATTCTTTTAATGGGAAGCAGTCAAGAGAGAGAGAGAGAGAGAGAGAGAGAGAGAGAGAGAGAGAGAGAGAGAGAGAGAGAGATGAATCTCTATGAATTCTAGACCAGCCTGGTGTACATAGTAAGTTCTTGGCTAGCCAAGACTATGTAGTGATACCCTGGCTTAAAAAGAAAAACAAACAAACAAACAAAAAACAATAGTGAAGCGCTAATGAATGATTGAATTAATAAATGAATTAATGAAGAACCATGGGTGNTGGGTACCCAGCCAGTGCATGCTAATTAGTCTGGTCTGCAGTCTCCACGAAGTGGTTTTATGGTCTGGCTTGTGGTTTTAGCCTAGATATATTAATGAATGTGAAGAAATGTAAAATTACTTTAACAAGTATAATGATTTTCCAAGTATAATACATGTATTATATATTGGTGTTAAGTGTATACATATGTATGTTGGTAGAGAGAAGACTGTATCATCATTAGTGACGAATATGANNTCAAGGCTTGNTAACAGGTTCAACAATTCTACCACANCATANATATNCTTTCAAAAGTCATCCAAAGGGTGTAAAGATGTTCACTGTCATGTCACTTACAGTGATAGGACCTTGGAAGGCACCCATCATTCAGACTTGGAAGAATGGACAATTTAAATCATGGTAGGGACATAAGCAGTGCTCCTCTGTGAGTTTTTCCCAGTTCCTGAATCTAGGTTCCTGCTGTGTGCTTGAGTTCCTGTTGGCTTTCTTCAATGGCAGACTCTGATTGGGACATGTAGGCCACCTCAACCCTTTGCTCCCCAAGCTGATTTTGGCCATGGGGATTATCATAACAATGGAAAATAGATTAAGAATCCTATGAAACTTTTTAAAAAATGCAATTTAGAATTCTTTACTAGAGTGATGTTATTTTTTCCACACCTCTTTTCATAAAGAGACTGCTCTACTGTAAACTTGGCTGTTCATGGATTCTAGAAGAGCTGAATGATGGAAAAACCAACAGCTACCACTGTACCCAGAAAACAGTCTTCATGGAAATCACCTTTCCTTAGAAAGACAAACTGTCCTCTGCTTATGCCTCTGGTTCTCGTCTTTCTAAATCCTCAAGTTATTTTATGAACACCACTCAACAGCAAAGAGGAAAACATTTCCTGTCTCCCCCTCCCCCCTTGTTCGTCCCTAGTCTCTCATAGCTATCACAGTTGCACTACAATCCACTTGGGGGTTAGTAACCCCCACACCAAACTCGATTTTAAAATGAAAGAAGTCTGCCTTCTCATAAGGCAAAGTGGCTATTGTGGTGTATAGCTTTGCTACCCAGCATAAGCTCTGAGAATCGCATTGCTACCAACCCTGACCCAGCTTCCCTGGAATCCATGGATAAAAGACACAGACACACAGAGTTGTTCGATTTCAACTTGCCTCTTGATAGAGTTGCTTGGGCTACCATCTCCTACCTTGAAAAGCATGCCCTTATCAATATTCTTAGCTCCATACCTCTCCACCTGCCCTAAACTTTAGTTGCTCAATTACAGTTAGTCCCTGCTAAACACCCCTGACTGCCCACTTGTAGGACCAGCCTTTGTGGCCACTCTGTTTGAGATCTGTGGTGGTTTGTATATCGTTGGACCAGGGAGTGGCACCATTTGGAGGTGTGGCCTTGTTGAAATAGGTGAGACCTGGTTGGAGTAGGTATGTCATTGTGGGTGTGGGCTTCACATCCTCACCTTAGTTGCCTGGAAGTCAATCTTCCACTAGCAGCCTTTGGATGAAGATGTAGAACTCTCAGCTCTGCCTGTGCCATGCCTGCCTGGATGTTGCCATGCTCCTACCTTTATGATAATGGACTGAACCTCTGAACCTGTAAGCCAGCCCCAATTAAATGTTGTTTTTTTTATAAGACTTGCCTTGGTCACGGTGTTTGTTCACAGCAGTAAAACCCTGACTAAGACAAGATCTCACATAGCTGATCACCTTTTCTCCATCAGAAACATGACAGTCTCTGTCTCTTCTCCCTTGTGTCTGTCTGCTTGCCTCCAGGGACCTGGAAATCCCACCTATTCCTTCTGTCCAGCAATTGGACTCCTGATTGACAGATCAAGAACCAGTTGGTGAACAGGAACTTAGTATCAGAACCACCCCCACAGGTGATCAGTATGGATTTTCGAAAGGAAATTCTCAAAGATACAATGATCATGAAAGATGCTGTTCTCATTGTGGTCCCCAGTAAGTTTTATTCTATCTAATGCCAAGAAGGCTGGTTTGGGATTATTAAACATCAGACGTACTTCATTATACTTGCATAAGGACTCTTATGTGCAGCACACAATATAACTATATAATATATCTTTAAATATATCTATTTAAAGGGGAAAATTTGTTCTGGATTCTATGGATCTTGAGCTGAGCATATCCATATGTTTGTATAGAACATAGATCTTGAAACATTTACTATTTGTCTCTTTCCAGAGAATCACCTACTTTAAATCTATAGCTTTATATTCATTTTCTGTATGTAAAAATTATACATGTGCACATAGTACCTTCTGATATTTAAATATACATATATTTATAAAATAGAAAATATACATATATGTATAAAATAGAAAAACCCAAAATTCACTATATCATAATCAATTAAAAGTTTCTATTTGTAGAAAAATAAATAAATATTTGAGGTAATGGACATACCTATATTTTTGTCCAAATCATCCATCTTACATACACACATTAAAACATTACACTGTATCCCAAACATAAATTTTTATGGTGTATTAATTGAACATTTTAAATTGATGATTAACATGGTAGTAAAGGCACTGGAGTTAAGTTTTTTAAAAAGTATTGTATTCCTGACTTTTAAAGTAACCAAGTTATAACCATTGCTAAAAACATTTGAGAGTAGAGATGTCATGAGGGTTAGAACACGGGTCAAAATGTAAATGACCAGAAAATGGCATATGATCCATAATACGACTTTTTATTAAGGCTCCATTAGTTCTACAAGACTGATCGTGTGTGTGTGTGTGTGTGTGTGTGTGTGTGTGTGTGTGTGTACTGAGAAAGCACCATTCATAAACACATATTATCTTTTTAAATAAATGTTAAGTGGACTTGATTTAGCGCTCTAAGTAAAAGCTATACAAGTCTAGTTTAGGTTATAAGTTGTTTAATAACAATTGTCATTGATATTTATGCAGCTATGTGTTTTAATCCAACTATCTAATTTCATTCTCCCAACAAGCACGTGAAGCACCCTCCTACAGGCATCAACTCATTTTAGAGAGGAAATTCCCTGGCTCGGAAGCTTCAAAAACTTGCCCTGGGCAGTACAACTACAGAGATTCAGACTCATCAAGCCAGAGAGTGTCACTAAGAAATCCAATACTCGCAGCATTTTGAACATTTCCCCAAACCTCCAGTTCTGTGTGCTAGGTACCTGGTTAGGCTGAGGGATGCACACTGATAAACTGTGAGGAAGGTAGATAGATACTAGAGAGGTCTTCTCCAAGAGCCGAGTTTGTGATGATAAACAGGGTTTCATGATCATAGGGAGAAGAAACATTACCACCTGTCCTCGTGATTTTCAGCTGTAAATATAGATCCTTGATCTGAAGCTTTGGATCGGTCCGGGTTCTTAACCACTCTTGGAAGTGAAAGGTAAATTGGAAGCCTAGCAGCTTCTAGCTCTCCACTCATCTGTCTCAAGCAGAGACTAGCAGTGACTAGGAATGCCAAGCTAACCCATTCTCTGTCAGATTTGTGTGCTCCGAGCACACTGCTGACTGCTGCACACTGTTCTACACCATGTCCCTACCATGATTTAGATTGTCCATTCTTCCAAGTCTGAATGATGGGTGCCTTCCAAGGTCCTATCACTGTAAGTGACATGACAGTGAACATCTTTACACCCTTTGGATGACTTTTGAAAG